>NC_053390.1:136413747-136738479 GCF_905171765.1 Bufo bufo | reverse complement strand
ACAAGATTAGGCATTTTCTATTATAGTGCCGGCGATGTGCGGTCCACAAATTGCGGAATGTACATTGCCGGTGTCCGTGTTTTGCCGATCCGCAAAACACTTACGGACGTGTGAATGGACCCTCATAGTAACATTATTAAAGGTTACGTTTTATATTTATGTAAATTCTAGTACAATGGTATAATATACTTTCTATGTTAGAAAGTATATTATAGTGCATTTGTATTGTGCGGCAGTTGTGTGCGGTTCTGCTGCGATACTGCAGGTATATAGAGGGACAAGCGTTATTGGAACAAATAATTTCTACTGGTGTGATATACCAGTCGCCCCCCCAAAAAACTGATTGAAGCGGGGTCAGGGTGTTATATACCAATATACTTTCTTTATAGTGCATTTGGGTACTGTATAGTGCATTTGCGCATGTACGTACGCGAAAAATATATTGCCGATATTATTGCCTGAAAAAAATAATAAATGGAGATCGCAAATTCGAATAATACATCTGGTATGTCACTGTCCATGTTGTGGGACTATTTGTGCACTTCTAGTAATTATTTCTTGGCTGCAAATATGAGCTGAAGGTTTTTCAGGTTCGCATGCCATTAAAATGGGACCCGCTGCGAACTTGCGGTTCGCGAACATTTGATCGCGATCGCGTTCACGAACCGTCCCGGCAGATGTTCGTCCATCACTATTGGTGAGGTCTAAAACAGAGAAATACCGGGCTTGGCCTAACTTCTCAATAAGCTCATACACTCGGGGCATGGGATATGCGTCAAACTTGGAAACCTCATTAAGTTTGCGGAAGTCGTTACAGAATCATAACGTCCCGTCCGTCTTGGGTAGTAAGACTATCATGACTGGCCCATTCACTTTTTGACTCCTCGATGACACCTAGCTGTAACATCACCTGCACTTCTTCTGGGATAGCTTGTCGCCGCAACTCAGGTACCCGGTATGGTTTCAACCGGATTCTGGCCTGAGGCTCAGTGACAATGTTATGTCGGATGATAGAAGTGCGTCCAGGGAGGTCCGAAAACACATCCGTGTTCCTGCTGACGAACTCCCTGGCCTCCTGAGTCTGTTTAGAGGAAAGGTTGTCAGCAATCTTTACTGTGGCAACTGCTTCCCTCGTATCAGACCGTGGGACTGGAAACTCTACCCCCAAAAAACCCGGCCGGGGGCTGTTGTCCGTACTGGTCCCCCTATCTTTCCACGGTTTCAGCAAGTTTACATGGTACACCTGCTCCGGCTTTCTCCGCCCGGGCTGGATTACCTTGTAGGTTACCTCCCCAACTTTTTCGAGCACTTCGTAGGGACCCTGCCACCTAGCCAGGAACTTACTGTCCACTGTAGGCATCAGAACCAAAACTCGATCTCCAGAGTTAAAATTCCAAACCTGAGCCTGGAAAGCGCCTGACTGTATAGGGAGGGTGCTTAGGGACTGATGGTCCTCCCCCCCCCCCCTTTTCCCCTTAGGGGCATTTAGGAATCTGGCCCCGTCTCAGTAATGGTTAAGTAGGTTGCAGATTAGGGTCATTGAGGGTTAATCACTGGGGAACCTCCTTAGACAGGATGAGGGCGGTGCAGGAAATCCTGAAGGTCACATATACCTCCTCTCTCTCCTGGTCACTTCCTCTTGCAAGTGGAAGCAGATTGGTATGGACATACCCCTTTGCTCTGTCCACACCAGGAGTCCACAGGTGGTTCTGCCCTTTGGCTGCTTCCTGGTGAGTTACATGAGGAGGGGAGGGTTAGCTGTGCTCTGTTAGAGCAGCTTGAGCTCTACCCTGCCATCCTCCTCCCCTGTGCCTGCTTCTGGGGCTTTGTGCAGCTGCTGCTGCGGTATACATGCAGCTCCAGCGCTTCAGCGAAGGTCCGGCGGTCTGCTCGCCGTTCCTCCTAACCCCCCCCGACTTTTATTATCCCCCAGCTTCCCGCGTGTGTGCGCTGTTTCTTTCGACCCATCCTGTGATGTCTGTGGTGCTGCGCTGTGTCAACGCCCCCCCCCCCCTCCCTTCCTAGCTTCTGTTCCATGGCGTTAGGGCTAAGCAAGCCGGGCGGGATTGTTGGTCTCCCCGGTAATGTAGGGCAATATGGGGTCCTCACCCCCCCCCCCCCTGCTGCTTTGGACGGCCTCCTTTAGCTCCCATGGCGCAAGCTAGGTCGCTTCGCCTAACCCCCGCCCCCCCTTCCCCTGCAGCGTTTACCGGGTCCCGTACTGGGCACCGCTGGGCAGGCGAGTTTTCATATGTGGTGCTTGTTTTAGCTTCCCCCAGTCTCCTGTCCAGTATTATAGATTAACCTCTCGTGCTTGCCATGTCCGATTTCGGTGCACCTGTGCCTATAGCTTCCTACTGTCCCAGCTTTGCGATCAGAGCCCCTTCCGTACAATGAGGCTCTCTGGGTCTTATTTGCAGCCATTATGGCGACACCCCCCCCCCTCCTTCCTCCCCTTCACGCAGGCACAGGTGCGGTTTTTTCTTCCCTTAGGTTGCCTGGAGGCATGGCCGTAATGGATTCCACATGCGCCAGTCCTGTCGCCGTTCCTGGGTTTCAGGGAGAAATGGGCGCTCCAGATCCTCAGGTGGCGCTTATCATCGTCTTTAGGACGGATGTCAGGCGCATCGGAGGAGTCTGGTTATACAATCACCGTATCGAGGCTGTTGCCTGACCGTCACTCCAGGGCTCGGCCTGGTTGCTGCAGCCCGTACCCGCTCCTTTGGAGGTTCCGTCCCTCTCTGTGACTGGTGAGTACTGCGGGGAGGATGGTTCTTGTGCAGAGTTAGAATCACTGGTAGAGGCGGTGTCCCTGCCTTAATAAAAAAAAAAATTTAAAATACAAAGAAAAACAATCTCGATGGTCGTTTAATGGCTTCAGGGCCCTGAGCAACGGGATATCATTAGCATATATGGAGGTTTTTTCTGTCTATACGTTTTAAAAAAAAATAAAAAAAAAATTACTAACCGAATTAATATATTATAGGCATTAAAATATATAAATGAATAACAAAGGGTATTATAAAAAAAATAAAAAAATAAAAAAAATTAAAAATAATGGAACTGAGTATATATATATATATCGAGGTATTATAAAAAAAAAAAAAAAAAAATTAAAATAAAACGTGATTAAAAAGAATGAAATGATACTAATAATAAATAATTTAACAATGTAATTTTATGGATAGAAAAAAATGAATAAAATCTGGAATATACATATTACGATAAAGGTATATAAAAAATAAATAAAAAAATAAATACATATATAAATAACTAAACAGGTTTGATCGATGTATATATTTATTATGTATGTTTATATTCTCCTGCATGAGAACCCTTGTTTCTATCTTGTGTCTTGTTTATTGGCTGCCTTTTTTTTTTTGTGGATGTTTTTCAGGATAGATCAGTCCTGCCGGGTGTTCTCCCAATTTCCCTTTCAGCATGGAGTGTAGTATTTAAAAAATAAAATAAAATAAAATAAAAAGTAGTACTGCCTGTTATGCTCCTATCTGCGGGCACTAGGCCGTGTGTATATAAAAAAAAAAAAAAAAAAAAAAAAAATATATATATAAGCGTTTTATTTGGCCTTTCAACAATGACATACAGGACATGGTTAGTACATATATACGGAGGCGAGACGCAGAAGTAGTAATCCCTCTAGCATTCAGCTCTATAGCTCGTGGCTATGGACCTTCCTTTAATGTAAATGGTTGTGAGTTCATATCATCACAGCCGCAATTACGGTTTTCTCTTTCTGCAGTCTACGGTACGGGTCACCGGCCAAGGTTCCGTTGGTATGGTTTATACCGGGCACTTCGGCTGAGCTTCTAACATGTCTGTGCAGGCGGGCAGCTTGGTGGTGATGCACTTTCCTCATGTCCAGTGCTACAGGAGTTACAGTGCGGTGGGATCCAGTTGGGTCGAATCCAGGGGAGATGTCCACGATGTTAGCAGTTCATGAGACTTTCTTCTAGTCCAGCTGGGTTGGTTGCCGTTAGGGCGGTATTAGTATACTGGTGCCACATGGTTTGTACGAAGCAGGGCTGCCCCTTGTTGAGTGGATATGGCGGAATCAGTAGTCGCAGGTATAACTAGATGTAAGCCAGTAGCGGATAACCAGGTCCGTTCGTAGACATCGCTCAGGGGGAGCCTTGATATAACACCATTCATGGAGTTACACTGTAAAACTGCAGCCTTTCATTCCCCGTTCGGATCTATGTTGTGATGCGGGTCAGACCCACTGACTGGTCCTCTTGACAGGACTTCACAGGTCGGCATGGTGACCCTCCAAGCATTATTTGCATGTATCGTTTCATTGTATGGTAGGCGATACCGGTATAGTTAGGGAGTATTTAGTTTGGATAGTCACGTCCCGTCTCCTTCAGCCTTCTGTTCTGGCTGATTGATATTTTCTCCAAGGTGTTTGTCTCTTCATTCAAGGCCGCACTGCGCGGGGGGTTGTTATTCCAGAATTTTTGTATGGGGTAATAGTACTCGGGATTGGGGTCCGTCTATACCTGTCGATCCAGTTAATATAAAGGGGTGTGTACCTCCCCTCCGCCTGGTTTCGATCCGGCTGGTCGGTTCGTTTGGTATTCTGTAATGACTTCACGCATGGTGGGGCTCCAATTGTTTTTCCCTTTAGGTTAGGTTTTCCCCAGGCGGTTTGACAATTTGTGGGTGATTTGGGCCGGCGCTCGGGGCGCCCGGGGGGGTGTGTACCCGGACTGGTTTGTTCGGGTACGGTAAAATAAAATAAATCTGGTTGCATTTATTATCTCTGCCAGTCTGCATAGGCATATGATATGGGCTTATTACACTGGGACTTTAATTGTGAGAAACATCTAGGTCTCCAGGAAAATCGAGTATTCATCGATTAAGGATATTGTTTTGTTAGTTGCTTTTTAATTTTATGCATGTATCTTACCTTCTCCAGAGCAAGGGGTGGCTCTCTTCGTCCAGAGCACCTAGCGTGATCACTCACAGTGAGCCATCCGTTTACTCTTTCCAAGTGCACTATGGTTTGACAATTTACCTTGGTTTTAAAAAAAAAAAAAAATATATATAATAATAATAATAACAAAAAAGAAAATACTTTTTGGATGAAATATAACTATTCTGTGTCTAGTTGTGCGATCCTCTTTTGCGTGTTGTGGCTCGGGCTAATTGTTTTTTCTTTCAGATTTGGGGCGTTTAGCGGTTCGATGGCTGGCTTTCGTATACCTTCTGTGCGGTGCGGAGAGAGGAACAGAGGCTGGTGGGCGCTCTTTGGTTTTTCGAGAGGTGGAAGTCTTTTGGACAAGGATCCTGGAATTCTGGTGGTCATAACTCCATCCAGAGGTGGTTGGTATAGAGTTCCGCCGGAGGCGCGGTGATGCTGGTGACCCGCGCTGTGGTAATGCGCCTTTGTCTATTCCAGAGCTCTGGACCTCATGTGTCCTGACATGATTATCCCTTTCTCACCCACCTCCTCAGGCAGATTGTCCCATAGTCTCACTGCTCTTACCGTAATTAATCCTCTTCTATGTTGTGAAAATACATTCTTACCTCCAGACACAGAGAATGTTCCCCTTGTCACAGTCCTGGGGATAAATAGATGAGGGGAGTGATCTCTGTACTGACCCCTGATATATTTATACACAGTTATTAGATCTCGCCTTAGTCGTCTTTTTTCTACAGTGAATAAACCTTATTTTGCCAATCTTCCAGGGTACTGTAGTTGCCCCATTCCAGTCATTACTTTAGTTGCCCTCCTCTGAGCCCAGAGCTGTACACAGTACTCCATGTGTGGTCTGGCTAGTGATTTGAAAAGTGGTTGGACTATGCTCTCATCACGGGCCTTATTGGCCTTGGTTTTTAATGGGACCTGATGGTGTCTTCCTTTTGGGTGTTAATTTGGACAATTCCTTTTCTGGCCTGTACGTGAGCTAAAACGGACTCGGTTATGCTGGGTGGTGGTCGGAGCCCCGTTGGGAGAACGGGCCTCCTCCGTGGCGGCATTTGAGTACAGCGGAGATATGGTGGTTGCAGATGGAGTAACTGCCCGCTGGGAGTCCAGCGGTTGGCAGACAGCTCGGATGATTACGGTTTAACTTGCCCGCTGGGAGTCCAGCCTTTGGCATACCGTTCCGATATTATGGTTTATTAAGGTTTGCCGCTTTAATAAAGAAGCTGTGGCCGATCACCATCCAGCAATAAAGTGATACAGTTGTCGTGTCTTTTGTTATGGGTCAAGGTTGGGTAAAGGGGCCAAGGGTGAGTTAAAGGTGGTATCCCCTCCCCCCTGTTACCCTGGATACCAGCAGTCTGGAAAGCGCCTGACTGTATAGGGAGGGTGCTTAGGGACTGATGGTCCTCCCCCCCCCCCCCTTTTCCCCTTAGGGGCATTTAGGAATCTGGCCCCGTCTCAGTAATGGTTAAGTAGGTTGCAGATTAGGGTCATTGAGGGTTAATCACTGGGGAACCTCCTTAGACAGGATGAGGGCGGTGCAGGAAATCCTGAAGGTCACATATACCTCCTCTCTCTCCTGGTCACTTCCTCTTGCAAGTGGAAGCAGATTGGCCCTCCCTCCCTCCCTTTGCGGTTATTCTTGGGAGGCGGGTCGAAGTGCACGGTTCTGTTCAGTTATGGATACTTGGTTATTCTGTTTTGTTTTTCTATTTTTAAGAGACCCTGCTGGGAGTCCAGCGGTTTTGGATGTTGCTCCGATGATTACGGCTTTGGAGAAGCTGCGAATTTTGGTCGAGTTTATCAATAAAGTGAAAAAATAAAAAATAAATAAAAAAAAAGTCACAGCTGGCGGCATTTGAGTACAGCGGAGATATGGTGGTTGCAGATGGAGTAACTGCCCGCTGGGAGTCCAGCGGTTGGCAGACAGCTCGGATGATTACGGTTTAACTTGCCCGCTGGGAGTCCAGCCTTTGGCATACCGTTCCGATATTATGGTTTATTAAGGTTTGCCGCTTTAATAAAGAAGCTGTGGCCGATCACCATCCAGCAATAAAGTGATACAGTTGTCGTGTCTTTTGTTATGGGTCAAGGTTGGGTAAAGGGGCCAAGGGTGAGTTAAAGGTGGTATCCCCTCCCCCCTGTTACCCTGGATACCAGCAGTCTGGCGATTATAGACTCTACTCTGGACTCTCTGAGCTGGCTCCATATGTTCCTTAACCAGCGGCAACACTGTCTCCATCCGCTCTTGCATCCGAGTGACACTCAATCACTTTTTTATGCGGTGTGGGTTGTTGTTCCCACGCCTCTTTGGCTATGTCCAACAGACCACACGGATGTCGGCCATACAGCAGTTCGAAGGACGAGAACCCAGTAGAGGCCTGGGGCACCTCTCACACTGCGAACATGAGATAGGGCAGTAGAAGATCCCAATCCCTCCCATCTTTAGACACCACCCGCTTTAACATTTTTTTCAAGGTTGGATTAAACCTCTCTACCAGGCTGTCCGTTTGTGGGTGATAGACGGACGTCCATAACTGTTTTATCTGTAGTAGTTTACTGAGTTCCCTTATGACTTTTAGCATAAAAGGAGTCCCCTGGTTGGTCAGAATCTCTTTAGGTAGGCCCACTCAGGAAAAACATCTTCATTAACTCTTAGTCTATGAGTTTAGCGGAGGTATGTAGCAGCAGCACCGCCTCCGGGTATCGAGTGGCATAGTCCAGGACTACTAAGATGTGTTGGTGCCCTCTAGCGGACTTCGGTACTGGGCCTATGAGATCCATAGCGATCCGCTCCAATGGAACCTCAATAATCAGGAGAGGTACCAGGGGACTACGGAAATGTGGCTGGGGGCTGGTTATCTGGCAGGTTGGGCAAGACTTGCAATACTCTTCCACCTCTCTGAACACACTGTAGAATCCGATCCTGCGTTTTCTGCAGGCCCAGGTGTCCCTCAAGAACATGTTGATGGCCTAACTCCAACACGAGCTTGCGATATGCCTTGGGAACCACCAACTGTTCAATATGCTCATCCCGTACTTGATTTACCCGGTACAGCATCTCCTGTTGAACCACAAAACGGGGAAACATAGACTCAGCCCCCGGTTGTTACGGCTCAGCCTCAACCACTACCACATTTTCCCAGGCCCGAGTTAGAGTCGGGTCCTGGTGCTGTGCTCTACCAAAATTGTCTCCCACCATTGAGACATTGAGACATTGAGGTCTGCCAACTCCAGACCCGGGGGCAAATCCTCCACGTCTCCCACCATTACATTCAGAGGGGTTGGCTCCCCCCCTTCCACCGCAGTGGTGGCCACCCCTACTGCTGGCTCTTCGGCCTCAGGTTCCGAGCGTTCCGGTTTCCCCCCTGAGCAAGGCCATTCTATTGGGGCTACTCCTGACCCATGGGTATCGGTGACTCTCGCCTCAGGCCACAGTGACGGGAAACCGGGGAAGTCTCTCCCAATTATTAGTTCATAATGTAAATTTGTGGCGACGGCCACCTCATGAGTCCACCTGCCAGCCACCGTGGATAGAGACACCAGGGCGGTGGGATAGTCCTTTAAGTCTCCAAGTATGCACACAACGCCGACTTTTCAGCCAGTACACTTGGCGGGCCGCACCACGGCAGCTCTTACCAGGGACACCAGGCTTCCTGAGTCTAGCAGCGCCACCGCCAGGGTATCTCCCACTTGCACCTGGCACAGGTGACTATTGTCTATTGTCTCGGGGGTACCGGTTGCACACAGCCTCCTGGCATACATTGAGGGGCGGAAGCCATAGTTAGCGTCCATGGGTTCCCCCCATGGGGACAGTTGGCCCTTATGTGACAAGGCTCTTGACAACGCCAACAGACCATCGGAGCTGGGACTGTAGGGAGTATATCCCGAGCGGGTTTTGCTGGCACTGGCCTCCTGGTCGAGGGTGGAGATTTCCGGGGTTTAACTGGCCCCCTCCCAAAAAAAAAAACTGTGGGTTTCTGGTGGCCTCACAGCGCTATACCAGGTCGACCCTCTCTAGGGAATTACCAGGGGACACCTGGCCGATCCAGTGCTGGAGAGGGTATGGCAAAGCCCTCCAGAACACATCATCCAACAGACGGTCCAGCATAGCAGTGGGACTCAGGCTGCAGCCATTTTTGCAACCGGTGTAGCAGATCGTAATACTGCGGTCTGGCAGGTTCAGCCGGGTTAATTTCCCACTGATGCACCCGCTGGGCCCGGACCAATACATTTACCCCCAGTCTTGCCAGAATCTCACCCTTTACGGTATTTGGCCACTTGACCATCTGGTAAGTTGAAAAACACCCGCTGGGGTCCAGACGCCAGGAACGGTGCGATGACCTTAGCCCATTGGTGTCTTTACAATGTGAGATTCAGAGCGGATTCCATGCCAAGATAGGGCACGCTGCTTCTTTTTTCTGTCTTGGTATGAACAACACCAGAAAAAAGCAAGTGCTGCTTCACATTAAAATGAATTGGAGCCTGTTTAGAGCCATTTTTTGTGCTGATTCTGACATGGAAAACGTACCAAAAAACTCAGTGTTAAAGAATTATTTCCATCTTAAAAAAAAGTGATGACATATTGTTTGGTCGCCACGCTGGTGTAGCACTGTGCAGTAACACTGCTGGCCAACAGGTTTAACTGGAATAGAGGATCCTTATTGTGGCGCACACTGGCTCCTTCATTCATAGAACCGCTGGGGGTGCCAAAAGTCAGGACTCTGGCCCATCAAACATAGTTACAGTGGGTAGAGGTTGCAGTTGTACCCAGGCTCCTAGTGTCTGGTCTGAGGAAGCTCAAAGGTCACTTTGCCAAAGAAGGCAGCACCAGTAGTATAAAAGGCACAGCATTTGGTGATGATCAAAGGGCGGAAAGCCCTTTATACAGTGACTTAATAAGGTCCTGGTAGGTTGTCATAGGTATCTGAAGCCATAATAACTGCAGTGCATCCTACAGCTGCTGCAGGGTGCATGGAAGAGGATCCATAGAGGGAACACAATGATCGAGGTGGTCTTATTTGAAGCCTTGGTCATGCTCTTCCAACCAATGTCGGACATTTCTAGATGTGTGACATGTTTTATTGTCTTGCTGAAAGATCCCATCCACCCCAGGGAAGGCAATCAGGATGTATAGGTGTATGTGATATGCAAGGATGGATTCATACCCAAATCGATTGATAGTGCCTTTTACATGGATCAGTGGGCCCAGAGAATACAATGAAAACATTACCAGACCATAACATTAACACCACCAGCTTGTGTTTTTCCAGCAATGGTTGCAGGGTGTTTGTTCGCCAGACACGCCAACGTCCATCGGTTCAATGCAGCAGAAAACATGACTCATCGGAGAAGGTAACCCTTTGCCAATCAGTAGAGGTCCAATTTAATTATGCTGAGAAATTTGAATCCTTTTCTGCCAATGCAACTTCATTAGCAGAGATGCAGTGACCATCCATCTGCTTTGGAGCCCCATACGCAGTATGGTTTACCGAACTGTTTTAGACACACATCTGGTAGCCCACTGATTCATTTTGGTGGTAAGCTGTTCCACAGTAGAGTGTCAGGCCACCCTCGCGCACCGTCGTAGCCATTCGCCCTTTTACATCAATGGCACATGGTGCTCTGTTAGTTTCCATGTCGCTTATTTGCAGTGGTGCCATTTGTTCACTTACGATACACTCACCACAGCAGCACACGAACAGTTCACAAACTACACAGTGTCAGAAATACTGCCACCCAGGGCCAGAAAGCCAATCATCATCTCTTTTAGCAATGCTGATAAATTGCCCCTTTTACCTATAAGAACAACATGGGATATGTGTGCTCATTTATTTTTACATTTATACAGTGGCGGAAATAATTATTTGACCCCTCACTGATTTTGTAAGTTTGTCCAATGACAAAGAAATGAAAAGTCTCAGAACAGTATCATTTCAATGGTAGGTTTATTGTAACAGAGGCAGATAGCACATCAAAAGGAAAATCGAAAAAATAACTTTAAATAAAAGATAGCAACTGATTTGCATTTCATTGAGTGAAATAAGTATTTGAACCCTCTAACAAAAAAAGACTTAATACTTGGTGGAAAAACCCTTGTTTGCAAGCACAGAGGTCAAACGTTTCTTGTAATTGATGACCAAGTTTGCGCACATTTTAGGAGGAATGTTGGTCCACTCCTCTTTGCAGATCATCTCTAAATCCCTAAGGTTTCGAGGCTGTCTCTGTGCAACTCTGAGCTTGAGCTCCCTCCATAGGTTTTCGATTGGATTAAGGTCCGGAGACTGACTAGGCCACTCCATGACCTTAATGTGCTTCTTCTTGAGCCACTCCTTTGTTGCCTTTGCTGTATGTTTTGGGTCATTGTGGTGCTGGAACACCCATCCACGACCCATTTTCAGTTTCCTGGCAGAGGGAAGGAGGTTGTCGCTCAGGATTTCACGATACATGGCTCCGTCCATTTTCCCGTTTATGCGAATAAGTTGTCCTGTGCCCTTAGCAGAAAAACACCCCCAAAGCAAAATGTTTCCACCCCCATGCTTGACGGTGGGTACGGTGTTTTGGGGGTCATAGGCAGCATTTTTCTTCCTCCAAACACAGCGAGTTGAGTTAATGCCAAAGAGCTCTATTTTGGTCTCATCAGACCACAGCACCTTCTCCCAGTCACTCTCTGAATCATTCAGGTGTTCATTGGCAAACTTCAGACGGGCCTGCACATGTGCCTTCCTGAGCAGGGGGACCTTGCGAGCCCTGCAGGATTTTAATCCATTGCGGTGTAATGTGTTTCCAATGGTTTTCTTGGTGACTGTGGTCCCTGCTAATTTGAGGTCATTAACTAACTCCTCCCGTGTAGTTCTAGGATGCTTTTTCACCTTTCTCAGAACCATTGACACCCCACGAGGTGAGATCTTGCGTGGAGCCCCAGAGCGAGGTCGATTGATGGTCATTTTGTGCTCCTTCCATTTTCGAACAATCGCACCAACAGTTGTCACCTTCTCTCCCAGCTTCTTGCTAATGGTTTTGTAGCCCATTCCAGCCTTGTGCAGGTCTACAATTTTGTCTCTGACATCCTTGGACAGCTCTTTGGTCTTTCCCATGTTGGAGAGTTTGGAGTCTGCTTGATTGATTGATTCTGTGGACAGGTGTCTTTTATACAGGTGACTAGTTAAGACAGGTGTCCTTAATGAGGGTGACTAATTGAGTAGAAGTGTCTAACCACTCTGTGGGAGCCAGAACTCTTAATGGTTGGTAGGGGTTCAAATACTTATTTCACTCAATGAAATGCAAATCAGTTGCTATCTTTTATTTAAAGTTATTTTTTCGATTTTCCTTTTGATGTGCTATCTGCCACTGTTACAATAAACCTACCATTGAAATGATACTGTTCTGAGACTTTTCATTTCTTTGTCATTGGACAAACTTACAAAATCAGTGAGGGGTCAAATAATTATTTCCGCCACTGTATATACAGTACAGACCAAAAGTTTGGACACACCTTCTCATTCAAAGAGTTTTCTTTATTTTCATGACTATGAAAATTGTAGATTCACACTGAAGGCATCAAAAAAACTATGAATTAACACATGTGGAATTATATTCATAACAAACAAGTGTGAAACAACTGAAAATATGTCATATTCTAGGTTCTTCAAAATAGCCACCTTTTGCTTTGATTACTGCTTTGCACACTCTTGGCATTCTCTTGATGAGCTTCAAGAGGTAGTCCCCTGAAATGGTTTTCACTTCACAGGTGTGCCCTGTCAGGTTTAATAAGTGGGATTTCTTGCCTTATAAACGGGGTTGGGACCATCAGTTGCGTTGAGGAGAAGTCAGGTGGATACACAGCTGATAGTCCTACTGAATAGACTGTTAGAATTTGTATTATGGCAAGAAAAAAGCAGCTAAGTAAAGAAAAACGAGTGGCCATCATTACTTTAAGAAATAAAGGTCAGTCAGTCAGCCGAAAAATTGGGAAAACTTTGAAAGTAAGGGCTTTTTGACCATGAAGGAGAGTGATGGGGTGCTGCACCAGATGACCTGGCCTCCACAGTCACCGGACCTGAACCCAATCGAGATGGTTTGGGGTGAGCTGGACCGCAGAGTGAAGGCAAAAGGGCCAACAAGTGCTAAGCATCTCTGGGAACTCCTTCAAGACTGTTGGAAGACCATTTCAGGGGACTACCTCTTGAAGCTCATCAAGAGAATGCCAAGAGTGTGCAAAGCAGTAATCAAAGCAAAAGGTGGCTACTTTGAAGAACCTAGAATATGACATATTTTCAGTTGTTTCACACTTGTTTGTTATGTATATAATTCCACATGTGTTAATTCATAGTTTTGATGCCTTCATAGTCATGAAAATAAAGAAAACTCTTTGAATGAGAAGGTGTGTCCAAACTTTTGGTCTGTACTGTATATAATTTATGAATACAGATTTAAATTTTTATAATGATTCCTAGCTAATGTCTAGTCTCATCCCTGACTTCTATTTCCAAGGAAAGGGCTCGACAGTGACTTTGGTCACGCACCAGTTACAATAGAACAGCAGGGTACTGCAGCCGCTGCATGACTTCAGTGTTTCCTTATGAAGTACAAAGTTGTGTGATGTTCACAATAAATCTGACGTGCTCCAAATTCTTGTGATAGCTGCCAGCGGTTATTAACTTTTTTCTACATAGTAAAACATTTATCATGAACCTCACAAGACCAAAAGTCTAACTCCTTTATTTCCACAAGGTATTTCTTTCAGTCCATACACAAGAGACTTTAAATACATCCTATGTAGCTACTGCACTCATTTTTTAGGATGCTATACCACTTTCATTTTAAAATGCCATTAAAATGTTTGTTTTTTTACAGCTTATATTGTTATGTTATATTGTTATGGTCACTATTATGATGTCCCATGACATCATGCTATGTTACATCTAATGGTTAATATTACAGCACCGACTGTAAAAGATTTTTGATAAAAATATTTTATTGGATCTGTATATTTCTGCTTCCCTATACATATTATTAGTGTATTTGAGCTCTAATTGCGGTCAACATGTATTTTTCTATATTTTTTCTCCTGCTAGAAAGCTAGAGAACCCACATTTTATAATTTTCCAAAATTACCTGTTGAGCAGTCTTCATTGAGATACAAACTATACAGGCTTGAAAACAAGTACAGAGTGCCCCCTTGTGGGCAGAATTTTAAATGTAACAAAAACCAATAGGCTCTTTTGACCTACTTCTTTACGTGAGGCATGATTTAGGCGTGACACAAGTAACTTCCCTTATCCCACCTGACTTTCCTGGTGTACATTCATTATGTGTCATTACAGTAAAAAATAAATATGCTGAAAGGACTAACACTGTTATCAGACATATTTTCTCCAAGTCATACTTGAAATAATATGTATAAAGATGTTATGCACCATAATAAGTCCAGACAAGCTTTAAGCAGTGGGTGTACAGATATCAATGGCCATGATATAGCCCCATAATCAGCTTTAACCCATATAAGTCATTAAACTGCCTAATAATTGTATTATGTAGATTATTTATATTTCACACATAGTCTTATTACAGTACCCCAACCCATGAAATACTAACCTGCCATACTCAGATAAACAGCTACTTTTCTAGTATTTTTCCATGGTTCTCCCATGGTTCCCTTCTCAAGCACAAGTAACATTATAATTATAATTCATTTTAAAGTTCCATTAATTTCAGAGCAAGACTAAGATCAAGTACAATATACATGAACTGAATACTGTTAGTGACTGGTAAAGGGGAGAGAGGACCCTGCACATGAGGGCTTACAAATTCCAAGAGAAGGGTGAAGGAGACAGTACGTGAGGGTAGAAGCTACTTATATGGCAGTGTAGTGGCAACAGGGATACTGTAGGTTGTAGGTTTTTGTAAAGAGGTGGATTTTATAAGGGTTGGCCACCTTTGGGGATGTTTTTGTTAAACCCCCCTCCTGGTCAGACCAGCAAACATAGTTACCTGCTCCCTGTTCCTGGGTCCCAGTTCCTTCGCCTCCTATCCTCTGCTGTCTAGCTCGAGTCCCCCACTGTCAACATCTGATTTGATCCCACTGGGCCCAATTTTCCACTGAGCCACTGCTCGCCTTATTCTGGGTCAGTTGGTCACGTGACCTGCCCCCTTGCATCACGTAACCAGAGATGACGCAAGGTGAGCAGGTCACTGCTGCGGCCAGTGATTGGCTGCATTGGAAACCTGCACGCCCTTGTGTCACATGACCAATTGTTCTGACGCAATGGGAGCAGGTTACAGGTGTGCCCAGTGATTGGCTGCACAGCATCACATCAATGTTGACAGAGGGGGAACCCAAGGGTGGCAGTGGACGACAGGGAGTGAAGGAGCTGGGAACTAGAGGCGGGGAGCAGATGATCATGCTTCCCTTTTGTACATCTGGCCAGGAAGGAGGTTTGCCAAGAAAAAAAACAAAAATGTGGACAACTTCTAAGGTTGCTTTTAAAGGTTTGGATGTTCAATGGAAAAGTCTGATCTTTGAGTTTCAAAGTATGGGTTATGCAAGAGAAAATCTTAAAAGCATACAAGAGAGCATCCGAAGAAGTCTTGTGAGGACCGGAGATTACAAATGGGTAGCACCAGGAGAATAGGTCAGTTATGTATGGAGAGGACAGGCTGTGGACAGCTTGTATATACTTTTTAATATTGTGAACTGATGTAACTGGGTAATGGGGAGCCACTGAAGGGATTGTCACAGGGGAGAGATGGTGGAGAAATAAGGGGAGACGTGAATTAACAAGGCAGCACAGTTGAGGATAGACTGGAGGAGCACAAGAGTTTTAGATAGGAGGCCACAGATAAGGATGTTGCCATAATCTATAGCATATATCTGATATCATTATATACATATGTTCTATTATTTGTCCTTTCTTTTTTGGTGCACCAAACCATCCCTGCTACATCTGCACATACTCTAGTGATAACCCTGCTGTGGATCTGTGATGAGACACAGCCCTGGCTCAACCTTACGGGTGTTAAAAACCTGTACTTGGTTCCTCTTCTTCACAGGCACCACAAAAATTAGCAAGCAAGGAAAGGAGAAGCTAGTTCATGGGAGACGCGACTATTGTCTTCTAGAAGATTAGACATATATTAGGGGATGAGTGCTCATCACTTCTGTGAACCAGCATCTGGAAGGACCAGCACCATATTACATTTCATCTTCTAATGACCTGATTGTCTAACGGCCCCTTTAAACTGCCCGAGCATTGGGCAAATCATCACTAAGAAGCGTTCGTAGGAACGCTCATTAGCAATAACCTGCCTGTGTAATGGTGACGCTCGTTCATCAGATCTTTGGTGCGGTCACCATTTGCAGGCAGCAGATCATGGTGTGTAAACGGCACTCTGCTGCTGGCAAACAATGCTTCTGTACGGTGACGAGCGTTGGGATTAGCGATCGCTCCTCCCCAGTATGGGGAGGAGATTGCTGCATGTAAATGCAGCGGTTTCCTCTACTGATGAGCAGGCAATTGCCGAGAAGGAACTTCGTTCCTGACAATCGTCTGCAAAAGGGCCTTAAAGGGTATGTACACCTTTGGGGGCAATTTTTTTTATTAGTGCATTGTACTTTTTTTGAGCTTGAAGTCATTTTTTCAATTGGTCTTTATTAAAAATGCGGAGTCTTTTTGTCTGTAGACGGCTGAGTTTCTCTAGTAGCAGGATATCAATTTTCTATCTGAGCCATTAGCCAGCCCACCTCACAGGCCCTTATCTCTGATCTCTGCCATTATAAACACTCATGATAGCTCAGTTCTTATCTTACTGATAAGAATGTGGCTTAAATAAGTGTTTATTAATTCTTAGTAATTTAGAGATTAAGGTTTATTAGATGATGGCACAAAGTAAAAAGGGCGATTCACACAGCCAGAGAAACAGCTAATTCTTTGTGACAGAGTGGCTCAATATTTTTAATGAAGACCAATTAAAAATATATATTTTTAGCTCAAAATGAGTAAAATGCAATCATAAATTTTTTTATCTCAAAGGTATCTATAGCCTTTAATCACAAACCTGTACAGAGTTAGACCTCTTTCATATATCTGTGATAACATGTGACAAGATCGTCAGTGGTTCATCCATTAAGAATCCGCGTTTGGTCCGTGTGTCTGTTTTCCGCCCTTCATGTGTTATCAGTATATAAAGGACACTGCTAGGCTGAATATTATTTCCAGAGCATCTCCTAGCAGCAATCTGTAAAAACTGTAAACCAAACACAGATGGCATCCATGTTATGCCTGTGGTTTTCACAGACCCATAGACAACAATATGTGTGAAGTATCTATTATCACAGACAAACATGCTTCCTTGGTGGCACCACAGACCCACGATCTGGATCAACTTGCAGGATAACAGGCTGAACTGGATGGACAGATGTCTTTTTTCAGCCTTATAAACTATGTTACTATGTTACTATGAATCAGTTTTATGTTGCTAGGTTCTAACAGCTTCAGCCCATGCCAGTGAGTCCTGATATTCATGAGCTTCTGGCTTTCTCGGCCCCCTGTCACTAATCGACAGTTTTTTCCCCAACTTAATTAGCAGTAGGGGGTGGAGAAAGTCAGGAGCTCATAAATATTTAAAGGAAACCTGTCACCATGAAAATGCTAAATAATTAGGAAACAGCATGTTATAGAGCAGTAGGAGCTGAGCAGATTGATATATAGTTTTATGGGAAAATATTCATGTATTTCATTCATTTAAAATTCTGCTCATTCTGGGCTATGAAGTCAAGTGGGTTTCCTATCAGTGATTGACAGCTATCTCTGTGTATGCACAGTCCTAGAAGAAAGTCTGTCATCCAATGATAGGACCGCCTCATTGACTTCAAAGCCCAGAATCAGCATGGATATAAATGTATAAATTATGTTATTCTGAATATTTTCCCATAAAACTATATATCAATTGGCTCAATCCTCCTGCACCTCAAACTCCATGTTCAACATGACATATTTCCTTTAAGACTTCTCGCCATGCCCTGGAGCTGTTCAATACAAGGTTTTGATAAAATCGCTGGGTCAATTATTGAAAGTCACCCAGTATTTGGCTAAGGGGATCTGTCACTAATTTATGCTACCCTTAGTTAGGACACCATAGAAGTGGTGACAGATTCCCTTTAAAGTCAATGGGTATGTGTGCTGTCTGTGGAGACCTTGGACAGCAGACGTCCATGATTCACTTACGTGTGAAGGAGGCCTGGAAGTCCTGTGTTCTTGAACCTAAATGTTCTTACCAGCAGTTGTCAGTTAGCATTGATTTGTTGAACTTGAGCATTTTTTTTATACTATGATTTATTTCACATGTACTGTACACGGAGTACAGAAATCTCAGGGACATTTACGTTTTATTTTCAGTTTAAATGATGATTGCATAACTGGCTTTTGCCAAAGAAATCTCATGTAACTTAAAAAAATAAAAATCCCGCATGTTCCTCAATTCACAATGCATTCTGTCCAACAGTCTGCTAATACAGATACTTTGCCAATACACGTTCTTACATAGTTCTGCTAATTTGAAACACTTTTGCCCCCAGCTTGCACGTCATCGAATTGTACTTCATTGCTTAACTGTTCCGTAGGCAAAGACAAGGGATCATAAGGTGCTGGCCTTCCTCCAGTGAACAATGAGTACTACTGATAATAAAAAGTATCTTCTGTTTAGATAACTTAAATACATGAACTCCTTATATCAGGACAGCACACAGCGTGGAAATGATCCGATTAGATACGCATAAACTATAAAGTCACATGGATGCCTGTTTCATGGGTCTACCGTAATGCCCATGTACTCGAATAGGTAAAAGAAAAGTATCCACAAAACAACAGTAAATAAATGAGTGAAGACGATCACTCATATACAGTATGAAGCTGATCATACCATAGTCAGAGGGCTATCACAAGGAGGCTGCCCCAGGTCACAGTCAGACTTTTCTGGTTTTATCCTTCAAACGGACAGTACTTTCTTTCAGAGATAACCTTTACATATCAGCAGATATTTTCTCTATATAACATGTGCTTTATTACAAAACAGGATGAGGAATGTAAACCGAGCGCTGTATAAACTGTAGACTAATGTTGGTTATCATAGAAGGACATGACATCTAACGCTAACAGATATAGGTTGGTTAAAAAGAAAACAATATCGCCGCTTGTCTATTCCCATCGACTCCCTGGTACAAATCGATGGCCAGAATTGTCAGCAAATGATTTAGTATGATCTTGGTCTTCAGGCCTGTCCTTTGCTGAACACTGTGGGTAAAGTGATGTGCCTACATAGCTGTAGCTTTCTGCTGAGGAAGCTGCACAGCCAGCAGAGTGCTGAAAACCCTATGATCACTCGCTGTCATTGTGATCACAGACACTAAAGGGGCCATCAGAGAAATATTCCTCGGGTACGTCCACACAATATGCATGCACTGCGGATTTGCAGCCAAAGATTTGCGTGTGGTAAATCTGCAGTATTTTACAGTGGCAAACAAAATCTGCAGAACGGTATGTCAATTTAAGGTGAAATCTTCTGCAAATCTACAGCAAAACCCGTAACAAATTTGCATGTAACACATGAAGATGCAGCAAAATCTGCAGCAGAGATTCTGCAGTGGAAATTCATGGTATGGTATACTGGGATGTTGATAATGGTGGTTAACTACAGTAGTTGTAGTGCCCTGGAGCAGGGGTACTTTGAAGTCTGGGCATTTTTGGACTTTTGCCCCTGTTTCCCTATGCAAAGTCACCAACACTTCACTCTATTTTACTTTATACTGTTTAATATTGTGTAACTGCATTTTATATGCTTCTTGTGTATGTATATATATATATATATATATATATATATATATTTATATATATATACATATACACTCACCTAAAGAACTATTAGGAACACCATACTAATACGGTGTTGGACCCCCTTTTGCCTTCAGAACTGCCTTAATTCTACGTGGCATTGATTCAACAAGGTGCTGATAACATTCTTTAGAAATGTTGGCCCATATTGATAGGATAGCATCTTGCAATTGATGGAGATTTGAGGGATGCACATCCAGGGCACGAAGCTCCCGTTCCACCACATCCCAAAGATGCTCTATTGTGTTGAGATCTGGTGACTGTGGGGGCCATTTTAGTACAGTAAACTCATTGTCATGTTCAAGAAACCAATTTGAAATGATTCGAGCTTTGTGACATGGTGCATTATCCTGCTGGAAGTAGCCATCAGAGGATGGATACATGTTCTCATTCTGTTTGCGCCAAATTCAGACTCTACCATTTGAATGTCTCAACAGAAATCGAGACTCATCAGACCAGGCAACATTTTTCCAGTCTTCAACAGTCCAATTTTGGTGAGCTTGTGCAAATTGTAGCCTCTTTTTCGTATTTGTAGTGGAGATGAGTGGTACCCGGTGGGGTCTTCTGCTGTTGTAGCCCATCCGCCTCAAGGTTGTGCGTGTTGTGGCTTCACAAATGCTTTGCTGCATACCTCGGTTGTAACAAGTGGTTATTTCAGTCAACGTTGCTCTTCTATCAGCTTGAATCAGTCGGCCCATTCTCCTCTGCCCTCTAGCATCCACAAAGCATTTTTGCTCACAGGACTGCCGCATACTGGATGTTTTTCCCTTTTCACACCATTCTTTGTAAACCCTAGAAATGGTTGTGCGTGAAAATCCCAGTAACTGAGCAGATTGTGAAATACTCAGACCGGCCCGTCTGGCACCAACAACCATGCCACGCTCAAAATTGCTTAAATCACCTTTCTTTCCCATTCTGACATTCAGTTTGGAGTTCAGGAGATTGTCTTGACCAGGACCACACCCCTAAATGCATTGAAGCAACTGCCATGTGATTGGTTGACTAGATAATTGCATTAATGAGAGATAGAACAGGTGTTCCTAATAATTCTTTTAGGTGAGTGCATATATATATATATATATATATATATATATATATATAGCCTGTTCATTTGCACTGGATTTGAACTGCGGAAAGGGTTAATGAATGCTGACAGACTTTTGGGACTTTCTAGTTAATAATGAGAAGTTGGTAATTTTCAACAGCCACCATAGAGTTTAAAAAAGAGCATGTTTTGGAGGGAAAAAGCCAGACTTGTTTACCACCAAAACCCAGACAGACCTTTTGAATGGCAGTTGCTGCTATGTTGTTACATCTGAAAACTAGTGATAAGCGGCAGGGGCAATATTCAAATTTGTGATATTTGGCGAATATTTGGGCGAATATTCGCCATATAATCACTAATTCGAGAATTCGTTATCTCAGTCATTATTTTCTTGATTGCGTAAATCGGCAATTGAAAAATTAGCGATAAAAATTCGCAGTAAGAAAATTCGCAATCAACACTACTCCTTAAGTCAAAGATATTGCAGCCTTCTCATTGGCCCACAAGCTAGAAGCAGGGAGAGATCATGTGTACTGTTTAAAAAAAAATATATATCACTATATTCTAAATATTCGCAAATTCTCGAAGTGCCGATATTCGCAATAGAAATTTGAAATTCGAATATTAGTGATCAACACTACTGAAAACCTGTTTTTGTCTGGAAAAACTGCTGTGTCATTGCTATTGCGTATCATTGAAGCTCTAATGCAAGTCTATGAGAGATGGAAAGTTTAACATTGTATTTGTTTGTGCTGAGTTTCTCCACTCCACCCCTCTCACTAGAAGGTTCTAGTTCAGCTAGAAACTGTATATAAGGTGAGCAGCCAAAGCCTTTGAAATTCTTCACTTAGGGGACAGTGCTTAGAAGAGGAGACTCTGCCAAACTACTTCAGTGACCAGAAGAAGATGCTGAGACGAGGATACTCTGCCACAGATCCTGGGCCACCAGCCTTTGGTCGGGGTACCAACCTTCTGAGAGAAAGAGGGACAGCTAGCTAAGGTCTTTCCTCAGCATTAAACTTTTCTTCTGCCCGCCCGTGTATTGTTTTACAGCTGAATTCCTTCAGTAAAGACAGCACATTACAGACCCTGACTCTCTGGACTTATTTCCCCTTGGGGTGCACTATGCCTTACCATCCCTTCCGGAGAGCAGCAATATGTGGTGACACCTCGATGGTGTCTGGGGGGCCCGGTGTAGTCTTGGGGCCACCCCAAACCTGGCCACTGCATATCAGGGTTGGACAAGAGGATCCAGCGAAGGGCCTAGGTCTGAAGCAGGGGCAGAACTACCACCGTAGAAGCATTAGCGGTAGTGGGGCATGCCAGTACACACACAGTAATGATTACTGTTTGTGTGAACTGGCAGGAGAAGCCTGGGATGACAAACAAAAATTGGGCCAGAGTCTGGCTGCTGTGTTTGTCATCCATTATGGCCTGGGCCTTATTCCCTGGGCTGAGTAGGTGAGCGCACAGGTCAGGGATCATTGCATTCATTGGGGGAATGGGGATAGGTGAGTATTCATTTTTTAATTTTATTAACACTACAGGGGCTTTTCTATTGTAAGGGGGCAGTACTACTGTAATGGGGGCATTAAGGGGCAGCATTACTGCAAGGGGGGCACTAAGGAGCAGCAATACTGTATTTACCGTGTTGGAGGCACTAAGGGTGCATTCTACTGTATGGGGGCACTAAGGGAGCATGGATTCCATGGTGGCATAAAAGTAGCATCATTACTGTCAAGGGGGCATTAATGGAGCATTCTACTGTATGGGGGCAATAAGGGTGTATCATTATTGTGAAGGAGGCATTAAGGGGGAATAACTATTGTGTTGGGCAATAAGTAGTCATACAGGTTCTGGACAGTATACTGTAAACATTTTTACTCTCTCTCCTGTGCAGGAGTTTGAGACAATTACTTACTACTAATCTCTATTTCTTACGGGTTTATTTCACAAGTAATATATTGACCTTATTGACCTTTAACTGCAAACATTACAATGCAATTAAATGTGGATTTGCACATGTTGTGTTTAGATGGAAGATGGAACCTAAGTCTGACACTGTTACTATGAGAAACCAGTTATTTGCAATATCAAACAATATTTGTTGCACTACAGGCCAAAATTGTAATGTGATACTTGCAATATCTTGGCCTACTTAACACCATTAAGTAAGTTTATACTGCCTAATGCATGAAGCAGGAAGGTCTGATGATTTATGAATCATAGTAAATGCTCTTATGGGCAATTAACAACAACACAATCCTCAAATTGCATTCACACACAAGTGAATTATATATGAAAATGTTTTTTGAATAAATAACCTTCACCTTTTGGAAGTCATAACGAGATGGATAATTTTCTAACTGCATAATCTAATTTACAAGTACGTAGCTTAAGTTTCTTACAGGTGTTTTTTAAATGTAAGATGAGCATTAATGTTACAGGGGTTTTCATGCAGTACAATATTGATTACTTATTCTCAGGATAGGTCATCAATATCTGAATGGTGGCGGTCTTGGACCGCTCACCATTCAGCTATTTGAGAGGCAGCGGTGCTCCAGGAAAATGCTGCAGGCCTCTTCCAAGGCCAATGACATCACATTTATCGGTTACATGGCCTAGGCGTAGCTCAGTCCTATCCAAGTGAATGAGCCTTGGCTGCAATACCAAGCACAGCCATATACAATATACAGTGCTGTTCTAAGTATGCAGTGAGGAGGCTGCAGCGCTCACCGGAGTGCCGTGGCCTCTTCAAATAGCTGAATGATGGTGGTTCCTCTTTAACCTCTTGCTTACAACCACACGACTATAAACATCATGGCAGTAAGGTCTTATCTGTAACCCAACGGATAAATGCACAGGGTTACATAATGATCTGCTGGCACCCCATAAGTATCCCGGAGACCAGCCAAAGTGGACTCCCTGCATGGTATGGTTGTAACAGGGGGGTCACTGCGATCCATCGCAATGTAAAGTGAGAAAGCCAGCAGAGTGTGCTCTACTTGATGTGCGAGCACCCCCTACTGGCTGTAAAATTAACTGCGAGCCTCCAGTCTGTGAATTAATCCCTTCCTGTCCTGACTGTATCAGGAAGGGGTTAATTCACATTTTCGTTAAAAATAAAAAATATAATTATAAGTGAAATAGAAAAAAATTAAATGGTTATAGCTTTAGTTTTAGCAATAGTATAGCAAATGTACACACTTTTTTTTCCTTTTTCTATAATATATATATTTTTTTAAATATAGGTATTATATAGCTATTTTTACTATAGCAGGGGGTGGCTTGTGCATAAAAATATACAAGTGCATGCATAATTTTTTCATTTATACAAAAAAGCCAAAAGCTTAAAATGTCCAAATGTCCAAAGACGAATACCTTAGGGGATCCACATAAAAAGGTAACTTTGAAGGAGTTTCTAATGTTTTGGCGCTGTACAACATCTATTCTGGCAGTATGGTGCAATAGAAACACCAATAGAAAAATAGGCCTCCAAAATGTGAAAGTTATGCAGTGGTTACAGCCTGTAGATACATAAAAAAAATAGCATCCACTTTCATAGTAAAAACTATGGTAACGGATTTTGAAATGTTTGGTCTTGAAATCTTTTGTGACAGAAAAAATATTGATACATAATTTGATTCATAATTTTCACATGTTCCTTAAATATTTTTTTTTAATATTATATCTAATGGCAAAAAAGAAAGGTATAAGGTGTCCAGTGAAAAATAATATCAAATACAGGTAGGTTGGCTCAGAAATTCGTTATTTGCAGTTACCGTAAACCATTGCTAAAACTGGAAGATTCGCATGATAAGGAAGGGGGTAAACACTCCCGTAATGAAGGGGTTAAAAACTGCTCTTGTTAGTAAATGTAGCATGATGAGATCAACAGATCAGTAAGTTATCCCCAGCACATAAAAGTGCTGGACAGGCAGATATTGTCATTTTCCAGCCAAATCAAACAACACAGTGACCTACAAACAGTAAAACCCCTCATTTGCAAATGACACCCAAGTTAAAATGTTATTAAATAGTCAGAAGTGATGGATAACAGCATTGAGAAGTAAATTATGCTTGACACAAAATTCCACTTTTCTCCAAGTCTGTGTGACCTTTGCCAGGCTCTGGCGTCTCTCCTCTGTGATCAGGTGCTGTCACAACAGTCACCTCTTGCACAGTTGGAAGACTTGCCACAGTAAAGAGGATTGTGAAAGACATTGCTCTTCATTTGCCAAATTGACCCTGTACCTAACTACTGGCTTTGTTTATCAACAGACTAGATAAACGTGAATGTCCCAGTCCTTCGAGCAAAGACATCGGTTTATTGTCAAGTAAATTTCCACTTCTGAAATTGCACTTTTTAGGTTGATAGAAATGCAGAGGTGTACCATGAAGATCCTGGGCCTCAATGTCAAATTTGTAACAGTATCCCTCCAGCAACCATATGCCATTTATAATATGGGTATCTTGTGGTAAAGGGGCTTTTGGAGCACCCTCGTGTACTGGGGCTTGAGTGTAACTGCTACCTCTGCACAGACTATGGCTACACTCTTGTGGCAATCTTTATCTTTTACTCATGTTATTCCTTGGTAATATGAATGCTATTTTTCCAGACTGTCATGTCCTCAGTTTGAGTCTTCTGACTTTTTGACGATGAAGTCGTGATTTCTGTTATCTCATCCATCTTATTTTGTCCCAAATAACATTCAGCCTTTCTGATGCAAAAATGAGCCTGATTTATTTAAAGAGCCATATTAAAGGACCCACTTATTTATTATCTTTGCCGACCGGTATTCTTATTTCAAATATCAAGGGAAAAATATAGCATTTTCCTGCCTGGTTTCTTTAACTTCAACTTTTTTGCTCCTGTAAAACCCACAACCTGCTTTGCAATGTGTTTTATGATGAATGAAAATACTGCAGCCATTATCTTCTGCTGAAATACCCATACAGTATATAAACTTTTTTCATAAAAAAAATACAGCTTTCTCAGGCCACCTCAGTCTACTGGTTGGGAAGTAACATCAACTTCTTCATATGAACCGGCGCTAAAGGGGTATTGAACACAACAAAAGGGTTGTACTTCATTTGGAGATGCAGTGAGGGTCTGTGAGCTCATTCCATCCATGCACCACCTCTAAAGGTCCGAACCACTGATTCACAGTACTGGTTGGCTCTTTGTTCCAGCCAGTAGGTGAACAACTAGCACTGTCCTAAAGTCAGTGGGGGACATTTATTAACCTATTTATGCCACAACTTTTTAAGCCTCTCTCCACTTTTCTAAAGTTAGGAGAAAGGGGCAGGGCTTAGCAGAAGGGGAAGAGCTTTGCACAGCCCAACCGATTTCTATAATTTACACCAGAAATGAAGCCAGCCTCTATTGCGTTATAACTGAAGTCTACACTAGTCCCTTGAGTTCATGGCGCACAGAATGCCAAAGATGCAACTTATTTATTAAGAAGCATCTCACTCTATCAATATCAAATCAGCGGGGTTCCAACACTCCTGCCAATCAGCTGTATGAGGAGACGGAGCGTGCAGCGTGCACATGCTGTCTCCCGTCTCTCTTCCTGTCCGCTGCTGCTTTGCCATAAACACAGCAGCAGCAGTGCACAGAAAGAGAGAAGGGAGACGGCACATGCGCACCATCTTCTCATACAGCTGATCGGCAGGGGTGCCGCGCGTTGGACCCCCATGGATCTGATATTGATGACCTATCCTGAGGATAGGTCATCAATATTACAAGCATGGAGAACCCCTTTAAAAAGAAAATATATAAATGTATAAATTACAAGTTTTACAGAATCTTTTCCCACAAAACTATATCAATCTGCTCAGCTCCTCCTTCTCTACAACATCATGGCTGCAGATTACACTGCATTTTGTGGTGACAGGTCCTCGTTAACTTGAAATAGGGCAGTTGTCTAATTAGGAAAGTCCTTTTTGAAAACGCTGTCCATATAGTCATGCGATGCTGCTGGTGCTGAAACACTCCCCTAGGAGATCTATGGCTTAAAGGGAACCTGTCACCAGTTTTATGGTGTCCTAACTAAGGGCAACATAAATAAGTGACTGATTCTCTTAGCAAAATGCTGGCTCACTTTCTTTAATTGACCCAGTCAATCTGCCAACATCTTGTATTGAAAAGCTCCAGGTGATAATGATGAGTCCTGAATATTCATGAGCTCCTGACTCTCCCCGCCTACCTGCTGCTGATTGACAGTTATTTTCCATATGAATCAGCAGCAGGTGGGCAGGGGAGTGGCTATATCTCTGAATTAAAAATACGCTGGACTCACTGACATCACGCTGGACTCAAATCAGCTCATTAGCATGCGGCATGTGGCATCTTTATGTGTATATTATGAGGTAACCATCTGTCACACCAGTAAGTGAATACATCTAAGGTACTTTTTAGTACACTGCTCAAAAAAATAAAGGGAACACTTAAACAACACAATGTAACTCCAAGTCAATCACACTTCTGTGAAATCAAACTGTCCACTTAGGAAGCAACACTGAGTGACAATCAATTTCACATGCTGTTGTGCAAATGGGATAGACAACAGGTGGAAATTATAGGCAATTAGCAAGACACCCCCAATAAAGGAGTTCTGCAGGTGGTGACCACAGATCACTTCTCAGTTCCTATGCTTCCTGGCTGATGTTTTGGTCACTTTTGAATGCAGGCGGTGCTTTCACTCTAGTGGTAGCATGAGACGGAGTCTACAACCCAGACAAGTGGCTCAGGTAGTGCAGCTTATCCAGGATGGCACATCAATGCGAGCTGTGGCAAGAAGGTTTCCTGTGTCTGTCAGCGTAGTGTCCAGAGCATGGAGGCACTACCAGGAGACAGGCCAGTACATCAGGAGACGTGGAGGAGGCCGTAGGAGGGCAACAATCCAGCAGCAGGACCGCTACCTCCGCCTTTGTGCAAGGAGGAACAGGAGGAGCACTGCCAGAGCCCTGCAAAATGACCTCCAGCAGGCCACAAATGTGCATGTGTCTGCTCAAACGGTCAGAAACAGATTCCATGAGGGTGATATGAGGGCCCGACGTCCACAGGTGGGGGTTGTGCTTACAGCCCAACACCGTGCAGGACGTTTGGCATTTTCCAGAGAACACCAATATTGGCAAATTCGCCACTAGCGCCCTGTGCTCTTCACAGATGAAAGCAGGTTCACACTAAGCACATGTGATAGACGTGACAGAGTCTTGAGACACCGTGGAGAACGTTCTGCTGCCTGCAACATACTCCAGCATGACCGGTTTGGCATTGGGTCAGTAATGGTGTGGGGTGGCATTTCTTTGGAGGGCCGCACAGCACTCCATGTGTTCGCCAGAGGTAGCCTGACTGCCATTAGGTACCGAGATGAGATCCTCAGACCCCTTGTGAGACCATATGCTGGTGCGGTTGGCCCTGGGTTCCTCCTAATGCAAGACAATGCTAAACCTCATGTGGCTGGAGTTCCTGCAAGACGAAGGCATTGATGCTATGGACTGGCCCGCCCGTTCCCCAGATCTGAATCCAATTGAGCACATCTGGGACATCATGTCTCGCTCTATCCACCAACGTCACGTTGCACCACAGACTGTCCAGGAGTTGGCAGATGCTTTAGTCCAAGTCTGGGAAGAGATCCCTCAGGAGACCGTCCGCCACCTCATCAGGAGCATGCACAGGCGTTGTAGGGAGGTCATACAGGCACGTGGAGGCCACACACACTACTGAGCCTCATTTTGACTTGTTTTAAGGACATTACATCAAAGTTGGATCAGCCTGTAGTGTGTTTTTCCACTTTAATTTTGAGGGTGACTCCAAATGCAGACCTCCATGGGCTGAAAAATTTGATTTCCATTTTTTTATTTTTGTGTGATTTTGTTGTCAGCACATTCAACTATGTAAAGAACAAAGTATTTCAGAAGAATATTTAATTAATTCAGATCTAGGATGTGTTATTTTTGTGTTCCCTTTATTTTTTTGAGCAGTGTAGTTAATGATTGTAAATAATTAGTTAGATTATAATCAAATATCCACATGACAGGTTCCCTTTAACACACATTTTTTCCAGTAGATCTATAACCAATAAAAGGGGATCCTAAGTGATGGACAACTCTCTATTACATCTACGTCCTCTCATAAATCAAATGGAAAGGGTTTATCCCAGCAATTTGAAGAAAACAACATATTTGCAGATCATCAACGAATAATCCAGAATCCATGTCCTCTGTTTTCAAAGTATACAAAAATGAGTGCAATGTGCCAGAGGCCAGCACTTTAGACAGCTCACACTATTTGAAGACCATGCCCTTGATATCACCTGGACTATATCCTCTGTGTGTTAACATGACAGCTCATCTGGCTCAGCTAACAACATCCACGCAGCAAACTGAGTTGCCCTAAAATGAATAATTTAACATGTACATGTATGCACTGAACTTTATGTATGGGTTTTCTTTTTCTTTTTTTTTGTTAGTGACCGGGTCATGTCATTTTGTCGTTTACTCATTTAGTTACATTTAAAATATAGGTCAAAACTCAAAGGTAAAGTATCCCTCCACAACGATCTACAGAAGCTATGGATTTCATTTCTCAGAGATATTTTTAACTACACCGCATTAATGGTTATACACATGTTGGGTGTAATACACATTCTCGTATTTGATAAATGTCTTGCCATGACAGTGGTGAAATAGTAATGTATGAATGTGCACAGTACTTGGGTTTCAGGTATGTTCACTGCCTTGAAATATTAGATTATGCAAGTGCAGGGCAAAACTGTACATTTTTTCCATCTGTCTTATTTAGGCTCTGTTCATGTCTGTGTGTGAGGCTCCATCAGCGCTATTCTTCTGACAAAATGACGGACACTTCAACTGAACCCCACAGACCTCATTATAAGTTATTTGCGTCTGTTGGGCCCTGTTGGTGTCCATCATGTGATAGATCCAGTCCTGTATCATCGTCTAAGTCATAATGGAAACCATGTTGCTGATGTGGACAGAGCATTAGAGATCTTTTACATGAGCCGAAGCACAGAGCAATGTTTGAAACAAACTGTTCATTCGCAATCACTGCGCTGCAGTAGAGAAGCATTTACATGCAGCCATCATCCCTTCGGGATGAATAATCGCTACTGTAAAGCAGTGGCAAATCCAGGGTGGGCAACGGGGCAATTGCCCCCCCCCCCAGCTGCTCAGAGGTGGGGGCGGCGGCGGCGGGACACAGGGAGATGAGCGCTTCCATTGTGCCCATGAGCACTTCCATTGCGCTCATATTGCGCTTATCTCCATAGTCATAGTCATCTCCATAGTCATCTGTATCGCTGTCCTCAGGGGAGAGGTGTGTCCCTTCCCTGTTCCTCTCATAGGCTGCCGGCACTAGGCCGGCAGCCTATCAGAGGCCGGCGCAGGCGGCGCGATGAAGTTACCGAGCCGTACAGCGCGGGACACAGGCCGGAAGAGGCCTGCATCGCATCGCTGCCAAGGAGGTAAGTATAAGTGTTTATTTATTTTATATATATATATATATATATATACACACAATACTTTTACTGGCACATTGGGGGGGAACTGTTATTACTGGCACATAATGCGGGGTGCTGCTATTACTGGCACATAATGGAGGGGCTGTTATTACTGGCACATATTGGGGGGTGCTGTTATTACTGGCACATAATGGGGGGGCTGTTATTACTGGCACATAATGGGGGGTGTTATTACTGGCACATAATGGGGGGTTATTACTGGCACATAATGGGGGGGCTGTTATTACTGGCACATAATGGGGGCTGTTATTACTGGCACATAATGGGGGGGTTGTTATTACTGGCACATAATGGGGGGGCTGTTATTACTGGCACATAATGGGGGGGCTGTTATTACTGGCACATAATGGGGGGCTGTTATTACTGGTACATAATGGGGGGACTGTTATTACTGGCACATAATGGGGGGGCTGTTATTACTGGCACATAATGGGGGGGCTGTTATTACTGGCACATAATGGGGGGGCTGTTATTACTGGCACATAATGGGGGAGCTGTTATTACTGGCACATAATGGGGGGCTGTTATTACTGGCACATAATGGGGGGGCTGTTATTACTGGCACATAATGGGGGGGCTGTTATTACTGGCACATGATTGGGGGGAGTGCTTTTATTACTGGCACATGATTGGGGGGAGTGCTTTTATTACTGGCACATTATTGGGGGCACTTCTTACTGGCACATTATTGGGGCACTATAGGGGCATCTACTGAGGCCACAAAGAAGGGGTATTTTATATGGGGGGCTCTGTACAGTAGAATTTTATACTGGCACACATTATGGTTGGTACTATGGGGAAGGAGGGAGAGGAGTACTATGGGGTCATCTACGGGGGGCACTAAGAAGGGGTATTTTATACTTGCAAATTATGGGGGACACTGAGGGCATCTACTAGGGCATTTTATACTGGTACATTATGGGGGGGGGCACTAGGAGGAAGGGGGGAGAGGAGCACTATGGAGGCATTTACTGGGGGCATTATATTGGGGTATTTTATACTGGCACATTATGGGGGCACTATGGGGACATTAGCTCAACTGGGGGCATTACAAGGGGGTATTTTTTGCACTGTCACATTATAAGGAGAATTATTTCTACGGGGGGGGCTTTATTACTCCCCCATGGTATGACCCCCTAGTAGCAGCACCAGCCTCTCCCTGCTCTGCTATCCCTGTGCCTCTTCTCAAAATCCTTATTATGAAATCTTTCTCATTAGGATAAAACACAACTTCAGCTCCACCGAGCCCCCCAGCCAAGTGTTGAAGTGGCGTCCGAGATCCCCAAGGGCCAAGCCAAGTAACTGTAAGTTTTCATGTGAAATATGTTTGTTATACACATATAGCCTACACTGTGCCACACAATATACAGTATACCGCTACACTGTGTAGTCTGTTCTATAAGCACCATTGTTTTGTGGCAGACAGAAAATAATCTGGAAGTGCACCTCCCGGGACCAGGCTCTGGATCCGCCACTGCTGTGAAGTGATCATTCATCCCCATACAAATGCATTCTTTGTGGGCAATACATCCCTGTTTCCTCAGACCTATCTGCTGCCCACATAAGATGATTTTTAGGTGCCACATTAAAGATGTAGTCACCTGACATAGGAGCGTCGGATGATGAGTGGCTCCTTTATACAGGAAAATGTTTATTCCCGATAATTGCTTAAAATCTTTGACCCCAGTAAAAGGGCCTTTTCACTGAAATCTGTGAGGCAACAGATGTATGAGTAGAAAATTTTTTGGCGTATGCTTTCTCTCAATCCATTTTCCTATTGACTTCCAGGTGAAAAAAGCTGAGTGACATTCAATCTTTTTTTTTCTGAGCCTTTATTTTACAACAAAAGGCCGATGGCACAAATGACAGCAAATGTCCTTTATTTTATCTTTTACTTATATTTGTTTTTCATCAATTTTTCTTCATATGGAAACAGAAAAAGGCTAAGGTGACAAGCTGTATCTTGAAACAGTTATTAAAGGGGATGTCCAGAATGAAGAACAATTGTGCACACTTATCTGGCGATGGCCATCTTGCACCCGTTAATAATAAGATGAGCTAAATGTGGATATGACTGAAGTGTGGTTTGACAGCAGGTCCTATTTTGACAAAAGGAATGGAAGGTCAGCACAAAACCTTCAGCATTATGATATTTTCTAAAAAAATATATATATATATATATCATATTTAGGCAACTCAAGTATATTCCAGTTCCTATAAAGAAAGATTATGAAATAACTAAGTGAGATAATACTGGCCAGCAATTAATAATGTGATTACACATATATTGTGTCATAAAAGACTGCCACATTTGGTGCCATTCCTGGTGCATAATGTTGCATCATGTTTTAGACTCATTTCTTAGGTAAATGCACTAAAAAGAATATACCACTCCATTGTACCTCATTAGGGAGTGTAGCTTAGCGGGAAATGGGTGTGGCTAAGTGCTAGAGGGCTGTGACATAGCAGAAATGGTGCATGGCAATGTGTTCACCAAACTAATCATGCAGTATAAGCCATTGTGATTAACTTGGTGATAAAACTATCGTTCGACCGGCTGACCATCTATAGGAGCTCCCAGCTCTTCCAAAACAGATGATGTTGGAGGAGAAAGGAATCATGCAAATACATTTTTTTTCACCAATACTTTTGTTTTCCCAGGAGATATGTTAATCGAGCACCAAAGTGCTCGGGTGCTCTGGTGCTCGAGTAGAACACTTTGGGATGCTCGGGTGATCTACAGAGCACCAGAGCACAATGGAAGTCAATGGGAGAACCAGAGCATTAACCCCTTAAGGACTCGGCCCTATTTCACCTTAAGGACTTGGTCATTTTTTGCAAATCTGACCAGTGTCACTTTAAGTGCTGATAACTTTAAAACGCTTTGACTTATCCAGGCCATTCTGAGATTGTTTTTTCGTCACATATTGTACTTCATGACACTGGTAAAATGAAGTAAAAATAATTTTTTTTTACTCATAAAAAAATACCAAATTTACCAAAAATTTGTAAAAAAATTGCAAATTTCCAAGTTTCAAATTCTCTACTTCTATAATACATAGTGATACCTCCAAAAATAGTTATTACTTTACATTCTCCATATGTCTACTTCATGTTTCGATCATTTTGGGAATGATATTTTATTTTTTGGGGATGTTACAAGGCTTAGAAGTTTAGAAGCAAATCTTGACATTTTTCTGAAATTTTCAAAAACCCAATTTTTAGGGACCAGTTCAGGTCTGAAGTCACTTTGCGAGACTTACATAATAGAAACCACCCAAAAATGACCCCATTCTATAAACTACACCCCTCAAGGTATTCAAAACTGATTTTACAAACGTCGTTAACCCTTTAGGTGTTCCACAAGAATTAATGGAAAATAGAGATACAATTTAAAAATTTCACTTTTTTGGCAGATTTTTTACTTTTATAAAGCAAGGGTTAACAGCCAAACAAAACTCAATATTTAGGCCCTGATTCTGTAGTTTACAGAAACACCCCATATGTGGTCGTAACCTATTGTACGGGCACACGGCAGGGCGCAGAAGGAAAGGACTGCCATACGGTTTTTGGAAGGCAGATTTTGCTGGACTGTTTTTTTTTGACACCATGTCCCATTTGAAGCCCCCCTGATGCGGGTTGCATAGAGTGGAAACTCCATAAAAGTGACCCCATATAAGAAACGACACCCCTCAAGGTATTCAAAACTGATTTTACAAACGTCGTTACCCTTTAGGTGTTCCACAAGAGTTATTTGCAAATGGAGATGAAATTTCAGAATTTCAATTTTTGGGCAAATTTTCCATTTTAATCCATTTTTCCCAGTAACAAAGCAAGGGTTAACAGCCAAACAAAACTCAATATTTATGATTCTGTCGTTTACAGAAACACCCCATATGTGGTCGTAAACAGCTGTACGGGCACACGGCAGGGCGCAGAAGGAAAGGAATGCCATACGGTTTTTGGAAGGCAGATTTTGCTGGACTGTTTTTTTTTTTACACCGTGTCCCATTTAAAGCCCCCCTGATGCACCCCTAGAGTAGAAACTCCAAAAAAGTGGCCCCATTTTAGAAACTACGGGATAGGGTGGCAGTATTGTTGGTACTAGTTTAGGGTACATATGATTTTTGGCTGCTCTATATTACACTTTTTGTGAGGCAAGATAACAAGAAATAGCTGTTTTGGCACCGTTTTTATTTTTTGTTATTTACAACAGTCATCTGACAGGTTAGATCATGTGATATTTTTATAGACCAGGTTGTCACGGATGCGGCGATACCTAATATGTATACTTTTTTTTATTTATGTAAGTTTTACACAATGATTTCTTTTCTGAAGCAAAATAAATCATGTTTTAGTGTTTCCATAGTCTGAGAGCCATAATTTTTTCAGTTTTTGGGCGATTACCTTGGGTAGGGTATAATTTTTTGCTGGATGGGATGACTGTTTTATTGGCACTATTTTGGTGTGTGATTGACTTTTTGATCGCTTGCTATTACACTTTTTGTGATGTAAGATGACAAAAAATGGTTTATTTAGCACAGTATTTATTTTAAATTTTTTACGGTATTCATCTGAGGGGTTAGGTCATGTGATCTTTTTATAGAGCCGGTCGATACGGACGCGGCGATACCTAATATGTATACTTTTTTATCTATGTAAGTTTTACACAATAATATCATTTTTGAAAAAAAATAATAATCATGTTTTAGTGTCTCCATATTCTGAGAGCCATAGTTTTTTCAGTTTTTGGGCGATTATCTTAGGTAGGGTCTCATTCCTTGCAGGATGAGATGACGGTTTGATTGGCACTATTTTGGGGTGCATATGAATACCAAATATGTATACTTTTTTTTTTATTTATGTAAGTTTTACACGATAACAGTATTTTTAAAACAAAAAAAAAGATGTTTTAGTGTCTCCATATTCTGAGCCATAGTTTTTTTATTTTTTGGGCGATTGTCTTTTTGTGATGTAAGGTGACAAAAAAATTGTTTATTTAGCACAGTTTTTATTTTTTTATTTTTTACGGTGTTCATCTGAGGGGTTAGGTCATGTGATATTTTTATACAGCCGATCGATACGAACGTGGCGATACCAAATATGTATACTTTTTTTTATTTATGTAAGTTTTACACGATAACAGCTTTTTTAAAACAAAAAAAATGATGTTTTAGTGTCTCCATATTCTGAGCGATAGTTTTTTTTATTTTTTGGGCGATTGTCTCAGGTAGGGGCTAATTTTTTGAGGGATTAGGTGATGGTTAGATTGGTACTATTTTGGTGGGCAAACGCCTTTTTGATCGCTTGCTGTTGGACTTTTTGTGATGTGAGGTGACAAAAAAATGGCTTATTTAGCACAGTTTTTATTATTTATTTTTTACGATGTTCATCTGAGGGGTTAGTTAATGTGATATGTTTATAGAGCCGGTCGATACGGACGCGGCAATACCTAATATGTATACTTTTTTCCCCCCTAATTTTTACCAATTTTTTTTCACTTTATTTGGGGAAAATGTTTTTGTTTATTTTTACTTGAAACTTTTAATTTTTGGGAGGAAAACGTAATTTTTTCAAGTTTTTTTATTTTCATTTTATTTTTTGTCCCACTTTGGGACTTGAACTTTTGGGGATCTAATCCTTTACAATGCATTCCAATACTTCTGTATTGGAATGCATTGGCTGTATACTGTGTGTATTACTCATACAGCTTCCGGCCTGTGAGATCAAGGGGGCTGGATCTCACAGGCTCTTTACCGGAAGGCAGCGCGATGCCTTCCATGCCATCGGGTCCCCCTTACAGCCCCATGGGGACCTGATGGCACCACCGCCGCCGCCGCTGCACCAGGTAAAAGCCGCAAACCGCAGGTCTGAATTGACCTGCGGTTTGCGGCGATCGCCGACACAGGGAAGGTCATGGGACCCCCCGCGCATTTAGCCAAGGTGCCTGTTCAATGATTTGAGCAGGCATCGGGTTCCGATCCCCGCCCGCCGGGCTGCGGTGATCAGAACTATACATGACGTACCGGTACGTCATGGGTCCTTAAGGACTGGGGAACCATGCCGTACCGGTACGTCATGGGTCCCTGAGGGGTTAAACCAGGCACCCCCTGCTCTGAAGAGGGGAGAGTATCTGGTTCACAGGAAAAGGTCAGAAATTGATGGAAACACCACCGAAATGGTTCGGGGACAGCATGGGGAGAATGTCTGGTTGCATCCTGGACTCCCAGGTCTCTGCTGGGAAGGATGTTGTCCGAGTAGTACGCCACTTTTACAGACTGACAATAATACGCACAAAACCAAGGATAAAATCGATTTTAGAGGAAAAATTGTTAGGAAACATTCTTTCCTGTATATTTACTTGTATATAAAGTGCAAATGCTGCCAAAAATTACAAGGAAGAGGCACTCCAATACAACCTGTATATCACATAAAGGAGGGCCTCATTCACATTGTGGTGCAATGGTTCAGGTAGTCGGACTCCTACACTCATTAAGCCTATGCACTAAGGGAAAGGGCTGCCAAAAATTACAAGGAACCGGCACTCCAATACACCCTTTATTACACATAAAGGAGGGCATCATACACACCCTTGAAAAATTATGATTCGTTGCCTGCTGGTGACCCTCTAAAACATTAGGGGCGAGGGCCTGCTGCTGATCTGAACATCTAAAACATTAGGGGTGAGGGCCTGCTGCTGATCTGACCATCTAAAAAATTAGGGACGAGGGTCTGCTGCTGAACTGACCCTCTAAAACATTAAGGGAGAGGGCCTGCTGCTGATCTGACCATCTAAAACATTGGGGGTGAGGGTCTGCTGCTGAGCTGACCCTCTAAAACATTAGGGTCGAGTGCCTGCTGCTAATCTGACCATCTAAATCATTAGGGGCCAGGGCCTGCTGCTGATCTGACCATCTAAAACATTATGGATGAGGGCCTGCTGGTGACCCTCTAAAACATAAGGGGTGAGGGTCTACTGCTGAGCTGACTCTCTAAAACATTAAGAGCGAGGGCAGCCTAATAAGCATGTTGATATGATGGAGGAGGAGGACGAGAAAAGAAAGATTAAATCATATACCCTTTTTTGTGGTGGAAGGGGTGCATGGGAATACAGTGTATTCAATACACCATAAAAGCCACATTTAAAGTGCCTTTATGTTCAGCCGCTTTCCTCTGGTGGAGTAGAGAAGTCAGGGGCAATCCAGGCCTTGTTCATTTTGCTAAGAGTCAACCTGTCAGCATTTTCAGTTGACAGGCGGATGCGCTTATCAGTTATTATGCCCTCAGCAGCACTAAATACCCCCTCTGACAAAAAGCTGGTGGCAGGCCAGCACCTCCAAGGTGTAGAGTGCCAGTTCGTGCCACGTGTTCAGCTTGGACACCCAATAGTTGTAAGGCAAAGAGGGATCACTGAGGACGATGACACGGTCTGCTACGTACTCCTTCAAAATCTTCCAAAACTTTTCCCTCCTTGTGACACTAGGCCGCGCATCAGGGTAAGGGTGCTGGCAGGGTGTCATGAAACTGTCCCAGGCCTTGGAGAGTGTTTCCTTGCCTCTGTTGGAAGTGCTGTGTGTTCCACTCGTCTCCCCTCCTTGGTTGCCCAAGGAAATTACGGACTCTGCCATCAGCGTTGTCAGCTGGAAATTTTTGGAGCAATTTTTCCACAAGGACCTTCTGGTATTGCACCATTTTGCTAGTCCTCTCCACCACAGGAATGAGAGATGAGTAGTTCTCTTTGTAGCGGGGGTCGAGAAGGGTGAAGAACCAGTAATCGGTGTTGGCCAAAATGCGTATAACGCGCGGGTCACGGGAAAGGCAGCATAACATAAAGTCAGCCATGTGTGCCAGAGTCCCAACAGCAAAGGCTTCTCTGTCCTCATCAGGAGGATGACTCTCAATCTCCTCATCTTCTTCCTTCTCTTCGGCCCATCCACGCTGAACAGATGGAATAAATCTGCTAAGGGTACTACCCTCTGTAGCGGAGGCAACCGTCCTCCTCCTCATCATCATCATCCAATTCGCGCTGAGAAGACGAACTGAGGGTGGTCTTGCTATCATTCTGTGTACTGTCTTCCCCTATTTCCACCTCTTCCACATGCAAAACGTCCGCCTTCATTGTGAGCAGCGAGCATTTCAGTAGACACAGAAGTGGGATGGTTACACGGATAATAGCGGCATCGCAGCTCCCCATCTGTGTTGATTCCTCAAAGTTGCGTAAAACCTCACAGAGGTCAGATATCCATGCCCACTCGTCACTTGTGAAGAGCGGAAGCTGACTGGAAAGGCGATGACTATGTTGCAGCTAGTACTCCACTACAAAGCCTGGCCAACATGTGGAATGTGGAGTTCCAGCGCGTGCTCACGTCGCATAACAGTTGGTGAGCTGGCAATTGCAAGCGCTGCTGCAGCGTTGCCAGACCGGCGACAGCTGTAGATGACTTTCGGAAATGGGCACACACGTGGCGCACCTTCACCAGTAGCTCAGGCAAATTGGGGTAGGTTTTGAGAAACCCCTGAACCACTAAATTGAACATGTGGGCTAGGCATGGGATGTGTGTGAGCTTGCCGAGCTCCAAAGCCGCCACCAAGTTACGGCCATTATCAGACACAACCATGCCTGGTTGTAGGTTGAATGGGGAGAGCCACAGCTCAGACTGGTCCCTTATACCCAGTCACAGCACTGCAGCTGTGTGCTGTTTGTCATCTAAGCAAATTATTTTCAGCACGGCCTGTTACCGCTCCCCCACTGCAGTGCTACACTGCTTCCAGCTACTGACTGATGGCTGACTGGTGCTCCAAGATGAAAATTCAGAGGTGGAAGTGTTGGAGGAGAAGGGGGGGTTGCAGCCACTAATGTAGTTGGTGGCGGAAATCCTGATGGAAGTAGGGCCCGTAATGGTTGGCGTCGGTAACACCTGTGCCATCCCAGGGTACGACTCACTCCCGGCTTCCACAACGTTCACCCAGTGTGCCGTCAGGGAAATGTAGCATCCCTGGCCACAAGCACTTTTCCATGTGTCAGTCGTTAAGCGGACATTCCCAATAACTGCGTTGATCAGGGCACGGGTGATGTTACGGGACACATGCTGGTGTAAGGCGGGGACGGCAAAACGGGAAAAATAGTGGCGGCTGGGGACTGAGTAACGGCCACCGACATCAGACTGCGGAAAGCCTCAGTGTCCACAAGCCTAAATGGCAACATTTCCAGGGCCAGCAATTTGGAAAGGTGCGCATTTAGTGCTATGGCCTGTGGGTGGGTGGCTGGGTATTTGGGCTTTTGTTCAAAGGCCTGGGGTATGGACATCTGTACGCTGCACTGGGACACGAAAGTGGATGTGCTAGCTGATGGTGCTTGCGAAGGTCCAGGTGCAGGGCGGGAGGCATCCTGGCCTGTGTCTTGGACAGGGGATTGGCCAGCACATAACACAGGAAAAGAGGAGACAGTGGTGTGACCCGCAGATACTGATGGTGGACCCAAGCGTTTGGCCCACCTATTAGGGTGTTTTGATGCCATGTGGTGGATAATGCTGGTCGGTGGTGACGTTGCTAGTGTTCACGCTCCTGCTCATTTTGGTACGGCACAGGTTGCAAATGACAATTCTTTCATCGTTCGCACTTTCCTCAAAAAAGCGCCAGACTGTGGAACATCTACCCCTTGGCAAGGGAGATTTCCGCAAGGGGGTGCTTTGGGGAACAGTTGCAGGCCTGTTTGGCGTGGCCCGCCTTCTCCCTTTGCCACCCCACTGCCTCTTCCAGCCTGATGCGGTGCTGCGGATCCCTCCTCCTCTGTACTGCTGTCCTCGCTTGGCTTGCCAACTTCCCAGGTTGGGTCAGTGATTTAATCGTCCACCACCTCCTCTTCCACTTCCTCACTCTGGTCATCCTCCTGACTTCTTGACCTAACAAGAACCTCACTTATTGACAACTGTGTCTCATCCTCATCATCAACCTCTTGAGACACTAATTGCCGTTGACTTATTGGCAACTGTGTCTCATCATCATCATCCACCTTGTGAAACACTAATTGCCGTTCCCCACCGTTATCTTCTGACAGTGGATGCTCAAGAGTTTGGGAATCAGTGCACAAGATCTCTTCATGTCCCTCTTTAAGCGAGCTTGGCGAGAGGCCCACATCAAGGAATGGTTATGAAAAGAGCCCCTCGGAATATCCGAGTGTGGGATAACTTGTTTGCCAAGACTCTCCATGGTGGGAGGAAGGCGGATCAGGGTAAGGATTCTGTTGACCAGACTCTTGGCTACTGAGACTGGACTTTGTGGAAGACAGGGTGGTGCTTAACTGACTGGAAGCATTATATGCTCTAACCGACCACCTTGTCGCACTGGTGTGACTTCGAGAGTGGTGTCCTGTGCCGCCCTGCAAACTGGGACATGAAGCTAGGTATCGTGGATGAGTGTGTTTCTTGTGCTCTGGCAGCAGGCACAGTTTCACCTCACCCAGCGCCACGGCCTCTTCGTGCACCATCAGCAGCACTGCCACTTCCCCGTCCCTTACTGCTTGCCTTGAGCATATTAAATGGTATATATGCTTGCAAGTATGTCACACGTACAGTAGCGCAGGTTTTGTAAGTTTCTGCGCAAATAAATTACATTGAATGTCACAGATATTTAGGATGCGCAAACTTTATACAGGAGATGTAGCACAGGTAATGTCGCTGTCACCAGCAGTGAAAAAATTACGCTGAATGTCACAGATATTTAGAATGCGCAAATGTAACACAACAGATCTAGCAGAGGTTGTGTCACTGTCAGCAGCGGCCAAACAATTGCACGCAATTTAGCGCAGGTTGCACTAATAATATATATTGCAGCCAGATAAAACAATAGTCCTTAAAAGGACTTTTGGGTCTCTAACACCTTTCAACACTAAACCCTGCCTAAAAAAAAACTGTTCCTGTCCCTACACTATCTGTTCCTTCTGCTGCAGCTCGCCCTGACTAAGACTGAGCCAAACCACGTGTCATCGGGTGCTGACGCATTCCGGCTAGCCAATCAATATAATGCCAGTAACCAACATGGCTATGGCATTACAGTGAGTGCCAGTATTTCCCCACACGTTTATTGGCTGCGTAGCAGCCAACAAATGTGCAGGGAGGAGATATGAGCATATTGTTCGAGCACACGCGGTGTTCGACCGAACACAGCAATGTCAAAATGGGGTTCAGCCGAGCATGCTCGCCCAACACTAGCCACTAGATGTTGCAGCTGGGCCTGTTGTTCCTGCACACACTTGTAGGATGCGGAAGCTGGCAGCCCAGACCAGCTGGTCACATAAATGCTCTACTGGCGATATATCTGGCGACTGGGCAGGTCAAGACAGTTTTGAAATCTGGTGGAGAAATTCCTGGGAAATCCTTGCTATGTGTGGGCAAGCATTATCCTGCTGGAAAACGCCAGTTGGAAGCCCTGCCATGGCAATAAATGGGCGCAGGATGTCCTGCAGATATTACTGTGGGCGCAGGATGTCCTGCAGATATTACTGAGCTGCTAGTGTCCCTCGTATCACTACTAGGGGTGACTGACTGTATGCGATGGCTCCCAGATTATCACACTAGTAGTTGGGGTGAATGGGGCTGAGCTGCAATACCAAGCACAGTCGCTATACAATGTACGAAGATTTGCTTAGTAAGCTGCAAGGAGGCCGCAGTTTAAAGCGCACAGCTGATTCTGGAGTGGAGGTATGAACCGCAATTTCACCTGCTGGGAGCTGTTATTGTGGAGAAGTGAGGATATGATGTCTGATTCTGACACATTGTGCTTTTGCAAGTGCCCAGGAGGCGGGGCTTTACTGTGCAGTGCTCTTTGCATTAACCTGGTTTACAGCCCCTCCCCTCTGCATGAGGGCCTATGAAGCCGCTCGATGCAGAGAGCACTTCACAGTGAAGTCCAGCCCTGGGCACTTGCAGGAGCAGAATAACAGTTCTTAATCTCACTACTCTTGATGATAAAAGCTCCACAAAAAGGTATGTTTGCCCTACTCCTCTCAGGTCCTAGCTAGTGCTGTCAGCAGTTTAGAATGGTCAAACTGCTGACAGACCCCCTTTAATTATCCAAACACAATACATGGCATACTGTATTGTCCAAAATAGTGTGATCACAACAGTGCCACATTGTTTTTGTATTGCTGCATCCCTCTTAGGGCTAATTGCCATGTCAAGTTTTTTTTTCACAGACCATTGGCCCGTTCAGACAAAATTGCAGCATGCTCTATTCTGGTCTGTTTTCCCGCTAGACTCACCCACTCAATCAATAGGTCCGTGAAAAAAACGCCATTCATGTGTGGACAGTTTTTCACTGATGGTTACTAATAGATGCTGGGTGTGCATCCTTTTTTTTGTTGATAGGCATGAAATAGGGACGACATACCGATACCACAAACAGAAAACCGACTGAGACAAAAGTGATTCAACGCAGACGGAAAATCATCCGGATGAATTTTATATCACTCATCCGAATGAGCCCTTTTAGCAAAATAATATCCAGTCTCTGAAAATGGAAGAAAAATCTAAACATAACTAGTGCACTAAGTGTACTTTGCTCCTAGATATTGTCATTTCAAAAGTAAATTCTCGTAGCCAGAACAGATTGTTTCCCTGGAAACACTAAGAGAATGAACATAGAAGAGACCTCAGGATGAACTCAGGGAAGAATACAAAGGTAACGATGAATGCGCCCAGCATGCAGCCAGAGAGTGATGACTGGGTTTGGAAATGTTGGCATACCTGTCTGTTTACATAGAGATAAGGTTACATAGGACATGGGTATTCAAAAATGTTTAACAAAATTAACAGAAAAAAATTAATTCTCTACTAAAAAATGTCTACATTGGTTAATAAGTAAACCATCGTAAGATGACATGACCCTTTGTCACTTTTCGTACGGCTCTTTGACATTAAAGAGAAACCTACAGTACAACATAAAATATACACCATGATATGGGTTCAGAGCAGTATGAATGACATGAATGCAATGAACCATATTGGTTTAGATAAGAACTCACTGAGCAACATAGTATGGCCCAATATTGAAGTTGGTCACATACAGAAAACCAAAGCCCACCCACAGAAACCAATGGTTGGACGATTTGCGGTTAAATCATATGGCCACTGGTTGCCATTGGCTTGGCCTCATGTAGGTAGCAGCACAAGATACCACAAGGGCCATACCTTTATAAAGGGGAAGAACAGTGCCCATGTTACCAGTTGTGCCTGGACTGTAATATACAACCTATATCATGCCTGGGTTTACAGTTATCTTAGATCCAGGCTGTTTAACCCAGACCACATTATCTAAGGCTACATTCACATAACAGTGAAAAAAAAACGGCTATTAAAAACGGACACACTGTTTCTCATGGCCATTCTGCCTCCATTTTCTTGTCAATTATCTGTTTTTAATGGCCGTTTTTCATTCATTTTTCATGGCTGTTAAAAAAATCCATGATTGTGTATATATTATACACCCCTACAGTGGCCTATTATAAATAATAGCCAACTGTGGCCATCAGTTGCCAGTATCTATAATGCCCCCCATAGTGGCCCCTGTAAATAAAATGCCACTCAATAGTGCCCTCAAGTATAAATATTGCTCCCAATAGTGCCCTACATTCTGCTGGGTGTGAAAAATAAAATACTCACCTCATTCACTTGAACATGAGGGAACACTTGCTCTGCGCTGAAGGGATGTCACAAGGTTAGGAGCATCAGATCCTGATCCCTCCAGTGTACAGTGAGTGTTTCCGCACATTCAAGTGGATAAGGTGAGTATTTTGTTTTTAGTTTTTAACGGCTGTTAGATGTGTGGACTCCAAAACGGCGATTAAAAATGGGCCCAGTGTTTTCAATGGGGTCCATGTGGCCATGAAAATGGCCAAAAATAGAATATGTACAATTTTTTGAAGGCCGCTAAAAACTGACCGTTAAAAACCAGTGAAGAGCCTCATAGACTTCTGCTGGTTCTGAAAATGACAGTTTGACGGCGGTTGTTCCCATTCATGTGAACATAGTCTAAGAAGATTGACAAAAAGAGGGAGCTACCTCTGTCAGCCAATTGGCACCTTGTAATGCAATTGGAGGTTGACCAAGAATTTAAGCAATCAAATGAAATCAAATAAAAAAAATCAAATCAAAGAAGATAACAAATTACTTATAGCACACATGGCGTGAAAAGAATGGAGAGATAGTTTTTTTTCCATTCAACTCATAAAAAAAAACAATAAATTACATATATCTGTAATGCTGTAAAAGACTACAACCTGACACCATGCAGAGTCAACAAAACCAGGGTGTCCTAGCCAGTCTCCCATGCTGGTACTTGCCAGGCCTGAAGCTGTGTAACACCTTGGATCTGATAAGAGCAGGCACATCCAGCTTAGATTGAGGCTGTTGGGGCGTTGTCAGTGTGCTATGGTTTGATGATATGATAAAATCTTGTTTTTCAATCAAAGGTGAATACAATAAAGCAGTGTATATTTCTCCCTACATTTTAATAGCAACACTCTGACTTGAAATGGGCATCCTGCAACTGGAGATATAATCTTCCACATATTTTCCGTGTTAGGACACCTGAGGTCAGCTAGAGAGATACTCAACTGTAGACTGCTGAACACTGGACACCGATGTCTAAAGCCTCATGCAGAAGTGAGAACTTGTCCTAACTCCTCTCTTAAGCCTCATGCAGATGTCCGTGGAACACAGTCCGTGAGATAGCAGACTGGCATTGCAGGAGCGCACAGCGTCATAGCAACCAATGACACCGTGCGCTCCTGCAATGCCACTCCGGTATCTCACAGACCTTGTTCCATGGACGTCTGCATGAGGCTTAAGAGAGGAGTTAGGACAAGTTCTCACTTCAGTTTGGTCAGTTATTTCCATCAGTTATTGTGAGCCAAAACCATTAGTGAAGCTTACACAGAGCTCAGGTATAATGGAAAGAGCTTCACCTGTTCTGTGTTTTTGACCCATACCTGGTTTTGGGTCTCAATAACTGATGGAAATAACTGAACAAATAAGTGTAGTGTGAACTTGGCCTCAGGTGTATGACTTGTGTGCACAGTTTCTTTCTCCAAGTGTGAACTGACATTTTTAGGAGGTGAAAAATAAAATTATGGTCACATAAAGGGGTTGGCAGCCAACTCAACACTGCAAAGTTTTTCTTTGAGTAAAGGTTTACAGAAAAAAACAATTCCAGGGATGGCCTGAGAGTGATCTGTGTCCAGTCATTAAAGGTTATGGACCCATTACCAACCACTAAAGGCAGGATATACACTGCTCAAAAAAATAAAGGGAACACTTAAACAACACAATGTAACTCCAAGTCAATCACACTTCTGTGAAATCAAACTGTCCACTTAGGAAGCAACACTGAGTGACAATCAATTTCACATGCTGTTGTGCAAATGGGATAGACAACAGGTGGAAATTATAGGCAATTAGCAAGACACCCCCAATAAAGGAGTGGTTCTGCAGGTGGTAACCACAGACCATTTCTCAGTTCCTATGCTTCCTGACTGATGTTTTGGTCACTTTTGAATGCAGGCGGTGCTTTCACTCTAGTGGTAGCATGAGACGGAGTCTACAACCCAGACAAGTGGCTCAGGTAGTGCAGCTTATCCAGGATATCACATCAATGCGAGCTGTGGCAAGAAGGTTTGCTGTGTCTGTCAGCGTAGTGTCCAGAGCATGAAGGCGCTACCAGGAGACAGGCCAGTACATTAGGAGACATGGAGGAGGCCGTAGGAGGGCAACAACCCAGCAGCAGGACCGCTACCTCCGCCTTTGTGCAAGGAGGAACAGGAGGAGCACTGCCAGAGCCCTGCAAAATGACCTCCAGCAGGCCACAAATGTGCATGTGTCTGCTCAAACGGTCAGAAACAGACTCCATGAGGGTGATATGAGGGCCCGACGTCCACAGGTGGGGGTTGTGCTTACAGCCCAACACCGTGCAAGACGTTTGGCAGAGAACACCAAGATTGGCAAATTCACCACTGGCGCCCTCTGCTCTTCACAGATGAAAGCAGGTTCACACTGAGCACATGTGACAGACGTGACAGAGTCTGGAGACGCCGTGGAGAACGTTCTGCTGCCTGCAAAATCCTCCAGCATGACCGGTTTGGCATTGGGTCAGTAATGGTGTGGGGTGGCATTTCTTTGGAGTGCCGCACAGCCCTCCATGTGCTCGCCAGAGGTAGCCTGACTGCCATTAGGTACCGAGATGAGATCCTCAGACCCCTTGTGAGACCATATGCTGGTGCGGTTGGCCCTGGGTTCCTCCTAATGCAAGACAATGCTAGACCTCATGTGGTTGTAGTGTGTCAGCAGTTCCTGCAAGACGAAGGCATTGATGCTATGGACTGGCCCGCCCCCGTTCCCCAGACCTGAATCACATCTGGGACATCATGTCTCGCTCTATCCACCAACGTCACGTTGCACCACAGACTGTCCAGCAGTTGGCAGATGCTTTAGTCCAGGTCTGGGTGGAGATCCCTCAGGAGACCGTCCGCCACCTCATCAGGAGCATGCAAAGGCGTTGTAGGGAGGTCATACAGGCACGTGGAGGCCACACACACTACTGAGCCTCATTTTGACTTGTTTTAAGGACATTACATCAAAATTGGATCAGCCTGTAGTGTGTTTTTCCACTTTAATTTTGAGTGTGACTCCAAATCCAGACCTCCATGGGTTGAAAATTTTGATTTCCATTTTTTTTTTTGTGTGATTTTGTTGTCAGCACATTCAACTATGTAACGAACAAAGAATTTCAGAAGAATATTTAATTAATTCAGATCTAGGATGTTATTTTTGTGTTCCCTGTCATGGTCTTACCTGCTTGCTGCTCTCCTTCGTTTGACATGTGCTGGCGGCCATCTTGGGTCCTGGGTTTCTTGTAGCCTTCCACCCTGCGGCTCCTCCTTCCCCTGGGAGGAGCTGGATGCCTAGCTCATATATATAGGAGGTCTGTGGCTTCAGTTCCTTGCTTGGTCCTCTTGTGTTCACATGCTTCTAAGACTGCTGCTGCTTCTGGTTCCTGATCCTGGCTTCGTCTGACTACCCTGCTGGTTCCTGATCCTGGCTTCGTCTGACTACCCTGCTGGTTCCTGATCCTGGCTTCGTCTGACTACCCTGCTGGTTCCTGATCCTGGCTTCGTCTGACTACCCTTCTGGTTCCTGACCTCTGGCTTCGCAAAGACTCTGCTCGGTTTCACCATCCGTTTGGACTTTTGCTTTACAGCTTTATTTTCAATAAAGCCTTCTTATTTTCATTTATCTCTTGTTGTACGTCTGGTTCATGGTTCCGTGACATTAGGACCAAGCCATGAATTCTGACGGTACAGGGCCATCCTCGCTACCCACGCTGGTTGCCAGACTTGATCAGCAGGATCACCTGTTGGGTCGGTTCGCTGTGGCGTTGCAAACCCTGCTTGAACGCACGGCTCATTTCGCTCCCGTTGCCGATGGGTCGGTTGTCGCTCCTGGGCTCGCTCCTACTGCCGCTCCGGTTGTTGCGCCAGAGTCTACCCCGACACCTGTTGTTGCGCCTGCGGTGTTTCGGGGTATGACCGGTTCTGCCCCTCTTCCACAGCGCTTTGGGGGAGAGCCAACTCAGTGCCGAGGTTTCCTTAACCAGGTGGGCATTTATTTTGAGTTGCTGCCACATGCCTTTCCTACTGAGAGATCAAAGGTGGGCTTCTTGATCTCGCTGCTCTCGGACAAGGCCTTGGCCTGGGCCAGCCCTTTATGGGAGAACAACAATCCGGTGGTTGCCGAGTTTTCCGGTTTTGTTGCTTCTCTTCGGAAGGTATTCGATGTGCCGGCTCGTGCTGCCTCTGCTGCGAAGCTCCTTATGTAAATCAGACATGGGTTCACGATCCGTAGCTGAATACGCCATTGAGTTTCGTACCCTGGCAGCAGAGGTGGGCTGGAATAATGAGGCTCTGGTCGCTGCTTTCTCTCATGGTCTCTCGGATGCCTTGAAGGATGAGGTTGCAGCTAAGGACCTACCAGTTGAGCTCGAGTCTCTTATTTCTTTCCTGATTTTGATTGACACCAGACTCAGGGAGAGACCTTCCTTTAAGGAGAACCTGCGGAGGTCTTCTAACAGATTGGTGCCTACGTTTGCTGTCCCACCCGTGCCTCCCTCTCCTCCCACGCCTCCTGGGGATGACTTGTCTGGGGGTGAACCCATGCAGCTGGGGTTTGCTCGCCTGTCCGAGGGGGAGAGGGCACTCCGAAGACGCGAGGGCCGATGCATGTACTGTGGTCTCGGTGGGCATTTTCGGTTGGCATGTCCGAACCGTCCGGGAAACGCTCGTACCCTGAGATCCTGTCGGGGGCAGATCTTGGGTGGAGTCTCCTCGTCCCCGGTTTCCCGTGTTGACAAACCACTGATCACTGTTGTCCTCTCCTGGGTCGGGGGCTCGGTGACGACCCAGGCGTTGGTGGACTCTGGTGCTGGTGGTTTGTTCATTGATAGTGTGTTCGCTGCCGCCAATTCCATTCCTCTGCAGGCTCGAGGTTCCCCACTGGCTCTTGAGGCGATAGACGGCAGACCCCTTCTGCCGCCACACGTGACTCATGAGACCCTTCCAGTGGGGATAGCCATTGGTGCCGTTCACAGAGAGTCGGTCTGCCTCCAGGTTATTTCGTCTCCACACTACTCGGTGGTCTTGGGGTACCCCTGGCTCCAGAAGCATAATCCGACTTTCGATTGGAGATCGGTCGAGATCCTCTCGTGGTCACCGCAGTGTGGGGCTAGTTGCATCCATGGGTCGGTCAAGTTGCTGTGTACTTCCTCGGACTCTCTGTTGCCTCCTGAATACGAGGAGTACCGGGATGTATTCGATAAGGTGCGCGCGGTTGCCCTACCTCCGCACCGCCCATACGATTGTGCCATAGAGTTACAATCTGGTGCCGTTCCTCCTCGTGGCAAAGTCTATCCACTGTCGGTAGCGGAGAATGAGGCCATGGAGGAGTACGTGAGGGAGGCGCTTTCACGCGGACACATTCGCAAATCTTCGTCCCCGGCAGGGGCTGGATTTTTCTTTGTGAAAAAGAAGGGAGGTGAGTTGAGGCCTTGCATCGATTACAGGGGTCTCAATCGCATCACGATCAAGAACGCTTACCCGATACCCTTGATTTCCGAGCTGTTCGATCGCCTTAAAGGGGCCACGGTCTTTACCAAACTCGACCTGAGGGCGGCATATAACCTGGTAAGGATCAAGGCGGGCGATGAGTGGAAGACCGCGTTTAACACCAGGACCGGTCATTACGAATCCTTGGTTATGCCCTTTGGGTTGTGCAATGCGCCCGCAGTCTTTCAGGAATTCATCAACGATGTTTTCCGTGACCTGTTGCAGCAGTGTGTGGTAGTCTATTTGGATGACATCTTGGTATATTCTGAATCCATGGAGGCCCACATTCTGGATGTCAGACGAGTGTTGCAACGGTTACGAGAGAACAAGCTGTTCGGTAAGCTTGAGAAATGCGAATTTCACCGATCCCAGGTAACCTTCTTAGGTTACATCATTTCCGCTGAGGGGTTCTCCATGGATCCTGAGAAGGTTTCGGCTGTCTTACAGTGGCCCCAGCCCAGTGGTCTTCGTTCCCTGCAGCGCTTTTTGGGCTTCGCCAATTATTATCGGAAGTTCATCAGGGACTTTTCCATGCTGGCCAAGCCTCTCACGGATCTGACCAGGAAGGGCAGTAATTCCCAGGTCTGGCCGCTCGAGGCCATCCGAGCTTTTGAGGCCCTAAAGTCCGCCTTTGTGTCGGCTCCGATTCTGTCGCATCCCAACCCTGGGTTGCCCTTTGTCCTCGAGGTGGACGCGTCTGAGACGGGAGTAGGCGCCCTTCTGTCTCAGCGTAGAACACCAGAGGGTCCTCTGCTTCCTTGTGGGTTTTACTCCCGGAAACTGTCTTCCGCGGAGTGCAACTATCAGATTGGTGACAGGGAGTTATTGGCCATCGTGCAGGCCCTTAAAGAATGGAGGCACTTGCTCGAGGGTTCGGTGGTTCCGGTTCTCATCCTGACGGACCACAAGAATCTGACCTACCTTTCTGAGGCCAAGAGATTGACACCACGTCAGGCCAGATGGGCTCTGTTCTTGTCACGTTTTAATTACGTGGTCTCCTACCTACCCGGTTCCAAGAACATCAGGGCGGATGCCTTATCACGGCAGTACTCCGAGCTGTCCAGGGAGGAGTCGATTCCGACTTCGGTCATACCTCCGAATCAGATCCTGGCCGCCATTCGCACCAGCCTGACCTCTCCCCTGGGTGAGCAGATTTTGGCGGCTCAATCTGGTGCTCCCTCTGGGAGACCCAACGGCAGATGTTTTGTGCCTGAGGAGTTGCGCACTCGGTTGTTGCGAACCTACCATAACTCCAAGACCGCGGGGCATCCTGGAAAGAATCAGCTGTCCTGGGCTGTTTCACGTCTGTTCTGGTGGCCTTCCCTACGTTCCGACATCGCCGCATATGTAGCGGCATGCTCCGTTTGTGCCCAGAGTAAGTCCCCTCGGCACCTTCCGTTGGGCCTTCTGCAACCCATAGCCACCGGGGAGCGCCCATGGTCACACCTGGGGATGGATTTCATTGTGGACCTCCCTGCATCCCGAGGCCATACGGTCATTCTCATGATTGTGGATCGGTTTTCCAAAATGTGCCACTGTGTTCCTCTCAAGAAGTTACCCTCTGCACAAGAGTTGGCCACGATTTTTGCCAGGGAGGTCTTCCGGTTGCACGGTTTGCCTAAGGAGATTGTGTCGGATCGGGGGAGTCAGTTTGTGTCCAGGTTCTGGCGCGCCTTTTGCTCCCAGTTGGGGATTCATCTCTCCTTCTCCTCGGCCTACCACCCTCAGTCCAATGGGGCCGCAGAACGGTCCAATCAGGCCTTGGAGCAATTCCTTCGTTGCTATGTCTCCGATCACCAAGACAATTGGGTTGACCTCCTGCCTTGGGCTGAGTTTGCCAGGAACACGGCGGTGAACTCTTCCTCTGGGACGTCTCCCTTCATGGCCAATTATGGGTTCCAACCTGCCGTGTTACCGGAGGTATTCTCTCGCCAGGATATTCCGGCTGTGGAGGATCACCTTTCCGTCCTACGTGCTTCTTGGGTACAGATCCAGAAGTCCCTTGAGGTCTCTGCGCAGCGCCAGAGATTCCAGGCTGATCGCAGACGAGCGCCTGCTCCTTCCTACCAGGTCGGAGACCGTGTATGGTTGTCCACCCGCAACCTCAACCTCGAGTGCCCACTCCCAAGCTGGCGCCTCGCTTTGTTGGTCCCTTCCGAGTGCTTCGCAGGGTAAACCCGGTAGCCTATGCCCTTGCGCTTCCTCCTGGCATGCGGATCTCCAACGTGTTTCATGTCTCCCTGTTGAAGCCACTGGTGTGTAATCGTTTCACTTCCTCGGTTCCTCGGCCTCGTCCGGTCCAAGTGGGCAATCGTGAGGAATATGAGGTGAGCAATATCCTGGACTCACGCCTGGTCCGCGGTCGGTTGCAGTTTTTGGTCCATTGGCGTGGTTATGGTCCAGAGGAGCGTTCCTGGGTTCCCTCCGCAGATGTCCATGCTCCTGCCTTGCTCCGAGCCTTCCACGCACGCTTCCCTCAGAAACCGTTTTGTGCTCCGCGGAGGAGGGGCCCTTGAGGGGGAGGTACTGTCATGGTCTTACCTGCTTGCTGCTCTCCTTCGTTTGACATGTGCTGGCGGCCATCTTGGGTCCTGGGTTTCTTGTAGCCTTCCACCCTGCGGCTCCTCCTTCCCCTGGGAGGAGCTGGATGCCTAGCTCATATATATAGGAGGTCTGTGGCTTCAGTTCCTTGCTTGGTCCTCTTGTGTTCACATGCTTCTAAGACTGCTGCTGCTTCTGGTTCCTGATCCTGGCTTCGTCTGACTACCCTGCTGGTTCCTGATCCTGGCTTCGTCTGACTACCCTGCTGGTTCCTGATCCTGGCTTCGTCTGACTACCCTGCTGGTTCCTGATCCTGGCTTCGTCTGACTACCCTTCTGGTTCCTGACCTCTGGCTTCGCAAAGACTCTGCTCGGTTTCACCATCCGTTTGGACTTTTGCTTTACAGCTTTATTTTCAATAAAGCCTTCTTATTTTCATTTATCTCTTGTTGTACGTCTGGTTCATGGTTCCGTGACATTCCCTTTATTTTTTTGAGCAGTGTACTTGAGCATTGCCTTCATGGATGAGTGGTTAGTCTGTCTCGGTTTTATTCTCTGACTTGCGTGTGATTGCTTACATTCTGTACTGCATAGCTTTCACTACAGAGCCTATCAACTGGTATCCATGGCAGAGAGGAAGCTATGGTGCTGATCTGCAAAAAACCCCAAACAGAAAACGCTTAGCTATCACCCTGTAAGCAGTCACATCAAGCACCTGAAACCACTCTCCAGGGTGGAGTTAATCTTCTTAATCGTAATTGCCAATGAGGCTTTAAGGCAACCTGGAGAAAAACATCAGAAACAAACACGTCTTCTGGTAATAACAGGTCGTCAATAATTTTGTAATTTGCTTATTGACGTATTTCTCTTTATTATATCCTGCCACTGTGTTCCAAAAGACTGTCCAAAATGTATTTAACTTACTGTTCTAATTTCCATATATCAGAGAGGCACACACTAGGACCAATATATGTTTCGAAAAGGTGTGAGGAAACTGGGATATCTATAAGTAAACTAGATAAACCTAACTCACTGTCCCACTATCTGGGCTTTATTAAAAAAAATACTTTGAACTTTGTAAGAATGTACAAGGAATCATCGTGGATGATAGGATACGTGTCACTGAGGTTCCTGGCCTCGGTGGAGTAATAGCCGGTTTTTATGTGTCAGCAGCAGTTGCTGTTTGACACCTTGGTACTTAGCATGGCTGTAATAGCTGATCCGGGACGGCTCTTACTGGGAGTAGTCAAAGTGCTGGGTGGGTGACTACTCCCCACGTTCCAGGCCCGGTTTTGCCAGACATAAAACCAGCCAGCTGTCACCCACCAAGAGATGTAAAACATGTCAGGCACACAGGTTGTACATGCATAAATTAACCAATCACAGAAAATGATATCAATGATAATATGGCTTAATATATGACATAAAATTATCATCTAAATAAATAACACTCCCAGGGGAAGAAAACTCTAAAGTGAAACCTATCACTCAGATAGGGTGATAGAGATGATAGAGACAATAGCCAAAGACAGACATTCAGCAGAGGCTAAGTATAGAAACAAGAGAGAGGATTAATCCCTCAAAAATAACAGTGCAAAACCCTATAGTTAAAGGGTGAACTGAGCCAGATAGATAATCATAATCAAATCAATGTATACCGCAAGACATGATGGGGGGTGAAGAAAGTAGCACAGGTCAGGATAGGAACCTCGACGCGCGCTTCGCTTCAGCTTTGTCGGGAGGTAAGGAACATGTAGCCATAAGCCCCTATTTATATCTCCCATAAATGCCAGGTGCATGTGATGTCAATAAAAATCAAACAGCTGCTGCCTAATATCGAGCGCTTCATACCTGGTGATGGTTAATGTTTGGTTACTATATTCAGCGATTTATCCCATGCTATGTAGGGATCACCTGAAAATATCTAGGGGGATCTCTCTATCCCTCTGCTTATATTTATACTTATATTTATATGTATTTCCATTTTAGATGGTGGCTCATATCTCCCATTTGCCGGACTACATATTTATGGGGTTGAGGCGCCGGGCACATTTCTATTTACCTGGGTATCTTGATTACTAGATCAGCTGATGCAACGCTCTGCAGTGGTGCACTGTGCACCGTGTCACATGAGAACGCCACAACGTTTCCTTGGGAGGCGGGCTGGAACGCATGGCTTGCGTTCCACCCCGCCTCCTGATGAGTGCGGCGTCGCCATTGTTGCATCACCACGTATGAAGCGCTCGATATTAGGCAGCAGCTGTTTGATTTTTATTAACATCACATGCACCTGGCATTTATGGGAGGTATAAATAGGGGCTTATGGCTACATGTTCCTTACCTCCCGACAAAGCTGAAGCGAAACGTGCGTCAAGGTTCCTATCCTGACCTGTGCTGCTTTCTTCACCCCCCATCATGTCTTGCGGTATACATTGATTTGATTATGATTATCTATCTGGCTCAGTTCACCCTTTAACTATAGGGTTTTGCACTGTTATTTTTTGAGGGATTAATCCTCTCTCTTGTTTCTATACTTAGCCTCTGCTGAATGTCTGTCTTTGGCTATTGTCTCTATCATCTCTATCACCCTATCTGAGTGATAGGTTTCACTTTAGAGTTTTCTTCCCCCTGGGACTGTTATTTATTTAGATGATCATTTTATGTCATATATTAACCATATTATCATTGATATCATTTTCTGTGATTGGATAATTTATGCATGTGTAACCTGTGTGCCTGACATGTTTTACATCTCTTGGTGGGTGACAGCGGCATAGGCCAGTGGATTATGGCATGTGCCTTTCTGTTGGTTCTTTCTCCACTATCTCTATTTTTATGTACATTATGATATGTTATGTATTTATTATAATAAAATGAACTATATTTTTGATTATTTTGGGCATTGTGTCATTGTTTGTTGGTAAACAACACTGTAGGTTTATATTGGTTCCTAATCTTTTGCCCAGACTTATAGCTTTGTATATTGAGGCTTGTTTTTGGTTTCATAAAACCAGCCAGCACTGCCAGATGGAGAGGATTACCTCCGTCTGACAGTGGAGCTCAGGAGGTCTGTGTGCTGGGATCTGAGGCCTGTGCTGGAATGGAGAGCGGAGACCCGTGTGTCAGGGGAACAGGCCCCTAAAGCCTGTATTTGAACTTTCTGAGGCAGAACTGCCACCAAGGTGACTTTTGTTATATTAACTTGCCATTGGGTGTGAAGTAACACCAACACTGCAAAAGTGACGTTTTATTTTTGGCATCATGTGTGAAAAAATACTGAAGTTTGAATTACGAACTTGTATTTTGCCTCTGTACTGCGCCCGCTTATCCTAACTACCAGAGCGAATCCCCACAACTTGCATATGGCAACATTTTGTAAAAATAGCTAACACTCACCTTCTAATTCCTTGCTGCTCCAGGCCTGGATCCCTTTAGTCTATGTTAGAGTTGTAACAAGTGATACTTGCATATGACCACTTCAGGCTGTCTCTGGTGGCAGTGGTGACCTCAATAACTGTGGAGTTGCGGACCATGGAGATGGTCATGGGCTGTACTTCCTGAGATGACTGCTGTGGCCAGTGATTGGATGGACTGGTCATGTGTCTGTGCAGTCAAAGCTCCAGAGACCATCTCAGGATCAGGCAGCAGGGGGCATTTGGGGATGGTCATGTGCAGGTACATACCTTGACTGGCGGCATTGGAACAGAAAGTTATTAGAATAGAATGACCAATTTTCACCAAATTATGCCATATCTAAGTATCAGGACATATTTTGTGGCCTGGATGACCTACTTTCATGATTTATTCATGTTGGACACATGCATTTAAAGAAATCTACTTATGATACAAGCTATAATATATCATAGGTACAAGAATAAAACCAGATATCTTCCACTGTTAAAATTAAAGTGGAAGATGCCCCCCAAAATGCCAGGGTCCCTCATACTGGTAATACTTACCTGCGTCACTCCTGATGCCCGCACAGCCACCGCTGCTTCTTCCTGTTGCGCGGATCAAAAAATCCAGCACAGGGGGGGGGGGGGGGTTTCAATGATAGGCAGCCAATAGCAGCCTGCGACAGGAATGAGCTCCCTAGCATCATGGGTGATGAAGCGGCGGCCATGCGGGGATCAGAAGCAACTAGGGGTATGTATAATCAGTATGAGTGGCCTGGGCATTTTGGGGGGCATTATAGGGATTGGATAACCCCTTTAAATCAAATCAGAGTTGAATGACTCCCCGAAAGATAATGTTGGGTGGAAAAAGGGATTCCGTGAATTACATTTTTTCCCTATCCTTTTCTTTTCTCAGGAGATAAGCCACAACCATAGACTAACATAGACTTGTCAGCAGCTCACTCCTCTACCCTATTGACAACACTTACACACTCGGTAGAACCAAATGTGTATTTTTATGAGGGAGTCGGGAGGGAGTTGGGAGAGATGTGTATCACAAGCTTGAGGCACATTTAGGTACCATACCTACTCAGGATTACTTTGCCCATCTCTGAAGAATCTGCCATCATGCTTCTACACAACTGGGATGCATCCTAAATAAGCAGAAGTATAACACTGCACACTGCAATTTTTCTTTAGGACTTCTACTCAAATACACTATATTACAAAGCAGAAATCTATGTGCATTTTTTTCTAGCAGTTTCTGTAACTGCAGGATCATGTGCAGTTAAGGACAAGTGGATGTTTTTCTCTAATGTGAACACTTTGAACCTTGATAAGAGCTATTAGGGCCGGTAGGTTAGTAGGAGCATGCAGGAAGCTCCAATGTTTATATTTGCTAATGGGATGAAACAAAGACTGAGTAAATTTGTACTTACTAGCAGAACAAATTGGAAGCCAATAGTCAGAATAGAAATACAATATGTGAGCAAATCATTTATAAAGCAAGCTTAACAAGTTAAATAGTAAAGTCCCAAAGCTCCTCTACTGGTTCAATCTTGTAATTACTCTTCAAAGATACAACAAAACTTAGTTGATTCGCCGTCAATCGTTATACTGGCTAGCAAATCAGTTGAAGAAACTCAGGAAGACTCAAGGGTGAACTCACTGTAATCCAGGGGTAAATTGTCTCTCTTGCTATAGGAAAGATAACTATGCCATCAATGCAATCAAAATGACAGGCAAGACTATTTTACTACTGGAGAAGGTTAACATTTGTTGCATTCAATGGCCTAGGCACATCTATCAGACACTTTATAACTTAGAAACCTACAAGACACAGCATTGGTGTTACGGGCAGATGGTGTAGAACCGGTGCACCAACTAACCAGTCTGACTTTGGCCAGACATAAGGGCATCATCCAGGCAGTCCCTGGGTGTTCCCCCTTTAATCCCTATACAAGGATCTGGCCTTCACTGCAGGGGAGGCAGCAGGCCGCTACCTCTTGGAATAGTCCCAATGTGATTGACAGAGACACTAGTGCAAAGCACCGAGCACTCAGGAAACACTTGTGATCAGGAAGCAGGCCCAGGTCAGGGCAATTAGCAGTTAATGCTAATTCATGAAACTAGTCCAAGGGCAGGCAGCAAAGGGTCAATATGGTAAACAGGCTATGGTCAGGGCAGGCAGCGGTGGGTCAGAGTCAGTAAATAGGCAGAAATCGGTACACAAGAAGAAAAACAGAACAGCACATGCTCACGGGTAACTAGCAAGCTAGGTAACCTAATGCCCAGGAACTTTCCCCTAGGGGGAAAGTGCTTTAAGTGCCCAGCCAATGGCTGGGGAAGACTAGGGTACGCAGAACAGAACATTAAAGGACCGTAGGAAGTGTGTACATGCCCTGGAGACAAACCCATGGCACGTGGGCTGCCAGCGACCAGACTCGCTCCCAACATTGCTGTTTTCAAAAGGACTATAGGACAGACACATGCACTGTGCCTGAGGCTCCTACAAAGAGTCCTGAGTCCACTCTTTTAACACTTTAATGGCCTTTGTATTTATTAAAAGTCTCATTGTTATGACAATTGTGCTATGAAACGTTTTTTGGAGAGTGGCCATCTATTTATTACTACATCTCCACTGAAAAAAGTATGTACACCTTTTCTTGGCATCATGAATGTCCAAGCAACTTGGACCACACAGGTCAGACACTCACAGCATGTCTGTTCTATATGTTGTAAAATCTCTGGTGGGCATTACCATATAAAGAGGAATCCAAACTTCTTTGTGCAGTACATATGACAGAACATTCTAAGCAAAACAGTATTATTGAAATCCATCACAATGTGCTTAGAAGGTTGTCAGATTTCCAATAAAACCTCTGAATGGTGTCAATAGTGATCTATTTTGCTGTGAGATCTAGTCCCACCACAGGTCTCTGTGGTCCTGTGCTGAAATGATGCTGTGAATAGACAGTAGACTCGCTGGAACTCACAGCCAGCTGGTCGAGATGTTAGTGTGACTGGTAGAAAAGCTAATCAGGTTTCTGACTATGTGTCCAATCCCAGAACTAAAAGGGGCATTTAGGACCGCTGATTCCTAATTGATTTGCTTGTGATTTTCTATATTAAATTCTTGGTTCTTGACCATTGTGCTTCTCACTATTCCTTCTTTAGTACTCCTGGTACCTGACTGTAGCCTGTTTTCTGGATTTACTTCTTGTCTGCTGATTTGGATTCTTCTAATTAGTACTAGTATGTGACTTGACTTTGGCTTGTTTTTGGATTAACCTGTCGACTGCTTTTTTTGCTTTATCCATCTCTCCTGGTTTTGACCCAGCTTGTCGACTACCCCTCATTCATTCTCACAGATCTGTTTCCAGCGAGCTCACACCAGTAGTTCACTGTCTTACTCCACACTTGTAACCTATGTCTCTAGCAGCCAAATCCATCCTTCCTTGCAGCAGGCTGTGGTGAATACCGAGAGGTAACCTTGGATTCCTACCAACCAGAGTGGTTTAGGAAGACTGGTACCAGTTTTGTAGTCCACTCGCTGTGGTTCCGGACAGAGACCAAAGTTTATCAGTACATGACTATGATGTTGGTCAGAGAAATGCGGTGGACACATGGACTGTGTTTCATGGACCACAAATGGCCATGCAAAAGCATGCTTATGCCCGTTCAGGATTTCTACTAAAAGTATTATACAATTGTATAATTCAGCATCCATGTATGCCTAGTGAGTGAGTTCTGTTGATTTGACCAAGAGAAAAGAATGACTACAGTGAGAAAGTAAAGCACATGATAAACCAAACAGATGTCTGCTTTCCAACTGGTATAAAAAGTAAATGATACAATCTGGTAATTGTGATTTTTTTAAATATATACGGAATGTCACTGCTACAGCCAAGAGGATGATGTCAGCAGTGGGAGGACTGGAGCGCAACGCTCCAAGAAACAGTGGAGAAAATAGGTGAGTATCCATTCATTTGTTATTTTAGGCTGTTTACAGGGGTTGCCGGAGTTTTTATATAATTCACACAATCCCTTTAATGGAAGGTCTTCTGTTATCTGCCTCCAGATTTATAAAGCTTCATAAAAGAGATGTTACCATTTGCAGTACGCCAGTCCTTCAGGGGGAGCGAATGTGAGGTCACGGGGGTCAGTTAACAGACCGAGGGTTGCTCTTGGTACTCACAGTTTGTAGTATACCCTGGGCAGGCGTACAGCAGTGATGGAGAGGCTGGCACGTGGATCCTCTGGGGCACTCTCTGTATGTAGGGACCAGGCCGGATGGTAGGTGAGGTGCCCTGGGTGTTGGAAGTTTAGCATGCCGGTGGCAAGATCCCTTATAGTTCATGACGCCAGTGTCGGTAACGGTGGCACACCGATTTGTTGGAGGAATAATTGAGGTACACACGATTATGGTGAACTAGAACTCCTCTTTTCTGAACAGTTCAACTATATACAGGCTTCAGACAGTTCCATATGAACTAGATTTAGTAACAGGCAGGTTTTACATAAATGGCAGGTAGAATCCTAGCAAGATATCTCAGAGGGAATAAACATAACTAGGTACAGACATATTGTCCTGATGAAGGGGGCAGTCCGCCCCTGAAACGCGTAGACTAATACAAATAAAGATCCATTTTTATTTACCTACCTGAGTCCTGTCTTCTGCAGCAGCGGCGCTTCTTAATAAGGTTCAATTTTTACAATCGATCCATTATTCTCCATACCCCAGACACCGTATCCCACAGCAACAGGTAAGAACCTCGGCAGCAGCAGCAGTCACCCCCGCAAGCTGGACGGGCTTATACCAGCAAAAGTGGTAAGCACAATCAGTGTATTGTTGTTTTAAACCACCATACGGTTTTACACACGAGGCGCTGTCTCCTGTCTCTTTCTTTTTTATCTACATCAGAGGGAATAAACTCACAGATCAGGCTGTACTTTCTGCAGAATCCTGTCTGACTTTCTCCAAGGCCCGAATGCCTAATAGCTGTCTTTATCCTTGGGTAGGGAAACCTTCCTCTGGTATAAATCCACTTGCTGCAAATAAACTTCTGCCCTTCAGCTTGCTACTTGGCTGGATACAATAAGCTCTGCTCTGTACTTTGCTTGATGCAGGATAACTTCAGGAGGGAACTTCTTCTCCTAGAAACTAGTTAGGATCCTGGGCTATCTAGCTGCATGTTAGAAGCTGGACCTCAGCTCCTACCTGGCTGAAGTAAATCTTGGCTTCTGACCACACACTCTCTCCCTGGACTGCACCTGTCTATATATACTAGGTGGTTCCCTAGCTCCCTCTACAGCTTGGGAGGAGAAACTACACCCCTAACAGGCCTGGTACACAGGAAATAACATGAAATTATACATTACAATGCAATATAAAATACCAGGACCATGTTCCACAGGAGGTGGAGAACAACATGACCCAATTGACCCTTGAGTAGTGCCCACCTTTACGTAGTGGGACACTACATTCATATATATTATGATAATGAAATGACAGCTGAGAAGTGATCTCTGCAGAGCAGCATGTATCAGCTTATTATTAGGTCCAGTGAAAACAGAGTAAAAGCTGCATAATTCCATAATTTTTTTTAAATATAGAAAATTATATGAGAGATTAGGAAAAATCTGCAAAGATTTAAAAAATATTTTAAACCCTTAATGACACCCCACCATCTTTTGACAGCAGACAATGTAGATCCTCAGTGTGTAGCGACATCTACTGGTGTTGCTGCAGTAGAGATAGGTTACCAACTTTCGGAGCATGTCTGCACTAAAGTAATTCCATGATAGAATTTTAAAAAGGTTATAAACAATGCAAATAGAAAAGTTATTATTAAGCATAAAATATAATTTATTGTGCATATGTAAAATGCTAACTTTTAAAAATGCTATTGTAATAACCTGAAGAATACATTTATTAGTGTAGTTAGTGTAAAACATGAATGGTAAAAAAAAATAAGAATCAGTTTGGAAAAATAATGCATAAAACAAGGCCCCATGCAGCCATGTCAATGTCATGTCAAGTCTGTTCATTAAAGAGGACCTTTAACCAAAAAACTTGTATGGAAACAGTAACATTACCTAACAGTGCGGCCCCCAGTCATGTAATTCCGATTATAATTTTTTCAGAGGACCCCCTCTTTCGTCCGCTGTGGTCTCCGGTAATTCTGGCACCTCATATGCTAATGAGGCGATTCGGTTTGAGTAGGCATTGACAAAGATTTGTACAGGGCGCGGATTTCTTCTCCCTGGCTAAGAGCGCATCCAATCAGAGCGCCGCGCTCTTAGCCAGGGAGAAGGAGCTCAAGTTCTCGCGAGATTCGCTTTGTGCACCCTGACAGGGCCAGGAGAGATGACTACACAGGAACCTGGCCCTGTCCATCAAAAAGGAGAGGGAGGGGCTGGCAGAGGAAGCAGAAGGTACAAGGGTGCACAGAGTAACTTGGGCCCACCTTGGTGTACTGAATTGCTCCCTTGCATATGGATTGAATGTACTTTTTCTCCAGAACGAACAGACTGCCAGAGTTCACCATATCCAGAATAGCCAGATACCACCGTGCACTGCCAGATCCCTATTCTGGGATCCGGCCGCTTTCTTGAGTACATGCCAGCTTTTGACCGGACAAAAAAAGCTGCATGTAGTATTTTGTGTACGGCCAAAATCCAGCATCTACGCCAGATACAGTGAATTCCGGCAGTCTGTTCCTCCGCCGGAACAGACTGTCAGAGTTCACAGTGCAGATGCTATGAATGTTCGTTAGCGATCATCTGGCAGTGTAAGGGTACTTTTACACTTGCGGAAGAGAGATCCGGCAAGCAGTTCCGTCGCCGGAACTGCCTGCCGGATCAGGCAAAACGTATGCCAACTGACGGCATTAGTAAGACTAATCAGGATCCTTATCAGTCTTAAAAATGCATGATCAGTTGAAAAAATGCATTGAAATGCCGGATCCGTCTTTCCGGTGTCATCCGGCAAAACGCATCCGGCATTTATTTTTTTCACTTTTTTTTCAGTCTGCGCATGCGCAGACCAGAAGGACAGGTCCGGCATTCCGGTATTCTGAATGCCGGATCCGGCACAAATACATTCCTATGGGAAAAAAAATCCGGATCCGGCATTCAGGCAAGTCTTCCGTTTTTTTCGCCGGAGATAAAACCGTAGCATGCCACAGTTTTCTCTTTCGCCTGATCAGTCAAAACGACTGAACTGAAGACATCCTGAACGGATTACTCTCCATTCAGAATGCATGGGGATAAAACTGATCAGTTATTTTCCGGTATAGAGCCCCTGTGACGGAACTCTATGCCGGAAAAGAAAAACGCAAGTGTGAAAGTACCCTAATACTGCCTCCAAATGCCTGATGAACGAGCCTGCTCGTTCATCAGGCAATTGTGATTTTTCAGCATGCTTAAAAATCATAATGATGCCGGCGGCAGATTGCCCTGTGTAATAACGATCTGCCGCTGGCACACCACTGCCCTGCATGGGGACGAGCGATGGCATAGCCATCCCCATGCCACGGAGGACATCGCTCCATGTAATAGCAGTGGTGTCCTCCACTAGTTATCTGACGACTGCCAGGAGGGAACGCTTCCCTCCCGACAATAATCTGCAGCATCGGGGTGTCTAATACACCCTTTGGTGAAAGGTATAAATACATTCAACTGAGCTACAGTAGTGCTACAAGACATTGTGCATGGTGACAGACTCCCTTTCAATGAGTGTTTAGCTATCAGGGAACCAGAGATAAGGGCTACAGATCAAGCACTCCGAGCAATCTGATGGATTTCAGTGAGAAGCGGGAAGAACAGTCTGCAGATCAGTAAAAACTAAAGGCTGTAGAAGGGTTCCAACTCAAAATGATATTTAGCCTAAGATAATTGGTAATGTATTAATAATAATAATAAAATAATAATAAGCCTCCAAAGGAGTCCAGAGCCTTTAACTTACAATTTAACTCCCAATGTGTTTCCATTTTAGGCTCTGAACTTTTGGACATAATCACAATAACATGACTACTGATGTTAACGCAGCTATCCTGTGTTGGACTTGAGCTCTCCTAAAATGGCCAAAATATACAAACCTGATGATTTGGCAATCACAGCAGTTTATTCCATTATCATTAGCTGCTGGGCGCATGCACACCCTCAGTAAAAACAGATAACATTCTGTGTTTTATGTTTCATAAAAACGCCTCTGATACCATATAGTTTTATGTGTAGCACAATACAACCTCCACCTTTGCCAGTAGTTTTTCTGTACGCACATTTCCTCCAAGAAAAACAATAGTTATATAATGTATTTCAAAATCTATTACAAAAGGAACTTGGACAAACATGATCTTAGCCATCAGAGGGTGTCACTGACGTAATGGATAAAGTGAATAAGGAGCCCCCGAGGAGATGCACCGTGAACTGGATAGGACTTGGCAGTAGTATATAAACTGTAAAGGGGTGGATATCTGATAAATCTGACGGATCGCAGGGCCGGAGTGTTTCCTCTTCTACTAGTTTCTCACAACACTGTTTACATTCCACTTCCCCTCTCCGTGCTGCAGCCAGCTCTTGTTTTCTCAGGCTTCGGAGAAACTGCGTAGGGTATTGTCATGCTATTAATATAGATTTGCATCATGAATGCATAAATGGCAAGCTGTGGAAAACAAGGCCGGAGCCTTCTGGGACCCAGTGATGTCAAACCACCCAACTGTCGCTCCGTCAATATGTTGAAGTATAATTCTAGTGGTGCCAGTGGTAGAGAGATAACGTGAAAGAGGAAATGTAAAAATGCTATTATTATATTACTGAAGAATAGAGGATTGTGCAACACAGTGAGGATAGCCTTGAGACTCTGGATAAATAAAACAATTTAAAGGGGGATTTTTTGTCCATTTTTATATACTTTAATTGGAAAAAGAGAGGTTGGAAAAAGTGTCCCCTACTCTTGTCGTGATTCTTGCCCTGTGTTAACATGTGTGAAAACTAGACTAGTTTGCATTGCACATCTTAGGGCTCATACACACGAATGTGTGCCGTCCGTGCCCATATTGCGGCCCGCTAACAGGAGAGTGCTTCCGTGGGGTTTCTCTCCGTGCCTACACACCACAAAAAATAGAACATGCTCTATTTTTTGGTGATGCAGACGGATCACGGACCCATTCAAGCTGAATGGGTCTGAATCTGTCTGTGGCAGCCGCACAGATGTTGCCCGAGCATTAGGGACCACAAATTGCGGTCCCCAATGCACGGAATGGCTGGGAAATTGCTGTGTGGATTAGCCCTTAATCTGACATTTTATCTGACAATACAATACAGCTATTTGCCCTTTCAAAAGAACAGAAACAAGAGACATTAACTGTCCACCCGCCTAGAAACATGACTTGTCCAAGGTGCCAGGAAGGAAAAACTGATCTTTATAAAGGCTTGTGACTATGTCCAAGGGTATCCGGGTTTTAGATGGACAGAGTGAGTTATATATGAGGGAGGGGGTTTCAGTGATGCATCTTTGATGTCAATTATTAAGTAAAGGCAGATGAGCCCCAAAACCTTCCAATGCAAAATAACGTACTGCAATTGTTGAATACAATGATGATAGCAAAGCTAATAATACTTCAAAGGTGGTTAGACTCTGAAATACCCATAGGACAGGAGGTGGTAGGACAAGTGAAGAGTTTAATGCATATTGAAAGAACTGAGAAGTAAAAGTTAAAAAAAATTCTTACAAAATGGAAAAGGTTCGGAGACTTTTTGAAGAAATGTACTAATCATTTTTTTGGTGGTTTCATCCACACAAAGGAGGCAGCCCCTGTGAACAATGAGATCGTGAACATGCACAATGCTGATAGTATGCTTTCTGCCAAATGCTTGAAACCGTTAAACACTTCCATCAGCAGCCAACAAATACTACAGTGACTGAGAATAGGTGGATATCGGAATACCACAGAAGAAGGTACAAAAGATGAGAAGCACAAAGTCACCAGATCTATGTTCTACACAGTTGTTCAGATCAGACCTTGGAGATATGATTCAGGACAGTTTTTTTAGCAAGAGCTGGGAAATAAGTCCTTTTTGATGTGTCAACTATATTTGATCAAGCTGCTGCTTTTCTTCTATATTAGGCCGAGGTATACCGTCAAGAAAGATTCCACAATTAGAGGGTGTCCCACTATGCCTGCATTACTACAGAACAGTGCACTTAATTGGGGCCATCATCAAAACTTCTTGGGCCTCTAACAGCCAAAGTTTCAGGGCCCCTTGACCTTCCCCTTTAGATAACCCAGTCTCTGTGATATACAAATGGCTGAAGGTGTTTTCCACAAATTTAGACCACATAGAACAAAAAAAAGCCTTATCACCGAAGTGTCATTGATCCCAAAAACATGGAGTTCTATTTCCCATGGTGCAGTGGCCACTTCTGAAGGGTCACTCGCTATTAAAATTTCCATAATCAAACTCAGCCTTTTCTGTATCCCTCACAGAATTAATGATACTTCCACAAGAGATGTAAAATACAGCAGAAAGGTTGCCTGCAGATTATGTAGTGGGTCCACGGCAAAAACTGTGGCAAAAGGCACATGAATTGTGTTTTTTGCCATGGAAATGACTGTGGATTTATTTCCCTCTGTTCATTGCAAAGGGTGAAATCCACAGTGGGATACAGTATTCAGCGTAAACTGACATTCTGCAGATTTCAAATCCGCTCCTGAAAATCAGTTTATGCTACAGACTTTTTTATGTAGCATGTGGATGACATTTCTTAAAATCCCATCCACTTTGCTGGTACTGTACAATGCTGTGGCTTTTTCTGCACTAAACTGCACTGTGTATCTGCCTGGTGTGAACCCACGGTGAATCCAGTTATTATTAGTGGAATTGGCTTTGTGTTAAAACCTAAAATTCAAGTATTAGGCCTCTTGCACATGAACGTTGAATGGGTCTGCAATCACAGAGATGCGAAACGGAAGCACGGATCGGAACCCCACAGAAGCACTACGGAGTGCTTCCGTGGTGTTTCTGTCCGTGCCTCCGCATCGCAAAAAAAACGCGGTCTCCAATGCACGGAACGGATGCACAACGCTCATGTACAAGAGGCCTTAAGGTGTTAAAGCCTAAAATTTAAATATGAAGTAATCCACGGCACTCCTGGAATGATTTGTTCAGTGCTTTTTTTTTAACCTCTTTATGACCAAGCCAGTTTTCACCATGAGGACAAAAAATTTTGGGAAAAATTCGAACTTTTTGACATTTAAATGTCTCTGCTTTTAAAGGAGATTGTGATACCTCATAAAATAGCTATTACATTACATTTTCCAGATGTCTACTTCATTTTGGCATCATTTTGCACGTCATTTTATTTTTTTAGGACGTTAGAAGGCTTAGAATTTTAAAAGCAATTCTTAAAATTTTTAGGGTAATTTCCAAAATCCACTTTAAGGACTTTTTTAGTTATGAAGTCACTTTGTGGGGCTTACATAGTAGAAACCACCCATAAATTACTCCATTGTAGAAACTACACCCTTTAAGTTATTCAAAACAGATTTTACAAACTTTGTTAACCCTTTGTTAATTTCAAAATTTCACTTTTTTTTGCAGATTTTCCATTTTAATCTATTTTTCCCTGTAACATAGCAAGGGTTAACAGCCAAAGAAAACTCAATATTCATTACCCTGATTCTGCAGTTTACAGAATCACCCCACATATGGTGGTAAACTGCTGTATGGGCACACAGCAGGGCGCAGAGGGAAAGGAACGCCATAAGGATTTTAAAGGACAGATGTGCCATGTCACATTTGAAGACCCCCTTATGCACCCCTAGAGAAGAAACTTCCATAAAGTGACCCCATTATGTAAACTACGGGATGAGGTGACAGTTTTATTAGTACTATTTTGGGGTACATATGATTTTTTATTGCTCTATATTACGCTTTTTGTCAGGCAAGGTAACCAAAAAATGGCTTTTGTGGAACAGTTTATATTTTTAGTTTTTTACGGAGTGCTCCTGACAGGATAGATCATGTGTTGCTTTTATAGAGCAGGTTGATACAGATGCAAAAATATCAAATATGTGTATTTTTTGTTGTTGTTTCAGTCTTAGGCTACTTTCACACCTGCGTTCAGGTGTCCGCTCGTGAGCTCCGTTTGAAGGGGCTCACGAGCGGTCCTGAACGCAGCCGTCCAGCCCTGTTGCATTCTCAATAGAGGCGGATCCACTGAGAATGCATCCGCCTGCCAGCGCTCAGCCTCCGCTCCGCTCAGTGAGCGGACACCTGAACGCTGCTTGCAGCGTTCGGGTGTTCGCCTGGCCGTGCGGAGGCGAGCGGATCCGTCCAGACTTATAATGGAAGTCAATGGGGACGGATCCGCTTGAAGATGACACCATATGGCTCAATCTTCAAGCGGATCTGTCCCCCATTGACTTTCAATGTAAAGTCTGGACGGATCCGCTCAGGCTACTTTCAGACTTAGAAAATTTTCTAAGTTATAATGCAGACGGATCCGTTCTGAACGGATGCGAACGTCTGCATTATAGGAGCGGATCCGTCTGATGAGACATCAGACGGATCCGCTCCGAACGCTAGTGTGAAAGTAGCCTTAGATAGTAAAGCATTTTTGAAAACAAAAATAATGTTTTTGTGTCTTCATTTTCTGAAAGCTACACTTCTTTTATTTTATAAAGCCACATATAGCATCCAAACATTTCAGTCAAACAGTGCATATCCAGACACACAATACATGCCGATGGCCACAGATTCTGTTGACAAAGGTCACTGTGTAACCGAAACGTTTGGATGCTATATGTGGCTTTATATAATATGATAATAACTCTGTATATGAATTGATGTATGATCTTTAGAGATGAGCAAATTTTCGCTTATGAAATTCGCTCACACTTTGTTGGTAGAAGGTGAATTGCGTTATGGATTCTGTTACCACGGACCATAACGCAATTCTATGACGGAATGCATAACGGAATGCCTTAAGAGGCATTTTGTTATTCATTCCGTCATTATAGAAGTCTATGGGCTGCATAACTGATCCGTCCCGTTTCTGTTATGCAGGGGAGTCCTCTATGAGGGACTGTTGGGAGTTACCCATACAAATTAGATTATTGGCCAAACCCATTGCTCTTGGCAGGTTCGGCCAACAAAACACTAATGTGTATGAGGACTTTAATTGTGATGATCATAGTAAATTGTTCAAAGAGGGGCCTAGGGGGAGTTATCTCTGAGCAGGGGCTGAGAGGACACTTGGACTAGAGGATAGAATGCATATAAGGTGATAAATGTGTCTAAGCTGAGGGGGGGGGGGGGGGGGTAAACAGTAGTTTTGGTGGCACTGGAAATAACATAGAAGGTTGCAAGTTCTCTTTAAAACCCCCAAAGTAACAGTGGCATTAAGGCCTCTTTCACACAGGGGCGTGTGCGCCCCGTTGCCGTATTGCGGATCGCATTTGCGGATCCGCAATACATGGGTGTCGTTCCGTGGGCATTCCGCATCACGGATGCGGACCCATTCACTTGAATGGGTCCGCAAATCCGGAGATGCGGAATGGTGCGGAACGGAAGCACGGAACGTAACACTACGGAGTGCTTCCGTGGGGTTTCGTTCCGTACTTCCGTTCCGCAAAAAGATAGAACATGGGTCCGCAAGTGAATGGGTCCGCAATCCGCTGCGGCTGCCCCACGGACTGTGCTCGTGCATTGCAGCCCGCATTTTGCGGGCCGCAGCACAACCACAGGGCGCACACGCGCGTGTGAAAGAGGCCTATAGCTGTATGTCCTGAATGCATACACAGATAATTCTATTGACACAGCCTGCTGTGCACATAATGGAAGTGTGATTTACGGTATATTCTCTGTGTCTCTTGAACAGTAAGGATCACGTTGTACACAAATATGTTGTGGAAGATTGTATTAAGTGTTTCCTGCCTGTGGCAAAACACACCTGAAATACCTGGCCCTCTAACTGATCTTGGACTATACCTGCTGCACGCTCTGCTGCAGGATTTGGACCAGTGACTGTATAAACATTAGCTTTGTTCCACCACATAAGAAGAAACACCAGAACCCTGTTTGCTTATTATGGGATGTAACAGGCTGCAGTGCTTTTACTCTAAAATCATAGCTCACATATCATCCTGGGAATTCCCGAGATAGACGTAGCCTGCCGTGAAGAGGAGTAATGTGAAAGAAGGGAGATCTGCTGACAGTTCCTATGAGAAGTGCAGAACTTGGCAGACACATGAAGGACAAAAAGTTTGACAATGACTTTTCATGTCATGTGAACTAAAAATTGCAAGGTGAAATGGAATGTGTCATCCGAAAATGACCTCTTGTTTTTCATAAAATTTTATGTAATTTTTGGAGATTTTTTTATTTTTATTTTCCACGTTCCTATCTATATAAAAAAAGAATAATCCTAAAATCCTGCTGTTTTCACACTGGCCTGTTCTTTGAGAACAACCACATGGGCCATAGACACAACAGACAGGAGGGGACCCCATTGACTTCTATGGGAGAGTGTTCCAGGCATGTGACCTGTGCAGAGGTCAGGGGGAGTAGACAAGCTGCCATATCATCTATTGTAAACGGTGGATCCCGTGTGTTACTTGTCATTGTAATTCTGCCTGTGGAGATAATGATAATAGCTACTGAAAAGTTACCTGTACAGAACAGAAAGTCTTGACATATTATTAGGCCTGTGTGAAAACTGCACAATTTTAGGTACTTTTGTTTTAAATATAGAACAGCGATTTAAATAATAGGTCATTTTTTTGATGACACAATCCCCTTAGGCCTCATGCCCAGGACCGTATCCATTTTTCGGCCTGCTCGTTCATCAGGTGATCCTGTCGTTCCTCCTAAATTACCGTGCTGTCTGAACAGCGATCTGCTGCCCAGAAAAAATTCAACTGTATGAGGAGGAGCAATCCTTCATCCTCATACTGTGAAGGAGATGGCTACATGTAAATGCAGTCTCCTCCACTGAACAGGAATGCATCCTTCCCAACAATCAGCTTCCCATTGCTCTGTCTAAAGGCACCTTTAGGAGCTTTTATGTATACAGTTTTATGTACCTGGAAAAAAGTTAAACTGGTAGCCCAATTATATCAAGTAACAGCTTATCTACGCCATCAATTGCTAAAATCAATTGGGTACAGACCAGAGACCAGCACTGATTGCTTAAACAAACAGGTCACCGGGGTGCTGTGCAGTTACATCAACTCAGCCCCATTCAGTTGACGGGAGTAATGCTGCAGAAAATTGCTAAAATGGCTTTGTGATGGGTTAGGTTAGCTGGATCCATTCAGCAAGTGATGCATCTACCATTTCTGGGATATGCTTCCTCTTGCCATGGCTGGAACACCAGCTTAATCTCTTTCTGTGACGATAGTAATAAACTCTATTTGAAATCATTTGCAAATATCCCCAATTTTGTAGGGTTTAGCTAGCTTTTTTTTAGCACATACATACATACATACATACATAAAAAGGTCCAGATTTACTAATCCTGTAGATGTCTGAAGCTTAGGTAGGTTGTCTAGACCTGCACTGGATTTATCACCGGGGCTCACGCTGGATGATAAATGTGGTGCAGGGACAGACATTTTTCTCTGACTCCATACTAACTATTGGCTGGCTTACTTTAAAGGGAACCTGTCACCAGTTTTATGGTGTCCTAACTAAGGGCAACATAAATAAGTGACTGATTCTCTTAGCAAAATGCTGGCTCACTTTCTTTAATTGACCCAGTCAATCTGCCAACATCTTGTATTGAAAAGCTCCAGCTGATAATGATGAGTCCTGAATATTCATGAGCTCCTGACTCTCCCCGCCTACCGGCTGCAGATTGACAGTTATTTTCCATATGAATCAGCAGCAGGTGGGCAGGGGAGTGGCTATAGCTCTGAATTAAAAATACGCTGGACTCAATGACATCACGCTGGACTCAAATCAGCTCATTAGCATGCGGCATGTGGCATCTTTGTGTGTATATTATGAAATAACCATCTGTCACACCAGTAAGTGAATACATCTAAGCTACTTTTTAGTAGTTAATAATTGTATATAATTAGTTAGATTATAATCAAATATCCACATGACAGGTTCCCTTTAAGATTGTTACCCCAGAATTGTTCAAAAATTTTGAAGCAAAATGGCGCATTTTAAGCCTTCCCCCTTTCACGTGAAGCACCTTAGATGTGCCAAATGGCAGCTTTTTTTTTGGACAGATTTCTGGCACAGTGAATCTGGGTCAATGTGTATCTGAAAGGCTCTATGCCTGTATATAGGAACATGGAAATTAGGGCTCGCTCACATGACCGTTGGTGTCCCATTCCCGTATTGCGGACCGCATTTGCGGATCCGCAATACACGGGCACCGTTCTATTGTCATTCCGCATCACGGATGCTGACCTATTCATTTCAATGGGTCCGCAAATCCGGAGATGCGGAACTGTGCAGAACGGAAGCACGGAACACTACGGAAGCACTACGGAGTGATTTCTGGCGTTCCGTTCCGTGCCTCCGCCCCGCAAAAAGATAGAGCATGTTCTATCTTTTTGCGGAACGGAGGGATCTCGGACCCATTCAAGTGAATGGGTCTGCGATCCCATTGCGCCTGCCCCACGGAAGGTGCCCTTACTTTGCTTTTCCTTGGTAGTGTCTGGTTGGGCCATCTATGATAAAACTAGGTCAGTTTGTTTCGTGCATCCATAGGAAGTATCTAAACCTAGAATAGCATGCAGGAAAAACTTAATCTTCAAGGAGCAATTGTTGAAAAAAAAAAAAGAAGCTTGGCAAAGAAAAAAAACATTAAAATCGACTATGCGTCATCCAGCACCTGATACCTACCGTTATTAAAGACACTATTTCCAGATTAAAAAAAAAAAAGTTACATGGCTCAGCTGCCATAAATGAATATGCCATGAATAATAATGCGTAACCTACTAGAAATCCAAATGCCAGATGAATCCTGTAATTTCTCAACTTGGTCAAATCATGTGGACGTCAAGTAGTTTACAACCCTTACAACATGCTCCATACCATAACGCACAGAACACATCTGGCATGGCCTAATCCCATATTTACCATTTTCAACCTACATGTAGATGGTGGTCATAACCACTCGTTTAGGCCTGTGTTAAGAGAAGAGTTAATTTTCATGTACAAATGTGAAACTCCTGCTGATTTCAATATCTGAGCTCTACCATAACAATAAATGATGGTGGACTTACCTGTGTCCCTAGACAAGCCACCATCATATGAGTTAGGAGTTTAGCTGCAAACATGGAAGACCTTGTACAGAATAGCTGGGAAAGGATGGCCAAGGTAAAGCCTGCAGATAAAAAGAAGAAACATTGGTGCCCACAGAACGGTATTGGTAACAGGGCTGAATTTCATCTTGACCCTAACAGATCATAAATCTCTTATTGTAAACTGTATAGCAGGAATGCTGGTCTAATGGCTGATAATGATCAATGGTCTTCATAACTTGAAAAGTCACATAAATCTTAAAGTGGTTGTCTGTGTTATTCATTCATTTATTTTCTTAAAGACAGAGAATCTATGAGAATAATAAAATACATGTTATACTTAGCATCTCAAAACTCCTCTGTTCCAGAGCTTAGGCCTTTTTCACACTTGCGTTGTTGGGATCCGGCATGCACTTCCGTTCCCGGAGGTGCCCGCCGGATCCGGAAAAACGCAAGTGTACTGAAAGCATTTGAAGACGGAACCGTCTTCCAAATGCGTTCAGTGTTACTATGGCACCCAGGACGCTATTAAAGTCCTGGTTGCCATAGTAGGAGCGGGGAGCGGGGGAGCGGTATACTTACAGTCCGTGCGGCTCCCGGGGCGCTCCAGAATGACGTCAGAGCGCCCCATGCGTATGGATGACGTGATCCATGCGATCACGTGATCCATGCGCTTGGGGCGCCCTGACGTCACTCTGGAGCGCCCGGGGAGCCTCACGGACGGTAAGTATGCTGCTCCCCGCTCCCCACTACACTTTACCATGGCTGTCAGGACTTTAGCGTCCCGGCAGCCATGGTAACCACTCTGAAAAAGCTAAATGTCGGCTCCGGCAATGCGCCGAAACGACGTTTAGCTTAAGGCCGGATCCGGATCAATGCCTTCCAATGGGCATTAATTCCGGATCCGGCCTTGCGGCAAGTGTTCCGGATTTTTGGCCGGAGCAAAAAGCGCAGCATGCTGCGGTATTTTCTCCAGCCAACAAACGTTCCGTTCCGGAACTGAAGACATCCTGATGCATCCTGAACGGATTTCTCTCCATTCAGAATGCATTAGGATAATCCTGATCAGGATTCTTCCGGCATAGAGCCCCGACGACGGAACTCTATGCCGGAAGACAATAACGCAAGTGTGAAAGAGCCCTTAGTTTTCCTGAGTGCAGGGGTGACTTGCCCATAAGTCGCACGTGACCACTGCAGCCAATCACTGGCCTCAGCGGTCTTGTGCACTATACCGCTGAGGCCGGTGTTCAGCTGCAGCGATATATTGACACGTCATCACTGCAGCCACAGCATGATGTCATGACTGCAGCAGCGTGGAGCAGAGGAGTAGATCATTATTATTTTAACAGTGTCCCTGCCAGACCCTCTCTTAAAGGGGTTATCCGGTTGGTACAAGTTATCCCTTATCCACAGGATAGGGGATAACTTTTAGATTGGCGGGGGTCCTCCCACTGGGACCCCACGGATTCTGAGAACGAGGGTCCCATACCCCCTGAAGGCTACTTGCAGCTCCCCTAAAATGACTAGAGAGGCTAGTCGTACATGCGCACAGCTGCTCCATTCATTTCTATGGGAGTTACAGAGATAGCAGAGCACTGTACTCAGCTATCTTCAGAACTCCCATAGAAATTAATGGATCAGCCCTGCGCATGTACGACTGGCCGCTCCGTTCATTTCAGGGCAGCTGCAAGGGGTAAGAGACCCTCGTGATCGGTGGGGGCCCGGTGGATGGTGGATAACTTGTACCAACCGGAATACCCCTTTAAGGCTGGTTTCACACAGGCGTTGTGGGAAAAGGTGCGGGTGCGTTGCGGGAACATGCACGATTTTTCCGCGCGAGTGCAAAACATTGTAAGTTCGGGCTTCACAGAAGTTCGGGCTTGGGATCAGTGTTCTGTAGAGTGTATTATTTCCCCTTATAACATGGTTATAAGGGAAAACAATAGCATTCTGAATACAGAATGCATAGTAAAATAGGGCTGGAGGGGTTAAAAAAAAGAAAAAAATTTTTTAACTCACCTTAATCCACTTGTTCGCGCAGCCGCCATCTCTTCTGTCTTTAACTGTGAGCAATAGGACCTTTGATGACGTCACTACGCTCAGCACATGATCCATCACAATGGTGATGGATCATGTGATGAGCGTAGTGACGTCATCAAAGGTCCTATTGCTCACAGTTAAAGACAGAAGAGATGCCGGCTGCGCGAACAAGTGAATTAAGGTGAGTTAAATTATTTTTTATTTATTTTTTAACCCTTCCAGCCCTATTTTACTATGCATTCTGTATTCAGAATGCTATTATTTTCCCTTATAACCATGTTATAAGGGGAAATAATAATGATCGGGTCCCCATCCCGATCGTCACCTAGCAACCGTGTGTGAAAATCGCACCGCATCCGCACTTGCTTGCGGATGCTTGCGATTTTCACGCAACCCCATTCACTTCTATGGGGCCTGCGTTGCGTGAAAAACGCAGAATATAGAACATGCTGCGATTTTCACACAACGCACAAGTGATGCGTGAAAATCACTGCTCGTGTGCACAGCCCCATAGAAATGAATGGGTCATGATTCAGTGCGGGTGCAATGCGTTCAACTCACGCATCGCATCCGCGCGGAATACTCGCCCGTGTGAAAGGGGCCTAAGGGTAGCCACAGTTGATTTAAAAGGGTTGTTTAGTTTCAAGTGAAAATGATGCAAAAGCAGCCAATACAGTGACTCGTTGCAGCATGGAGACCTGATGTCACCGCTGCAGCCAGGTAAACAAAGCCTGGCCAGAAAAACAGGAGCTTTTTTTAATTAACTGCACTAACCACCATTGCGGCATTCACGTGAAACTGGATAGCCCCTTTAATACTAGTATAATTACTTAAAGAGGTTATCACCAGCGCTCCAATGGGCACTGCAGTCTCCTCACAGCTTATCATGCACATCAGCATACATTCTATAGTAGCTGTGTGTGGAATTGCAGCTCAGACCCATTCATTTGAATGGGATTTAGCTGCACATAGGTCATGTGACCGATGTACAATGACATCACTGTCCTAGGAAGAGGCCTGAGCATTCTTGGAGCATCACAGCCGCTTCAAACAGCTGATAGGCGGGAGTGTCGGGGCTCAGACCTCCACAAATCTGATATTGATTACCTACCCTGAGGATAGCCCATCAATATCACGTTTTCCTTCCAGGCTGCTTCAGACTAGACTAAACAGTCAGGGGGCGGACCTACTCTATAGTATCTCCGACCAACCTAACCCAATTTGCCAAGTTGTTAACCATATGTTGTCCATACAATGCCATTAAGAAACATTGCATTAAGTCTGTCAATAGAAAATAACCCTTTGTTCTTCCGGGGTACTGCAACAGCGCCTAGACTCTCTAGCAGGCTCTGGTTGCAGGGGGAGTGCAACTGCAGCTAATTTCCATTTCACAAATCTGAATACAGGATTATAGAAATTTTTACATATCGGCCTGAACAAGATGACAGTGCTTTGCTCATTTGTTGAGTGATCTGTGGCACATTTAGACAGAACAATTATGGGGAACAAGTGTTCTTAAGAAAGTTCATCCCAGAAAATTTCCCCAATTCTCCCCTGATGTAAAAGGGCCTTTTGGAGGAAATTTATGTCAGTTTTCAGGTATACAGCAGTTACACATATTTGTAACTTTTTGGTATTTTACATGGCTTAAAGGGAACCTGTCACAGTTTTATGGTGTCCTAACTAAGGGCAACATAAATAATCTGCCAACATCTTGTATTGAAAAGCTCCAGCTGATAATGATGAGTCATGAATATTCATGAGCTACTGACTCTCCCCGCCTACCTGCTGCTGATTGACAGTTATTTTCCATATGAATCAGCAGCAGGTGTGCAGGGGAGTGGCTATAGTTATGAATTAAAAATACGCTGGACTCACTGACATCACGCTGGACTCAAATCAGCTCATTAGCATGCGGCATGTGGCATCTTTGTGTGTATATTATGAGGTAACCATCTGTCACACCAGTAAGTGAATACATCTAAGGCACTTTTTATTAGTTAATGATAGTATATAATTAGTTAGCTTATAATCAATATAATCAAATATCCACATGACAGGTTCCCTTTAAGGCACTTTTAAACAAGTGGACTGGCTTAGCTGGAGTGACTCCTTGGCCTATCACTTGCATCATTTTTTGCACCAGAAAACAGATGTAAATTACTGCTAAAATCTACTGCATTTCTTAAGAGGTCTGTGCAACTTACTACACCAGATTTTATGCTAACACTGTCTTATGAAATGCCAGTCTTAGTAAATCTGCCCCTATGTCCTTGCCACTTAAGCAGCCAGGACATAAAATAAATAAAAAAATATAAAAAACACAGTGGGGGGAATTTATTAACACAAGTGTTTCATGCCCTCTTAAAGGGAACCTGTCACCACCATATCAGCCCCCCCCCCCAATTACCAAAAGTATGGGCTTGTTCATATTACCGTTATATATTCTGTTACGCTTGCCCATATACTTCTATTGTGACGATCAAAACAGAATGCCTCAAAAGGTTTCCATTTTGATTTCCATCTTATGGATTCCGTTATTTTCTTTTATAACCATGTTATAATGGAAAGCAATAACGGAATACATAACGGTGATGTGAACAAGCCCTAACTTTCTTGCTTAAGTCTCCATTCATGTTAATTGTAAATTTTTCAGTTTTTTCATTTTGTAAAAAATTTTTTTTAGATACACCAAGCCCATACACAAGCAGATTGTGCCTTTGGAGTGTGAGGCGGGGCTCAAGGGTTGTATGTGATATACTTCAGAGCCTGTGCAAGTGCTCTTAGTGATTCTTCTCTGCGCCTGCGAAGTGTGCCCAGCTGTAGACTAGTGATGATCGAGCATGCTCGGCCGAACACCAGTTCGGCTCGAGCATTTCAATGCTCGGCACATGGCGGTATTCGAATACCGCATGTGCTCGAGCGCAATGCTCGAGTCTCCTCTCCGCACGTCTCTTGGCTGGTATGCAGCCAATAAACGTGCAAGTAAGCACTGCCCTCACTGTAATGCCGTAGCCATGTTGGTTACTGGCATTACAGTGATTGGCTGGCCGGAACACGTCATCGGGTGCTATATAGCACCCGATGACGTGTGTTCGACTCAGTCTTAGTCAGGGAGAGCTGTGTTGAGGAAGGGACAGACAGTGTAGGGAGTGATATAGGAATATTCTTATTAGAAAAACTTTTCAGAGACCCAAAAGTTCTTATAAAAATATATTTTTAGCTCAAACTGCGCTAAATAGCTAAAACTCTACAGACCCAAAAGTCCTTTTAAGGACTATTGTGTGTGGCAGAAATATCTATTTTTAGCGCATCCTACGCTAAATAGCGTACAATAGTTAGGCCGCTGCAGACAGCGACATTAGCTGCGCCACATCTCCAGTGTAAAGTGTGCGCATCCAAAAAATATCTGACATCCAGTGTACTTTTTCCATAGACGGTGTCCGCTGCGGACAGTGACATTAGCTGTGCCACATCTCCTGTGTAAAGTGTGTGCATCCAAAAAATATCTGTAATTTTTTATTAGCCGCTGGTGACAGCATTGACATTATCTGCGGTATATCTCCTGTGTGAAGTTTAAAAACCCCAAATACCTTTTTAAACTTGTTTGCGCATACACTTCCAAATCCTACGCTACTGTATGTGTGACATACTTTCAAGCATATATAACATTTAATATGAAGAAGGCGAGCAGTAAGGGACGGGGAAGTGGTCGTGATGCTGATGGTGCACGCAGAGGCCGTGGAAATTGTGCCAGCTGCTAGAGCACAAGAAAAACAATCATCCACGATACCTAGCTTCATGTCCCAGTTTGCAGGGTGGCGCAGAGGACACCACTTTTGAAGTCAGACCAGTGCGACCAGGTGGTCGGTTGGATTGCAGCAGATAATGCTTCCAGTCGTTTAAGCACCATCCTGTCTTCCACCAAGTCTAGTCTTAGTAGCCACGGGTCTGATCAACACAATCCTCACCCTGATCCTCCTTCCTCCCACCATGGAAAGTCTGGGCAAACAAGTGATCCCACACTCGGATATTCCCAGGAGCTCTGTTTAGCACCATTCCTTGATTTGGCCCTCTCGCCAAGCACGCTTGAAGAGGGACAGATTCCCAAACTCTTGAGCATCCACAGTCACAAAAAGATGACGGTGGGGAACGGCAATTACTGTATAATGAGGTGGATGATGATGAGACACAGTTGCTAATAAGTTAACGGCAATTACTGTCTCGAGAGGTTGATGAAGAGGATGAGACACAGTTGTCAATCCCTGAGGTTGTGGTTAGGTCAACAAGTCAGGAGGATGAGCAGAGTGAGGAAGTGGAAGAGGAGGTGGTGGATGATGAAGTCACTGACCCAACCTGGGAAGGTGGAAAGCTGAGCGAGGACAGCAGTACAGAGGTGGAGGGATCTGCAGCATTGCAACAGGCTGGAAGAGGCAGTGGGGTGCCAAAAGGGAGAAGGCGGACAACACCAAACAGGCCCGCAACTGTTCCACGGAGCACCTCCTTGCGGAAATCTCTCTTGCCAACGGGTAGGTGTTCCGCAGTATGGCGCTTTTTTGAGGAAAGTGTGGATGACAAAAGAATAGTAGTTTTTAACCTGTGCTGCCCTTAAATGAGCCAGGGTGTAAACACTAGCAACCTCACCACCACCAGCATGATCCATCACATGGCATCCAAGAACCGTAATTGGGAAGAATGCCTGGGTCCACAATCTGTGTCTGCAGGTCACACCACTGCATCCTCTTCCCCTGTGTTACATGCTGGCCAATCCCCTGTGTTACATGCTGGCCAATCCCCTGTCGAAAGCGCAGGCCCGAGTGCCTCCCGCCCTGCACCTGGACCTTCGCAAGCACCATCAGCGACCACATCCACTTCCGCGTCCCAGCGCAGCGTCCAAATATCCTTACCCTAGGCATTTGAATGCAAGCGCAAATACCCAGCCACCCACCCACAGGCCGTAGCACTAAATGTGCAGCTTTCCAAATTACTGGCCCAGGAAATGTTGCCATTTAGGCTTGTGGACACTTAGGCCTTCCGCAGCCTGATGTCGGCGGCCGTCCTGCGTTACGCAGTCCCTAGCCACTATTTTTCAAGGTGTGCCGTGCCCGTCTTACACCAACATGTGTCCCGTAACAAGGGGAACACACAGCAGTTTCAACAGAGGCAGGGCAACACTCTCCAAAGCCTGGGACAATTTCATGACACCCTGCCAGCACCCTCACCCTGATGCGCAGCCTACTGTCACAAGGAGGGAAACATTTTGGAAGATGGTGAAGGAGTACATAGCAGACCGTGTCAGCTTCCTCAATAATCCCTCAGTGTCTTACAAATACTGGGTGTCCAAGCTGGACATGTGGCACGAACTGGCACTCTACACCTTGGAGGTGCTGGCCTGCCCTGCCGCCAGCGTTTTGTCTGAGCGGGTATTTAGTGCTGCTGGTGGCATAATAACTGATAAGCGTATCCGCCTGTCAACTGAAAATGCTGACAGGTTGATTCTTCAAAAAATGAACAAGGCCTGGATTGACCATGACTTCTCGACTCAACCAGAGGAAAGCTGATGAACATAAAGGCACTTTAAATGTGTTGTTTATAATGTACTGAATACACTGTATTCCCATGCACCCCTTCCACCACAAACAAGGGTATATGGTTGAATCTTCCTTTCCTCCTCCTCTTCCATCACATCAACATGCTTATTCGTCGCATATAATGCCCTCACATACATACCCTCGCATATAATGTTTTACAGGGTCAGTTCACCTGCAAGCACTTGCATATAAGGCCAGATTTATCATTACACTTACATCTTACTCCACTTTTACATATGTCCAAAGTCACTTTTGGCTAAGTCAGATTTATTAATGGTCCTTTAATACTGTGATAAATGTGGTTTGACAGTAGCAGTTTATCCTTCAGTAAGCGGCTTTACAAAAGTCGCACGTCTTTATGAAAAAGTCGTATGTTCTATTAAAAAGTCGCATAAGATAAGCATGGTCCTCACTGGAGTGAAATTGCGCAATTTTTTGTGACTTTTTTAATTGTCGCAATAGTAAATCTGTCTAGAGATTAATTTACATAAGAAATCACGACCACTTTCAGAAAACTAGAGTGCATAGCGCAGAGCCAATAAAAAAGTCACCAATTTTTGCGCAGTTTTAATGATTGCATAAAAATTTGCAACTTTTTCACTCCATAATTTTGACTTGAGCTAATGATAAATCTGGCCCTAACGTTTTACAGGGTCAGCTCACCTGCAAGCCCTCACCTACAATCTTTTACAGGGTCAGCTCACCTGCAGGCCCTCGCATATAATTTTTTAGAGGGTCAGCTCACCAGCAGGCCCTCACCTACAATCTTTTACAGGGTCAGCTCACCTGCAGGCCCTCACCTGCAATTTATTACAGGGTCAGCTCACCAGCAGGCCCTTGCATATAATGTTTTACAGGGTCAGCTCACCTGCAGGCCCTCGCATATAATTTTTTAGAGGGTCAGCTCACTAGCAGGCCCTCACCTACAATCTTTTACAGGGTCAGCTCACCTGCAGTCCCTCATATATAATGTTTTACAGGGTCAGCTCACCTGCAGGCCCTCGTATATCATGTTTTACAGGGTCAGCTCACCTGCAGGCCCTCGCATATAATTTTTTAGAGGGTCAGCTCACTAGCAGGCCCTCACCTACAATCTTTTACAGGGTCAGCTCACCTGCAGTCCCTCATATATAATGTTTTACAGGGTCAGCTCACCTGCAGGCCCTCGCATATCATGTTTTACAGGGTCAGCTCACCTGCAGGCACTCGCATATATTTTTTTAGTGTCAGCTCACCAGCAGGCCCTCACCTACAATCTTATACAGGGTCAGCTCACCTGCAGGCCATCAATCATAATTTATCAAGGGTGTATGATGCCCTCCTTTATGTGTAATGAAGGGTGTATTGGAGTGCCAGTTTCTAGCAATTTTTGGCAGCCCTTTCACTTAGTGCATAGGCTTTATGAGTGTAGGAGTCCCACTACCCGAACAATTGTACCACAATGTGAATGAGGCCCTCCTTTATGTGATATACAGATTGTAACTTAGTGCCTCTTCCTTGTAATTTTTGGCAGCACTTGCACTTTATATACAAGTAAATATGCAGGAAAGAATGTTTCCTCTAAAATTGATTTTATCTTCGGTTTGGTGCGTATTATTGTCAGTCTGTAAAAGTGGCGTACTACTCTGACAACAGCGACCTGGGAGTCCAAGATGCATCCAGACATAATCCCCATGCTGTTCCCGAACCATTTCAGAGGTGTTTCCATCAATTTCTGACATTTTTCTATGAACCAGACACCCTCCCCTCTTCAGAGCAGAGGGTGTCTGGTTTAATGCTCGCGTTCTCCCATTGACTTCCATTGTGCTCGAGTGCTCGGTAGAGCACCCGAGCATCCCGAGGTGTTCGGCCCAAGCACCCAAGCACTTTGGTGCTCAATCAACACTACTGTAGACTCTTAGACTTCAGAGAAGCAAACATCTGGGAACCAAGAGTATACTGGAATGGGCGTGGAGAGAATCTTAAACGGCGCTTGCACAGGATCTCGGGCCCATCGTGTCTGACATCTGCTGGTTTATAGATGTTAAGCGGCAGTAAACACGCTGTCTAGTGGCACGGCAAGCCTGATGTGAGCTCTGCTACCGCTTTGATTTCAATGGCACAATTTGCAAAAACAAAAACATTTTTAGTGCAAACAACGTGTGACTTTTGTCTACCGGAAAGTTGCTGTACTGGCTTTGCTAAATTTCCCCCCATGTTTATAACACTGTACCCTTGGGTAAGCCTTGCTCAGAGGCAGGATAGGGACATCCAATATAAAGGTGTCCAGCTTCTTCTAAATCATTGCATATAATAAGTATAATGATAACTTAATTGCAGCAGGTTTACAATATAAACATATATCCACTAACCAGAAATGCATATAAATCCAGCACAAAAGAAGGCTTCATTGTAGGAGGAGAGCTTGTCAGTATGAGCATGCACAGCATAGGAGGACATGTGAGTACAAGCACATTCCACATACTGTGTCGTGTCGGCCACCACTCTGCACAGCTGTCCATTTGACAGCCACCTACAAAACAAAATGCACTGATTTATTAACTCTTTCACAGTAGTCGTGTGTAGTTCAAAGGAATGTGTCACCAGGAAATGGCCTATTGTTTAATTCAATCATGTTTAACATATTTTTTTTAATTGATGATGTTATATTTAATTTTCCACGTTAATATCTATATTTAAACAAAAAACATAAAATCCTGCAGTTTTTTCACCAGCCACTAGACCTAACAATAGGGGCTACTTATTGGTGTGTACATATCACTTTACTGCAGTTATCTGCTTATCCTTACAGGCAGGATTACAATATATATAGTGTTAAATATCACCTGTGTGTATATATAACACTGGATCCACCATTCACAATAGGGGATTGTCAAAACTTATCATCTCCCTCCTGACCTCTCCTGCCTAGAAAACTCTCCCATACAGTAGAAGTCAATGAGGTCCCCTCCTGTCCATTGTGTCTATGGCCCATGTGGCTGCAATAAAGCAATTCTCTACATGCCGTTAATGACAGCTCAGGCAATATGGCCGCCCCCATAATCATGTTCAGGAAATAGAATTAAAATAATCTGTATTCAAAAAATAAAAACTGATTAGAAAAAAAGGAGATGTGTTGCTCTCTAGTTTTAACTGGTAGAAAAAAACTTTTGGCAACACATTCCCTATAAGCACTTTGGCCTTGGTGAAGCTTACAAATTTCTAATACGGCACCGATAGTGACTGCCTGCTGGGACCCGAGGGCATGAAGACACTGTTGACAGGCCTCATTCCCATAGTGCAGGTCACTGAGTTTGCATAGCTTCAGGGTAGGAACTATTTTCGTTCACTTCAGCCTGCAAGGAATACCAGAGTGTCAGTAAAAGGGGCTATTAATATAATACACAGAAAGGACTGGGTGACATAGCCATTTTCTCCTTAATCATTTACAGTCAATACAAAGTACAGCTCTACAGAGAATGCCCTTAGTCTCACATTTTATAGCTCTAGACAATTTAATGGCAAGTGCACCCTTCCTAATTGTTCCACTTTTTCCAAAAACTTAGAAAAAAAAGAGTACTTTATTTCATATCTCCAGTTCTGAGATCCTTTAGAAACATTTACAGTATATACATAATTGTGAATGACAGCAGGTCTTACTATAAGCTTTTCATTTACAAGCTTTCTACTTTATATGATGTGCAGGGCTGCCAACCGTCCAGAAATTCCTGGACAGTCTGTTAAAATAGGCGACTTTTTCCTGGTGTCCGTGAAAAAAAACAGATGTGTCCGTAATTTCTTGAGGCCGGTGATACTTAGGTTATTGTGGTAATTATTATTTCCAGTTAATGCTGGTAATGAATTCTTATCATTATACTGAGCTAAAGACCTGTATGGCCCCTTTCACACAGGCGAGTTTTCCGCGCGGGTGCAATGCGTGACGTGAACGCATTGCACCCGCACTGAATCCGGACCCATTCATTTCAATGGAGCTGTGTACACGAGCAATGTTTTTCACGCATCACTTGTGCGTTGTGTGAAAATCGCAGCATGTTCTATAGTGAGCGCAATGATATCATCGAAAGTCCTTTTGCAGGCCCTGCAGGAAGAAGAAAGAAGACGATACCGTCTGCGTGATCAAGTGAATGAGGTGAGTCATTTTTTTTATTATTTTTTAACCCTCAAGGGACATTTTACTTAGCATTCTGTATTAAAGAATGCTATTATTTTCCCTTATAACCATTGCACTCACGCGGAAAAAACTGAACAACGAAACGAAATCGCAGACAAAACTGACTGAAATTACTTGCCTACTCGCGCAGGTTTGCCGCAATGCACCCTGAACGCATCCGGCCTTCACCTGCAACGCCCGTGTGAAAGAGGCCTATTACTTATAATCCTTATTATTCATTATGAGTTTCCAATTTGTCCCCAAAAATGTTGTCAGTCTGTTTAATAGCTGTATGGTAAATATTCATTACTGAGCAGAGAAATCTGTCGCTACTTAAAGGGGTTGTCCCACAAAAAATAGTCAACAGTTTTTAAAACAACATCTGGATCTGAATACTTTTGTAATTGCATGTAATAAAAAATTTGGGATAGACAGTTATTCCATAAAATATATCTGTATAGCGCCACCTGTCTTTATTCTTTTTCTTATTTCTTTGTCCAGCTCACTTAGAAGGCTGCACATGCTCAGTTTCATCCTTCAACTACCTCCTGAGCTGTGATAGGGAGAGAGCTGAGACACGTCCCCTGAGCTGCAGCAGAAAAGGGTGAGGTAGTGAGCCAAAAAAAGGGGGACTGGTGGGTGGGGATACCCTCCAAATCTCGCCTCTTATTTATATAAACCCTTGTGAGCGCCAATAGAGGATTAGTGTTGGGCTGCTGGAGTGTGTGATAGGTTGTTGTTGGGGTTATGTTATATTAATATGTAGAGGGATATCAATTGTGTAGGAAAAAATTGTACAGGAAAAAAGTTGTACATACATGTAAAAAAAATTTTTTTTAAAACAAGCGAAATAAAACAAAATCTGCATACAAAGAGCGAGTGAAAAGTATACACGTATAAAATCTGCTGAGAGAATAAAAGGATAAAAAATAAAAAATAGATTGTACGTAAAAGTGGGATCACTGCATACAGCCTCTATTGCCTAAGAGGCCGTGTTCTGCAGCGTCGTACACAATAGATGTGGTACAGTAGGATAGAGCAATGGATAAAAGTTTTTTTTGTTTAAAATACCGACATATATATTATAATATTGTGGTATCATAAGTAAGTTTACTCACTTCACGGGGGGGGCGGTTTACCAGGATAAGCATAATACACCTGTAAACCGAGTACCCCCCCAGCCTGGATCGCTTCTAGAGTTATAACGGATGAAGGCAGCCAAACAACACGGGTGCTTCTCTTCAAAGGTCTTTATTTGCAAGTAAAAAAATCCGGCTCAACGCGTTTCGGGACAGGCACGTCCCTTCATCAGGAGCAATAGTGTCTCTATGTATGGTCACAGGTATTTATACCCTAATAATCCTATTAGGATCTTTGTTAAAAGCATTTTAACAAAGATCCTAATAGGATTATTAGGGTATAAATACCTGTGACCATACATAGAGACACTATTGCTCCTGATGAAGGGACGTGCCTGTCCCGAAACGCGTTGAGCCGGATTTTTTTACTTGCAAGTAAAGACCTTTGAAGAGAAGCACCCGTGTTGTTTGGCTGCCTTCATCCGTTATAACTCTAGAAGCGATCCAGGCTGGGGGGGTACTCGGTTTACAGGTGTATTATGCTTATCCTGGTAAACCGCCCCCCCCGTGAAGTGAGTAAACTTACTTATGATACCACAATATTATAATATATATGTCGGTATTTTAAACAAAAAAAACTTTTATCCATTGCTCTATCCTACTGTACCACATCTATTGTGTACGACGCTGCAGAACACGGCCTCTTAGGCAATAGAGGCTGTATGCAGTGATCCCACTTTTACGTACAATCTATTTTTTATTTTTTATCCTTTTATTCTCTCAGCAGATTTTATACGTGTATACTTTTCACTCGCTCTTTGTATGCAGATTTTGTTTTATTTCGCTTGTTTTAAAAAAAAATTTTTTTACATGTATGTACAACTTTTTTCCTGTACAATTTTTTCCTACACAATTGATATCCCTCTACATATTAATATAACATAACCCCAACAACAACCTATCACACACTCCAGCAGCCCAACACTAATCCTCTATTGGCGCTCACAAGGGTTTATATAAATAAGAGGCGAGATTTGGAGGGTATCCCCACCCACCAGTCCCCCTTTTTTTGGCTCACTACCTCACCCTATACAGGCAGACTCCCTTGTCGACCTGACCAAACCCGGAGCAGCCTCTAGCATCTATCACCCTACTTTCTCTCCACCCCGCTCCTATCCACCCGAGGCGCCTCAAGTCTTTCAGATCTAGTGGAAAGCCATTCCAAGAGATCCGTTTGACCCTCACACTTTCTCTCTCTCTCTCTTATACCTGCAGCAGAAAAGACACTCCTCTTGAGTTATCAGCTTGATATACACTCACCTAAAGAATTATTAGGAACACCATACTAATACGGTGTTGGACCCCCTTTTGCCTTCAGAACTGCCTTAATTCTACGTGGCATTGATTGAACAAGGTGCTGATAGCATTCTTTAGAAATGTTGGCCCATATTGATAGGATAGCATCTTGCAGTTGATGGAGATTTGAGGGATGCACATCCAGGGCACGAAGCTCCCGTTCCACCACATCCCAAAGATGCTCTATTGGGTTGAGATCTGGTGACTGTGGGGGCCATTTTAGTACAGTGAACTCATTGTCATGTTCAAGAAACCAATTCGAAATGATTCGAGCTTTGTGACATGGTGCATTATCCTGCTGGAAGTAGCCATCAGAGGATGGATACATGTTCTCATTCTGTTTACGCCAAATTCGGACTCTACCAATTTGAAATCGAGACTCATCAGACCAGGCAACATTTTTCCAGTCTTCAACAGTCCAATTTTGGTGAGCTTGTGCAAATTGTAGCCTCTTTTTCCTATTTGTAGTGGAGATGAGTGGTACCCGGTGGGGTCTTCTGCTGTTGTAGCCCATCCGCCTCAAGGTTGTGCGTGTTGTGGCTTCACAAATGCTTTGCTGCATACCTCGGTTGTAACGAGTGGTTATTTCAGTCAACGTTGCTCTTCTATCAGCTTGAATCAGTCGGCCCATTCTCCTCTGACCTCTAGCATCCACAAGGCATTTTTGCCCACAGGACTGCCGCATACTGGATGTTTTTCCCTTTTCACACCATTCTTTGTAAACCCTAGAAATGGTTGTGCGTGAAAATCCCAGTAACTGAGCATATCGTGAAATACTCAGACCGGCCCGTCTGGCACCAACAACCATGCCACGCTCAAAATTGCTTAAATCACCTTTCTTTCCCATTCTGACATTCAGTTTGGAGTTCAGGAGATTGTCTTGACCGGGACCACCCCCCTAAATGCATTGAAGCAACTGCAATGTGATTGGTTGACTAGATAATTGCATTAATGAGAAATAGAACAGGTGTTCCTAATAATTCTTTAGGTGAGTGTAAATCTAGCAGAGCAATAAATGGGGAGATCTCTGGAACCATGTGAGGTACAGGGCTGTATGTAATGAGATTGTTATGTATTATATGACGTATCATTTTCATTTTTTACATTAATTATGGGATAACGGTGACTCATGAAAAATATTCGACAGTTTTCAAAAACAGCACCTGGATCTGAATACTTTTGTAATTGATGTAATTATAATTTTTTTTATAGCTACTGAGTTATTCAATGAAATCTATTAGTATAGCGCCACCTGCTGTTTGCTCTGTTTCTAATTTCTCTGTCCTGCTCACTGAGACGGAAGCAAATGCTCGTTCCATCCTTCAACTGTTATCAGCTTCAGCAGAAAGGAATCACCCCCTAAGCTGACAGCTTTAAATAAATCTAGCAGAGCAATTGGAGCAGTGAATGGGGAGAGCTCTGGATTCATATGAGGTACAGGGCTGGTTCTAGCTTTCTTAGAAAGAGATTGACATGTACTAGACTTTGTACAGGTTTCATTTTTTAACACTATTCATGGGATAACCCCTTTAAGCTGGGCGTACACATTAAATTAATGTCAACCGAACCCACTAATTTCATCTTGTCTGGCTGACCATTTAATGCGTATGGGGGGCCTCCAGACTCTCCTCTGAATGCAGAAGGATTAGACACTTGGACTTAAACATGCCTGATCCTTCTCTTTTGGAGAGATAAGCTGCTGCCAGACAATTCATCTCCGCTCTTCCCATTCGGAACACATGCATGCTCGGTTGAGTGGGAGGATTAGGAGTAATAACTGGCAATCAAAAATGTATGATCAGCTTTAGGAATCATCCATTAGCTGCTGTTGACAGATCTTATCATGGTGTCAGTCTTATTCTAAATATGGCAAGATTGTGTATCTCAGCTCAATAGAATATGGACATCTAAGTAGTCTGGTTAGCACATACAATGGATATAAAAAGTCTACACACCCCTGTTAAAATGTCAGGTTTCTGTGCTGTAAAAAAATGAGACAAAGATAAATCATTTCAGAACCTTTTCTACCTTTTAATGTGACCTATAAACTGTACCACTCAATTGAAAAACAAACTGAAATCTTTTAGGTGGAGGGAAGAAAACAAAAATAAAATAAAATAATGTGGTTGCATAAGTATGCACACCCTCTTATAACTGGGGATGTAGCTGTGTTCAGAATTAAGCAATCACATTCAAAGTCATGTTAAATAGGAGTCAGCATACACCTGCCATCATTTAAAGTGCCTCTGGTTAACCCCAAATAAAGTTCAGCTGCTCTAGTTGGTCTTTCCTGAAATTTTCTTAGTCGCATCCCACAGCAAAAGCCATGGCCCACAGAGAGCTTCCAAGCATCAGACGGATCTCATTGTTAAAAGGTATCAGTCAGGAGAAGGGTACAAAAGAATTTCCAAGGCATTAGATATACCATGGAACACAGTGAAGACAGTCATCATCAAGTGGAGAAAATATGGCACAACAGTGACATTACCAAGAACTGGACGTCCCTCAAAAATTTATGAAAAGATGAGAAGAAAACTGGTCTGGGAGGCTACCAAGAGGCCTACAGCAACATTAAAGGAGCTGCAGGAATATCTGGCAAGTACTGGCTGTGTGGTACATGTGACAACAATCTCCCGTATTCTTCATATGTCTGGGCTATGGGGTAGAGTGGCAAGGCAAAAGCCTTTTTCTTACGAAGAAAAACATCCAAGCCAGGCTACATTTTGCAAAAACACATCTGAAGTCTCCCAAAAGCATGTGGGAAAAGGTGTTATGGTCTGATGAAACCAAGGTTGAACTTTTTGGCCATAATTCCAAAAGATATGTTTGGCCCAAAAACAACACTGCACATCACCAAAAGAACACCATACCCACAGTGAAGCCTGGTGGTAGCAGCATCATGCTTTGGGGCTGTTTTTCTTCAGCTGGAACTGGGGCCTTAGTTAAGCTAGAGGGAATTATGAACAGTTCCAAATACCCGTCAATATTGGCACAAAATCTTCAGGCTTCTGCTAGAAAGCTGAACATGAAGAGGAACTTCATCTTTCAGCATGACAACGACCCAAAGCATACATCCAAATCAACAAAGGAATGGCTTCACCAGAAGAAGATTAAAGTTTTGGATTGATCCAGCCAGAGCCCAGACCTAAATCCGATAGAAAATCTGTGGGGTGATCTGAAGAGGGCTGTGCGCAGGAGATGCCCTCGCAATCTGACAGATTTGGAGTGTTTTTGCAAAGAAGAGTGGGCAAATCTTGCCAAGTCAAAATGTGCCATGCTGATAGACTCATACCCAAAAAGACTGAGTGCTGTAATAAAATCAAAAGGTGCTTCAACAAAGTATTAGTTTAAGGGTGTGCACACTTATGCAACCATATTTTATTTTTATATTTTTCCTTCCCTCTACCTAAAAGATTTCAGTTTGTTTTTCAATTCAGTGGTACAGTTTATAGGTCACATTAAAGGTGGAAAAAGTTCTGAAATTATTTATCTTTGTCTCATTTTGCATCACAGAAATCTGACATTTTAACAGGAGTGTGTAGACTTTTTATATCCACTGTATATAATACCTAGGGTGACCATATTTTGGTTAAAAAAAAGAGGACACTTAGGGCAGGACACACTCATAAGTAATAGAGCCTCCCCAGCGGTGCCCTCTCCTTGTTGGAATTTTTTTTTTAGGTTTCAGAAAGAGAACATGTCTAGGAAAAAGAGGACATATGATCATCCTAATAATACCGCTACCTAATAGCTGTATTAATGTATTACCGTAATACCTGTATTCACGTATTAACCATCAATGCTGCGGTAGGCATTCGTTAAAGAGACTAGTGCTTTTCACAGCCTCATTAAAACCACAGAAAAGCAGACCCTTGGCAGCAGCTTGTTGACCCTTTCCAGATAGCAATGAAGATACACTGTGAAGATGCTAGACTGCACATTTGCTTACTAGAGAACCATTGTTAGCCCAGAGCACTCTCAGCACCGAGCTTCTCTTTCTAATGTAGGTACGTCAGTCATATGAACAGATCTTGTTAGTGTCTTTTTAACAGATTTGAGCACATGAGAGGCCCCATTAAATGAAACCACCATCTGTACTTTACATGATGATCCCTTAAGATTTTGGTGAGAGGGGCAAACTCCTTTCACTTGGCCAGCGTTGCCGCGGAGAGATCTGAGTAGATAGAAATACCTGAACATATCTGTTGGTGTGGGGTTTAGCCTTAGGGCTCAGAGGAATGAATCCTTGATTGTGTAGAAATGAATGCTTGCTGTTAAGTCACAAGGCAGGGACGCATCCAGACCTTGCGGTTTCAGCAGCCTGTGGATACGATCAATAATCAGGTCCCTGTCGGTGGCCTTCAGCAACGCTGCTTTGAGGAGCTCCTTAAGCACGGGTTTTCTGATATTATTACGGCGGTGCCGATCCTCCAAATCATGCAGTTAAGCTGTGAGTTTGGCAATCACTTCCTCCATGGCCTCATAGGTGTCTATGAGAGAATTATGAGAAGTGTCGAATTCCACCTTGGTTTCTAAATGCGCTGTGCGGTCTCCAATACTTTGAATATCCCGTTTGAGGTCCCGCAGCAATCCCATCAGGTATTTTTTCATAGAGGAACGCAGGGTCTCTAACATTGCACGCATGATATCCTCAGTGAGGTGAGCGGCAGGTTGCCCTTCATGCTCCGACCTTATGGCGCCAATGGAGGCATTCGGTGAGGCTGCCGGCGTGGCAGTAGAGGATGTAGGAGAGCACGCTGGCGGTGTGGCTCTGCCTAGGCTCGAACCGGTGGAGCCTAACAGATAACATGAGAGTGAATGAGGATAAAATCCGAGCAAGGGACGGCTCTCTAAACAGAGGGAAAAAAGGCTAAAAAAGGCTAATATGCACAGTAGTCACAAACCCTTATTACTGCACTACAGAGGCATCCAAGGGTTTTATATGGTGTGTAAAAATACATGATCAAGTGTAAACAACATGTACCGAGGGACTGTCACCATTACTGACATGTCTGTTTTGGGAAATACTTGTATAACGAATAGAACAACAATTCTGGGGCGTTTTACTTAGAATTATGCATTGTGCCATCCCCCTGTTATTGCTCCTAGTAATTTAAGAATAAATTGGTAACTGAGTCTTACCATTCTCACTGTCAAATTGGTCTGTCCTTATGCAGTCACACAAAGCTGCGCTGGATTACATTAGGCTTTTTCACACTTCCGCTAGTGAACAGCCTGGCAGAGCTCTCTGGAACCATCATAGCCGGATGTCACCTCAATGTCTAGCGGCCCTATTGACTATAATAGGGATTTGTTCTGTGGATCAATATAGCAGGATTACAGGTTGGACTTGATGGACTTTTGTCTTTTTCCAACCTCAACAACTATGTAACCATGTAAGGATCTGGCAGAAATCAGATCTCTACCTGGCAAATATGCCAGGATTCGGACGGACAAAAAACGCTGCACACAACGGATCCAGACAGCTGCAGCAGGCTGTTCTCTGCCGGAACAACCTGTCGGGGACCATAGCACTAGTGTGAAACTAGCCTTAACTGATAAGAACCAAATATCCTGTTCGGTGTTCATTATTAACACTTTGCGGCTATTAACAATGAACACCGAAAAAATGATACAATTCTAATTAGTTAATATGATCCCCCTGAGGTTTGTACTGCCACATGGTACTCGGCCACGTGTCCCAACGGTGGCACGGCTGCAATGTATGGCTGTAACCTTAGGGTCTACAGAGACACACCCCTAATCGGTAACACCCTGTTGTTAATTTATTAATTATTTCGCTTGGAAGAATAACAAGAATACGGCACAAGACAGAGTTCTGAGAAAAGATGCCTCCAAAATTGGGAGATACAACTACTTTTTTAATAATTCTTGTACTGAGAATGAAAGATATGTCTATTAAATGATACTAAAAAAGGTACCTTTCTCCCGCCTGGTTCCACAGAAGACATAGTGACATGCGTGGAATGATGCGCCCACCAGCTGTATTAATTCTATAGATGACCTCATTGCTATCGGCTAAGCGGTGAGAACTGTTAACCTTCAAACTCACTGATAAAATCTGCAGTCAGACAAATAAGAACAGTAAATTATTAGTCAAATATAACCAAAATGCCTTGAAAATACATTCAATTGCATCCTCCATTGCAAAAAAAAGGATATATTTTACATTGGCAGTCTGAACAGGCAATTATTGGGAACAAACTGATCATTAAAGGGGTTGTCCACTTTCTGGCTTAAGTTGACCTATATGGCACTTACTAGTATAGCCTTTGTTGATATTCTATGCCGTTTGCTTCAGTATATTTCAGAAGCTGTGCCCCCTTGTTGGGCAAATCTTCTGTCCAGCTGCTGATGGAGGGTCATGTGACCAGACACATGACTCAGCCTCATCCAATCAAACACACTGCACCTGTACTAAATCCCCAACAGTGCAGCTGCAGACGGCAGGTACAATTTATTTGAAAGGAGGAGACTGAGTGACTTACTCTCAGTGGCCGTTTTATGGACAGGACTTCTGTGCAGGCAGCCCAAAATACTTGGACAACAAAAGGGTCATAGCTTATGGCATACAGACAATGGCACAGAATTTCTACAAAGGCTATATTAGTAAGTGACAGATGTGATATAGTCACAAACACTGATCAACAGCAGTCAGAAAGACTATATAAGCAGAAGGAATGATTTAATGTGCCGTAGGAATGATACAATCACCCGATCAATAGCATTTGGTCATTCAGTGGGTGACAGGTGGCACATTTACACAGGGCAATTATTGGGAATAAGCGCTTCTAGGAACACTGGTTTCCAATAATTGCTCTGATTGCTGGTCTGTGTGAAATCACCTTTGCCAACTGACTGACATGGGGTGTAATTAGCGCTTGGAAATTAATCTCACTGTATAACCCCCAAGATATTGACTCTGATGGACCCATTTTGTGACTCCTTAAACCATCACATCTACTGGTAAACACCAGTTCTCCACTGTTATGACTTCTATTAGACAGGACTTTAGTTATGTATAGCTCTTGTTTAACAAGCCAGGGATATTTTCTTGGACAAACCTTTAAATGGCTTCTACTAGACCAGGAAGCTCTTTTCATAAGGCCAAGCTGCAAGGGTTAAAAATAAATTAAAAAAATACTCCCCTGTCACTGACACTCTGGTTCCAGTGCCAAGTACCCAGTCCAGCAGCAGAGGAGAAGTGTGGCATTTCATTTACCCGCACATCACCAATGCAGACTAATCATAGATGTGTGCAGGCAGGTGACCACTGCCAACTCTGAGGCCACGGATTGGCAGACAGTGGGGACGCGTGTGTACAATTCATATCATATTTCCAGTCTAGCCAGGAACTGGTAACAGAGAAGAAGGGAGCTTAGTGCTAGGACTGGATTGCCATTGACAAGGTGTCTTTTTTTTAACCCCTTCAGACTGCTGTTCTCAGTCTTGGAGAAGCCGCTTAAAACACAAAGCTATATATGTTGAATAGTAACCGTAACTCTCTAGTTTATATTTTATGCAGATTTTATTTTTATTCAATTTCAAAAAAAGTTTCATAACAAAGCATGTTACATCACATGCAATAGCAAGAGATGAAGAACAATTAGTTAACAAAACAGATTAACAACAAGAAGAGGAAAACCAATAAAGGAAGAAAAGTGTTATCCAAATGGCATCGTCTAAGTCACTAAAAACAACATTAGATAGTGGATAAAAGTCTTTAACCTCCCGTAGCATCATCAGTGCAGTGCAGTGAGCACAACAGCGTGGGGCCCAGATCTTCTCAAACTTTTCTGGGCATTGACGATGATGATAGACCAGCCTCTCATAGGACAACATATCATTAATAAGTTGCATCCGTTGCATTTTAGTGGATGAAGATGGAGCCATCCATCTCTGTGCAATAGCCTTACACCCCATAAAGAGTGACTCCCAAAGGAAGATAAATTGATGAACGGGGTCATTTTCCACATCATACGCAAAGCCAAAGGGAAATAATTTGGGGTCTAGGATGATATGAATGGGTAATATGGCCATTATAGTTGCTATAACCTCCTTCCAAAGGATGACTAATAATGGGCAAGCCCTTACAAGATGTCAGAAAGGCACATCCATAGCAGCACATCTATGGCACTGAGGAGTAGGTATGTCACCAGCTCTATGTAACCGAAGAGGGGTTTGATAAGCCGGATGAGTAATATACAGGGTGGGCCATTTATATGGATACACCTTAATAAAATGGGAATGGTTGGTGATATTAACTTCCTGTTTGTGGCACATTAGTATATGTGAGGGGGGAAACTTTTCAAGATGGGTGGTGACCATGGCGGCCATTTTGAAGTTGGCCATTTTGAATCCAACTTTTGTTTTTTCAATAGGAAGAGGGTCATGTGACACATCAAACTTATTGGGAACTTCACACGAAAAACAATGGTGTGCTTGGTTTTAACGTAACTTTATTCTTTCATGAGTTATTTACAGTTAATAGCTGATCGGTATGGGTACAGGTAGGGTTGCCACCTGGCCAGTATTCCACCGGCATAGGGGTTATTTTGCTCAAACTGACAGTATTTTTTTTAGCAGCTCATTGACTTTTTTCTGCGCTGCTTGGGAGCCCCTGCTCTGACTCCATATATGGCTTAGGAGTCCCTGCTGTGACTCCATATATGGCTTAGGAGTCCCTGCTCTGACTCCATATATGGCTTAGGAGTCCCTGCTTTGACTCTATATATGGCTTAGGAGTCCCTGCTCTGACTCCATATATGCTTAGGGGTCCCTGCTCTGACTCCATATATGCTTAGGGGTCCCTGCTCTGACTCCATATATGCTTAGGGGTCCCTGCTCTGATTCCATATATGGCTTAGGGGTCCCTGCTCGGACTTCATATATGGCTTAGGAGTCCCTGCTCTGACTCCATATATTCTTAGGGGTCCCTGCTCTTATTCTATATATGGCTTAGGAGTCCCTTCTCTGACTCCATATATGGCTTAGGAGTCCCTTGACCTTGCAGGACAGGTATTCCAAAGCACTAGGTCAGTATGCCTGGGGACAACCCTGTGCATTTTACTTTCATTCAGTGCCATTTGGCATTGTTGCCAAATAATATCCAGCCACTCCCCTGAAACCACATCCCCTTTCTCCGTGTAAACTTGGCTGGTATTTTTTATTGGGAAAGGTGGCAAGTTCAACCCAAGGTTCAGTCCGACCCTCTGATCAGGATGACCTATACTAAGGACAGGACATCCATATTACAGTCCCAGAAAACTCTCTTAAGTTTCCAGGGATCATATCTCAGCACATAAGTAATATATTGTAAAGTTTACATTTTAAATGGTACCAAGCCACCTCCCAGCCATCCCATTCTCCATACTGAAAATAACTGTGTGGTGAGTGTTTCATATTCTTCGGGACAGAATCGCTAGAGCTATCACGAAGATGGATCTTTCTTCAATCTCCACAACACATATCATTTTTGCATTTGTTCTCTTAGACAGCATGGTGTACACACATATTTACCAGACATGTCAATGGTGCATAGCTATAAATAAAGCTTGTAACTAATTGCTCTTTTGGAACAGTGAAGTTCATTGCATCTCAGTTCCAGGAAGAATGCAATGAATCAGACATGAGTGTAAAAATAAACAGGCAAAGCATCACAGGCTCCTGCCATGGGCACATCAGGGGGAAGGGATGGAAGACTTCTCCTATAGCTACATATGTTACCTTGTTATTTAATGCACTTTCTTCTCCTCCTGTAAGAAACCACTGCTGGCTGCTATATTCTATAAACTGTAAGAATGTACAGCCTTCATCTGAAGTTGTGTTCCCAGGAAATACTGCCAAAACCCTTTCGGGAAGCCGGATCGAATCATCATTCTTTCCATCAAACTTGTGTCCATTGATTTGCTGTGGGTACCAATGATAGGCACTTATAGAAATAAAGGGGCATGTGTCAAACTGGGTCTTCCCTCTGTTAAATAAAAGAGATTACATTTACACACTTTTATGTGGCATCAAAGATAGTATCAGAATACTAATATACAGTAAAATGATAGTATTACCAGCATTTTCTCATTTGTCACACATTAACTGGTCACGTACCGTACTTTCATGTAAATGACCATTAATTGGCAAATATGCTGTTTATACATTAGTACATTTCAACTACATCCGGGCATTCGTGGTACATCCAAACTAATACACAGCTGATGGAACATGACAAATGTTTTATTTTTTTTTATTTTTGTTTTTTTTTATTGCATCTGGTAATCTTTGATAGGATAGAAGGTCTCTAATGTTATCCGCCAAAAGTATAGTCAGATATCCGGTCATTTGTGTATATGTTGGCAGAATCAAATCTCAGGTTTATGGCCAGATTTTGATACAGTACATGGAACAAAAAAATAGGTGAAGGATTGTAATCCAAAAGAGAATAGTGTATTTACTGGCATGGAAAAGTTTAGGCACCCCTGGTCAAAACGACTGTTACTGTGAACAGTTACGCATATTGAAGATGAACTGATCTCCAAAAGGCATAAAGTTAAAGGTGACACATTTATTTTGTATTTTAAACAAAAACTATTTTTTATTTTCATCTCTTGCATTTTCAAAATAACAAAAAAGGAAAAGGGCCCAAAGCATAAGTATGCACTCTGCATGGTTAGTACCCAGTAGCACCCCCTTTGGCAAGTATCACAGTCTGTAATTACTTTTTGTAGCCACCCAAGTCTTTCAATTCTTGCTTGAGCGATTTTCATCCATTCCTTCTTGCAAAAATCTTCCAGTTCTGTGAGATTCCTGGGAAGTCTTGCATGCACTGCTCTTTTGAGGTCTATCCACAGATTTCCAATGATGCTTAGATCAGGGGACTGTGAGGGCAATGGTAAAACCTTCAGCGTGAGAATTGTTAATTCTGAGTTGTGTTGAGGATCATTATCTATTTGTAGAAGCCATGCTCTTTTTAACTTCAGGTTTTTTACAATTGGTGCTATGTTTGCTTCTAGAATTTGCTGGAATTTCATGAATCCATTCTTCCTTTTACTCGTGAAATGTTCCCCATGCCATTGGCTGCAACACAACCCCTAGCATGATTCATCCACCCCCATGCTTAATGGTTAGAGAGGTGTTCTTTTCATGTAATTCTGTGCCGTTTTTTCTCCAAACACACTGTACCTTTGCCTATTGTGGCCATAGAGTTCTATTTTATTCTCATCGGTCCACAGGACTTGTTTAGATGTTCTTTTGCAAACTTCTGACACTGAATTTTGTGGTGAGGACACATGAGAGATTTTCTTCTGATGACTCTTCCCTGAAGACTAGTTTGTACAGGTGTCACTGAAGAGTCAGACAATGTATCACAATTCCAGGGCCTTCCTGAAGGTCTTTTGCAGTCAAGAGGTGTTTCTGAGTTGCGTTTCTACCAATCCTACCAGCAGCTGTCTCTGAAATTTTTCTTGGTCTTCCAGACCTTCTCTTAACCTCCACTGTTCCTGTTAACTGTCATTTCTTGATTACATTTCAAAATGAGGAAATGGCAACCTGAAAAAGCTTTGCTATATTCTTATAGCCTTCTCCTGCTTTGTGGGTGTGGGTTTTCATCTTTAACTTAATGCATTTTGAAGATCATTACATCTTCAACTTGCTTAATTGTTCACATTAATAGTCATTTTGATAAGGGGTGCTCAAAATTCTGCATGCCACTGTAGTGTGTCCTTTTACAGTCACATTGGATCTTAACATTTCATTTTACCACATCATTTGTGGTACCCACAAGCACATTACCGTGGAGCCTGAGGAACTACACATGGAGTTCGGTATTGCTCCATACTAAAGACACAATGGGGCAAATTTACAAACTGTTTAATAGTTACTACTAGACAGTCTTAGCCTGTGTTCACATAATGTTTTTGTCCTGCATTTAACTTATACACATGACATATATGTTAAACGGATGCCTCCAATGGATACTATACAGTTGCATCCTTCACCATAGGGTTCCATTGTGAAAAAAAAGTATCCGTTAAACGTAAACATACTTTTTGCTGTACTCTGCAGGATGTATAAGGGCAATATACTATATTTTATACTATACTATACTTTTTTTTCAAGGTATATGTGAACATCCCTTAAACCTACGCAAACTCTGTCACACTGGCTGATGCTGGATGATAAATCTTCGCGCATCTGTAGACTGTCTAGTCTATCTTTACATCACTTATTTGTTGGCTAAGTTATAAGGCTAAATTAAGAGGTTGTCTGTTTACATCCCGTGGCTGAGCTGACAGGCATGTCTGTGGCACATACGCTATAGTAGACCTACTCCAGAAAAGGTTAGGCCCTACTCTTTCATGCACACATGTGTGGATCCAACTACTGTGTTTTTGATCTGCACATGAGCGTTTTCGGCACCACAGTACAAAGTAATTGCTGGTGTTCCATTGACAAGGCAACGGAGAAGGAAGCCGAAAAACAAGTGACCCATTCATGTGACAACAGTACTGAAAAAAAAGTACAACGCTGGCGGGGTCACTTGAGCAGCCGAGAGACTGGGCCAGAATCTAAAATTTAGGAAAATTACAAACATGCTGCATGTGGGGATGTAAATTGATTTCGGATAAAACTTCTGATAAAATTTATTCTTGGCATACCAAGGTAAGCAAATGTTAAAAGGTTTCCTATGTTTGTGCATGAATGAAATACTACTGAAAGCAGAATAAGGGTACGGGCACACAGTCAGGTTTCCTGATGTAGTTTTGGAAGCCAGAACCAGGAGTGGATCATAAAATGAAAGTGTAAAGGACAGATACGACTTCTCCACTTTTTTTGAATTCGCTATTGGTTTTGGCTTCGAAAACTGCATGCAGAAATCTGACAGTGTGGTCGTACCCTAATGCTTACAACCTAAACCCTGACCTTAAGACAAGTCCTGGAATCCTAGATAGTATAAAAAAGTAGTACACACAGGTTACCAACAGCAACAACAAGCGAAGGCCAACTACCAATAATGGACCACATAGAAACATAGAAACATAGAATGTGTCGGCAGATAAGAACCATTTGGCTCATCTAGTCTGCCCAATATACTGAGTACTATGGATAGCCCCTGGCCCTATCTTATATGAAGGATGGCCTTATGCCTATCCCATGCATGCTTAAACTCCTTCACTGTATTTGCAGCTACCACTTCTGCAGGAAGGCTATTCCATGCATCCACTACTCTCTCAGTAAAGTAATACTTCCTGATATTACTTTTAAACCTTTGCACCTCTAATTTAAAACTATGTCCTCTTGTAGCAGTTTTTCTTCTTTTAAATATTCTCTCCTCTTTTACCTTGTTGATTGCCTTTATGTATTTAAAAGTTTCTATCATATCCCCTCTGTCTCGTCTTTCTTCCAAGCTATACATGTTATGGTCCTTTAATCTTTCCTGGTAAGTTTTATCCTGCAATCCATGTACCAGTTTAGTAGCTCTTCTCTGAACTCTCTCCAAAGTATCAATATCCTTCTGGAGATATGGTCTCCAGTACTGATCACAATACTCCAAATGAGGTCTCACTAGTGCTCTGTAGAGCGGCATGAGCACCTCCCTCTTTCTACTGGTAATTCCTCTCCCTATACACCCAAGCATTCTGCTAGCATTTCCTGCTGCTCTATGACATTGTCTGCCTACCTTTAAGTCTTCTGAAATAATGACCCCTAAATCCCTTTCCTCAGATACTGAGGTTAGGACTGTATCACTGATTTTATATTCTGCTCTTGGGTTTTTACGCCCCAGGTGCATTATTTTGCACTTATCCACATTAAATTTTAGTTGCCAGATTTTTGACCATTCCTCTAGTTTTCCTAAATCCTTTTCCATTTGGTGTATCCCTCCAGGAACATCAACCCTGTTACAAATCTTTGTGTCATCAGCAAAAAGACACACCTTACCATCGAGGCCTTCTGCAATTTCGCTGATAAAGATATTAAACAATATGGGTCCCAGAACAGATCCCTGAGGTACCCCACTGGTAACAAGATCTTGGTCTGAATATACTCCATTGACTACAACCCTCTGTTGCCTGTCCCTCAGCCACTGCCTAATCCATTCAACAATATGGGAGTCCAAGCCCAAAGACTGCACTTTATTAATAAGCCTTCTGTGTGGGACAGTATCGAAAGCCTTACTGAAGTCTAGATAAGCGATGTCTACTGCACCTCCGCCATCTATTGTTTTAGTCACCCAATCAAAAAAATCAATAAGATTAGTTTGACATGATCTCCCTGAAGTAAACCCATGCTGTTTTTCATCGTTCAATCCATGGTTTCCATTAATTTCCCCACTATTGATGTCAGGCTTACTGGCCTATAGTTGCCCGATTCCTCCCTACTACCTTTCTTGTGAACCGACACAACATTTGCTAATTTCCAATCTTCTGGGACGACTCCTGTTGCCAGTGATTGGTTAAATAAATCTGTTAATGGTTTTGCTAGTTCACCGCTGAGCACTTTTAATAGTTTTGGGTGTATCCCATCAGGCCCCTGTGACTTATTTGTATTGATTTTAGACAGCTGACTTAGGACCTCTTCCTCTGTAAAGACATATGCATCAAAAGATTCATTAGTCTTCTTTCCTAACTGAGGTCCATTTCCTTTATTTTCCTTCGTAAAGACTGAACAGAAGTATTCATTGAGGCAGTCAGCTAGTTCTTTATCTTTTTCCATATACCTTCCTTCTTTTGTTTTTAATTTTGTAATTCCTTGTTTTAGTTTCCTTTTTTCATTTATGTATCTGAAGAATGCCTTATCGCCTTTTTTCCCTGACTGAGCTAATTTCTCTTCTGCCTGTGCTTTAGAAGCTCTTATAACTTGTTTGGCCTCTCTCTGCCTAATCTTGTAAATTAGCCTGTCATCCAGCAATTTTCTGTTGCTTTCAATAGTGCCTCTTTTAAGTAGTCCCATTTCTCCTGGACTCCAATGAAACTGTTCCAATCTGATAGGGACTCGTATACCACTAATCTAATTTTAGAAAAGTCAGTTTTTCTAAAATCTAAAACTTTTGTTTTTGTGTGGTGTGACTCAGTCACTGTGCTTATAGTAAACCACACTGACTGGTGATCACTAGATCCCAAGCTTTCCCCTACAGTAATATCATATACCAAATTCCCATTTGTGAATACTAAATCTAAAATGGCCTCCTTCCGGGTTGGCTCCTCAACTACTTGCTGTAGAGATAATCCCAGTAGGGAATTTAGAATATCTGTACTCCTGGCAGAACTAGCTATTTTGGTTTTCCAGTTTACATCAGGAAGATTGAAGTCTCCCATAATGATAACTTCCCCCTTCAATGTCATTTTAGCCATTTCCTCAACTAGTAGATCATCTAATTCTTTGACTTGGCTAGGTGGTCTATATATCACACCTACACAAGTTACCTTATGATTATCAAGCTGCAAGGTAACCCAAACTGACTCTAAATTGTTCTCGCTAACTTGTATCAAATTAGATTTTATGCTGTCGGGCACCACATAACCACCCCTATATATAAACAGCCATGCACCTGTTTGAACAGGTTTGGCGGTTGCACACAGGTGCATGACTGTTTACATTTATATCTCCCACATGTGGATCTGATATGGGTAACTAATCACTGTTATTTGATTGGTGGGCTTGGTATTTAAATGTGTTGCCCTTTCTAAGCGAATCGCACAACCAGATGAAGGTGTTTCTGAAACGCGCGTCGGGGTGTGCGGTTCTCATGAGGTGACTTCTTCTTATGGGTATGTGAATGTTACATTCCTTATTCTCATGTAGGATGTTTGGTGTGGAACTTTTTACCAGTATAATGCACTTGCCCTTATATATTTCCCTATGTTTCCCCTTTTTTTGTGGGTCAGGGATGTTTATTTATATATTTTTTTATGCCTGATACTTGTTTCCCCTCCTTGTGATGAATATATTTACATTATCCTGTGATAATTATACTACCATGAGTCCTCCTCAGGTGTATACCGCACCACATTGATGTATTTTTTGTCTTTGCTTCTGTTTTTTTTATATTTAATAAAGGTATATTTTCTATATAAGGCCCTGTAGACTCAGCCTTTTTTTGTGTAGGCGTATATAGTATAAAAAGGTACGGTAACAAGTCTCACAGTATGGGATATGCTAAGTAGAGCAGAAACACGCCTTGTACTCTGCTCCTAGGCCTGCATTGATTCTGTCTTTCCATACAACCAGCCAGGACAATATATTTCTTCTCACATCTTCCTGATATCATTGTTACCTTATGCTCGGGGACCCACAGGTGACTCCAGTAAGGAGGGAGAAGGAATAATCTTCAGCAACTTCAATCAATGGGCTATATCCACGTGTGTCCGAACGGTCTGGATGAACAAGACTACAGAGTATATCATAAAACAGAATGCGGCTCTCTTCACTTAGAACTTGTATTTCTCCATCACTTGCTACCTGCCAGATCACAAAAATATTAACATTTTATTCAATCTACTGCTCAGGTGGAAACACAAGAATTCAAGTCATCTGACCCTCACAACCATGAGATTACCTAGGTAAAGCGGGTTATTAAATAAATCTGGAATCCTTCATGGATTAAGGGTTGAAGATAATGATATAAAATGCATAAAAACATTATATATGTATGTTGTTAGCTAGTTGCCATGCTGCATTACTTCCAACCACTGTTTTCTAACCTGTCTGGGCTGAGCTTAGTTTCAGTGTAAAGCCTCATGCATACCACCATGTGCGTTTTGGGCTCCACAAAAAGCATATCCACAAGACAAAGATCCCGGCCATGCGCATGATGCCATTTTTTTTTTTACCCCTGCAGGAATGTTCTATGCTTGCCCACATAAAAGCAGACAAGAATAGGACACAGTCTATCTTTTTTGCGGAATTTACAAATGGACAGTGTGTTGTCTTTTGCAGCCTCATCACAATCAACGGGTTCGAATCCACAAAAAAGCGGAAAATATGGTCATGTGCATGAGGCCTAACAGGAACGTACGGTGGATATAAAAATTCTACACACCCCTGTTAAAATGTCAGGCTTCTGTGCTGTAAAAAAATGAGACAAAGATAAATCATTTCAGAACTTTTTCCGCCTTTAATGTGACCTATAAACTGTAAAAACAAACTGAAAACTAAAATAATGTGGTTGCATAAGTGTGCACACCCTCTTATAACTGGGAATGTAGCTGTGTTCAGAATTAAGCAATCACATGCAAAATCCTGTTAAATAGGAGTCAGCATACACCTGCCATCATTTAAAGTGCCTCTGATTAACCCCAAATAAAGTTCAGCTGCTCTAGTTGGTCTTTCCTAAAATTTTCTTAGTCGCATCCCACAGCAAAAGCCATGGTCCACAGAGAGCTTCCAAAGCATCAGAGGGATCTCATTGTTAAAAGGTATCAGTCCGGAGAAGGGTACAAAAGAATTTCCAAGGCATTAGATATACCATGGAACACAGTGAAGACAGTCATCATCTAGTGGAGTAAATATGGCACATATGGCACAACAGTGACATTACCAATTACATAGCTGCTGTGAATGGAGAAGTGACCAAACATGCACAGTTCTCTCCATTGACTTCTGTGAGAGCTGTTAAAAAGCCAAGCAAGCTTACTTGGCTATTTTCAGAACTCCAATAGAAGTGATTGGAAAAAACAGTTAATGCGTGGCTACCATTGCATTCAAAGCACCTGCAAGACTGGGGATCTCCTATCTTGTGGATATGCCCTAAATATTCATATGCAAATAACCATTAATAAATCTGACTTAGGCTTAAAACGCCAGGCTGGACCTTTTCAATTTTTTTTTTAAGTAAAGAGGCGGTAGCTGTCATAAATACATTGCTATGCATTGATTTCCCTCACACAACCGTAAGTACCAGCTGCCATTCACAAATTATATTAAAAATGAATGCCAACAGTCATCACTTATAGCTAGTTACTACCATTAAATTTAATAGAAACTGTAACAATCTTTATAAGCTGAGCTCTTCATAGTGGTGGTTGCAGAAAAATGCTAGGGTTCTATGTCAGGAAGCTGGAGAAGGACTTAAAGAGGTTGTCTCACTTCAGCAAATGGCATTTACTGTATCACGTAGACAGAGTTAATACAAGGCACTTACTAATGTATTGTGATTGTCAATATTGCTTCCTTTGCTGGCTTGATTCATTTTTCCATCACATTATACACTGCTTGTATCCAGGGGTTACGACCACCCTGCAATCCAGCAGTGGTGGCCGTGCTTGCACATTGTAGGAAAAAGTTCTGGCCTACTTGCACTCCCATTGTCCCGGCCTCCATAGAGGCAAAATGAGCAAAAATAAATCAAGCCAGAAAAGGAGGCAATATGGACAATCACAATATATTAGTAAGTGTATCGACTTTGTCTACATGATAAATGCCATTTACTGAAGTGAGACAACATCTTTAATGTGGAGCTCCCTTTTTACAAGGGGCTGTCATGCCCTGCTCAGGCTATGTGCGGAGGTCTGCCAGATTGGCAGCACGTGTCTAGCTTTTTGTTTTGTTTTGGAGTCAAGCTAGATCCGCCTCCCTTCAGGTGCACTGGGTGGGGTCGTTGGTTTCAGTTTAAATCACACCCACTCCCAGTGTTCCGTGCGGGTTATAGCTTCTGTCTGGGTCTGTGTATGCAAGGAAGGAAGGATTGGCTGTTCCTGCTCAAAAGATAAGTTGGTTTTTGTTCTCTTGTGGTTTTTCTGTCTAGGCTGTTAGAGAGACACCTGCCCCTCCAGGTTCTGAGGGAGCAGGCTGCCTCTATTTCCCTATCACCATTTTAGGGATTTTAGGGTATTTTCAGCCCAGGCACGAGGACACAGTATTCCCACCTTAAGGGTCTGATCGTGGGCATAGCAGTATAGGGAGAGCTGGTAGGGATATGTTAGGAGGTGACCTTTATCCCCAGCTTCTCACCTAGAAACTTGTTTGTTTATTTTTCTGTGTATCTTATATCCTGTCCGCCGTGACAGAGGCCCCATGGCAGGGCTATGGTCTACCTCTGTGGTGAGTACTCCAATGATGACTGAGTCTTCCCACTAAACTATATAGGTCTAATTACAAGGCCTCAAGGAAAATAGTTGTCAGTTTTCTTGAGTGCTCAGCTATTAACTTTTAATTTATTTTTTTTTTATAAATGTTGAGATTACATTAGTGCATCCACATATTACAAAATAAATAATTTAACTGGTCATTTGTCCAAGTGTAAAAGATAAGTAATGTGCCCGTAAATGCCTTAACTAAAAGACTGTTCTATGTAAATGTAGCTCTACATGAAAAAAAAACACACAAATATGTCCAAAGAATAATGAAAGGCAAAACTGAAGTGTTAATTGTTGTGATAAAATTGGGCATTTGCATGTTTACCTTTTCCAGGATATTCATGGTGGCACCGAGTTGTTCTTGTGTGAATTCAGCACCTGCCTTATTGTTGAGGGTCTGGAGAACCCTGTTTACAACAGCTTCATCATAGGGTTGATAGAGTTGGTCAAGTAACCCCCAGGTAGACTGAGAAGAAGAGTCTGACAAGATGGTGATGTTGGCAGTCCCATATTCCTTATCTATTTTGGCACCTCCTGTGGGATTGAGAAGTAGGACCTGAAACCGCTTTGGATAAGGATTGAGTGATGCAGTTTCTGGTGTTAGGGTGATATCCAGAACAATATTTTTTTGTCCTGGTCCAAAGGTAAGTTTGCCTTCTGAGCTTAAAAAATCCTGTCCTGCAACAGCCGGATAAATCACTGTATGTCCAACCACTGCAGACTTTTTCAGTTCCTTAAGAAACACAAATAAATATCATATTGTTAGATATCATTTTCATTTACACCTAGCTATATTTACTATCCTAAGTGACTCTCATTTTCTGTGTAGAAATAGCAACATTAGGAAAGACCCTTGTAAAGAAAGATTTGGGTGTACTTGTAGATCATAGACAAAATAAGAGCATGGAATGTCAATCAGTGGCTTTTAAAGCAAGCATGATATTGTTTTGTGGGACAGGGATGTAATATTACCACATTGCAAAGCTCTGGTAAGGCCTGATCTAGAATATGCAGGTGAGTTTTGTGCACAGTCCATAGAAAGGATGCCCTGGAGTTGGGAAAAGTACAAAGGAGAATAGCTAAACAGATAAGAGGCATGGAGGGTTATGATTAAAGACAAAAATTTATTTAGTATTGAGAAGAGACATCTAAGGAGGAACCTCGTTAACTTGTACAAAAATATAAATGGGTCATACAAAAAATATAGTGAAAAGCTTTTCTACGTAAAATCACCTAAAAAAACAAGGGGCACTGCCTACGTCTGGAGAAGAAAAAGTTCAGTCTCCAGAGGCGTCAAGGCTTCTTCACCATAAGAACTGTGAATCCGTGGAATAGTCTACCTCAGGACGTGATCACAGTGGAAACAGTGGACAGTTTAAAAAAAAGCCTTAGATAAATTCTTAGAACTAAATAAGATTAATGCTTATGTACTGTAAATGTGTAAAAAGTCTGGGTCTCATTCTCCTTCCTAAAATTCACACTCCCTCTCTTTGTCACGGAACCATGAACCAGACGTACAACAAGAGATAAGTGAAAATAGAAGGCTTTATTGAAAATAAAGCTGTAAAGCAAAAGTCCAAACGGATGGTGAAACCGAGCAGAGTCTTTGCGAAGCCAGAGGTCAGGAACCAGAAGGGTAGTCAGACGAAGCCAGGATCAGGAACCAGCAGGGTAGTCAGACGAAGCCAGGATCAGGAACCAGCAGGGTAGTCAGACGAAGCCAGGATCAGGAACCAGCAGGGTAGTCAGACGAAGCCAGGATCAGGAACCAGAAGCAGCAGCAGTCTTAGAAGCATGTGAACACAAGAGGACCAAGCAAGGAACTGAAGCCACAGACCTCCTATATATATGAGCTAGGCATCCAGCTCCTCCCAGGGGAAGGAGGAGCCGCAGGGTGGAAGGCTACAAGAAACCCAGGACCCAAGATGGCCGCCAGCACATGTCAAACGAAGGAGAGCAGCAAGCAGGTAAGACCATGACAGTACCTCCCCCTCAAGGGCCCCTCCTCCGCGGAGCACAAAACGGTTTCTGAGGGAAGCGTGCGTGGAAGGCTCGGAGCAAGGCAGGAGCATGGACATCTGCGGAGGGAACCCAGGAACGCTCCTCTGGACCATAACCACGCCAATGGACCAAAAACTGCAACCGACCGCGGACCAGGCGTGAGTCCAGGATATTGCTCACCTCATATTCCTCACGATTGCCCACTTGGACCGGACGAGGCCGAGGAACCGAGGAAGTGAAACGATTACACACCAGTGGCTTCAACAGGGAGACATGAAACACGTTGGAGATCCGCATGCCAGGAGGAAGCGCAAGGGCATAGGCTACCGGGTTTACCCTGCGAAGCACTCGGAAGGGACCAACAAAGCGAGGCGCCAGCTTGGGAGTGGGCACTCGAAGGTTGAGGTTGCGGGTGGACAACCATACACGGTCTCCGACCTGGTAGGAAGGAGCAGGCGCTCGTCTGCGATCAGCCTGGAATCTCTGGCGCTGCGCAGAGACCTCAAGGGACTTCTGGATCTGTACCCAAGAAGCACGTAGGACGGAAAGGTGATCCTCCACAGCCGGAATATCCTGGGGAGAGAATACCTCCGGTAACACGGCAGGTTGGAACCCATAATTGGCCATGAAGGGAGACGTCCCAGAGGAAGAGTTCACCGCCGTGTTCCTGGCAAACTCAGCCCAAGGCAGGAGGTCAACCCAATTGTCTTGGTGATCGGAGACATAGCAACGAAGGAATTGCTCCAAGGCCTGATTGGATCGTTCTGCGGCCCCATTGGACTGAGGGTGGTAGGCCGAGGAGAAGGAGAGATGAATCCCCAACTGGGAGCAAAAGGCGCGCCAGAACCTGGACACAAACTGACTCCCCCGATCCGACACAATCTCCTTAGGCAAACCGTGCAACCGGAAGACCTCCCTGGCAAAAATCGTGGCCAACTCTTGTGCAGAGGGTAACTTCTTGAGAGGAACACAGTGGCACATTTTGGAAAACCGATCCACAATCATGAGAATGACCGTATGGCCTCGGGATGCAGGGAGGTCCACAATGAAATCCATCCCCAGGTGTGACCATGGGCGCTCCCCGGTGGCTATGGGTTGCAGAAGGCCCAACGGAAGGTGCCGAGGGGACTTACTCTGGGCACAAACGGAGCATGCCGCTACATATGCGGCGATGTCGGAACGTAGGGAAGGCCACCAGAACAGACGTGAAACAGCCCAGGACAGCTGATTCTTTCCAGGATGCCCCGCGGTCTTGGAGTTATGGTAGGTTCGCAACAACCGAGTGCGCAACTCCTCAGGCACAAAACATCTGCCGTTGGGTCTCCCAGAGGGAGCACCAGATTGAGCCGCCAAAATCTGCTCACCCAGGGGAGAGGTCAGGCTGGTGCGAATGGCGGCCAGGATCTGATTCGGAGGTATGACCGAAGTCGGAATCGACTCCTCCCTGGACAGCTCGGAGTACTGCCGTGATAAGGCATCCGCCCTGATGTTCTTGGAACCGGGTAGGTAGGAGACCACGTAATTAAAACGTGACAAGAACAGAGCCCATCTGGCCTGACGTGGTGTCAATCTCTTGGCCTCAGAAAGGTAGGTCAGATTCTTGTGGTCCGTCAGGATGAGAACCGGAACCACCGAACCCTCGAGCAAGTGCCTCCATTCTTTAAGGGCCTGCACGATGGCCAATAACTCCCTGTCACCAATCTGATAGTTGCACTCCGCGGAAGACAGTTTCCGGGAGTAAAACCCACAAGGAAGCAGAGGACCCTCTGGTGTTCTACGCTGAGACAGAAGGGCGCCTACTCCCGTCTCAGACGCGTCCACCTCGAGGACAAAGGGCAACCCAGGGTTGGGATGCGACAGAATCGGAGCCGTCACAAAGGCGGACTTTAGGGCCTCAAAAGCTCGGATGGCCTCGAGCGGCCAGACCTGGGAATTACTGCCCTTCCTGGTCAGATCCGTGAGAGGCTTGGCCAGCATGGAAAAGTCCCTGATGAACTTCCGATAATAATTGGCGAAGCCCAAAAAGCGCTGCAGGGAACGAAGACCACTGGGCTGGGGCCACTGTAAGACAGCCGAAACCTTCTCAGGATCCATGGAGAACCCCTCAGCGGAAATGATGTAACCTAAGAAGGTTACCTGGGATCGGTGAAATTCGCATTTCTCAAGCTTACCGAACAGCTTGTTCTCTCGTAACCGTTGCAACACTCGTCTGACATCCAGAATGTGGGCCTCCATGGATTCAGAATATACCAAGATGTCATCCAAATAGACTACCACACACTGCTGCAACAGGTCACGGAAAACATCGTTGATGAATTCCTGAAAGACTGCGGGCGCATTGCACAACCCAAAGGGCATAACCAAGGATTCGTAATGACCGGTCCTGGTGTTAAACGCGGTCTTCCACTCATCGCCCGCCTTGATCCTTACCAGGTTATATGCCGCCCTCAGGTCGAGTTTGGTAAAGACCGTGGCCCCTTTAAGGCGATCGAACAGCTCGGAAATCAAGGGTATCGGGTAAGCGTTCTTGATCGTGATGCGATTGAGACCCCTGTAATCGATGCAAGGCCTCAACTCACCGCCCTTCTTTTTCACAAAGAAAAATCCAGCCCCTGCCGGGGACGAAGATTTGCGAATGTGTCCGCGTGAAAGCGCCTCCCTCACGTACTCCTCCATGGCCTCATTCTCCGCTACCGACAGTGGATAGACTTTGCCACGAGGAGGAACGGCACCAGATTGTAACTCTATGGCACAATCGTATGGGCGGTGCGGAGGTAGGGCAACCGCGCGCACCTTATCGAATACATCCCGGTACTCCTCGTATTCAGGAGGCAACAGAGAGTCCGAGGAAGTACACAGCAACTTGACAGACCCATGGATGCAACTAGCCCCACACTGCGGTGACCACGAGAGGATCTCGACCGATCTCCAATCGAAAGTCGGATTATGCTTCTGGAGCCAGGGGTACCCCAAGACCACCGAGTAGTGTGGAGACGAAATAACCTGGAGGCAGACCGACTCTCTGTGAACGGCACCAATGGCTATCCCCACTGGAAGGGTCTCATGAGTCACGTGTGGCGGCAGAAGGGGTCTGCCGTCTATCGCCTCAAGAGCCAGTGGGGAACCTCGAGCCTGCAGAGGAATGGAATTGGCGGCAGCGAACACATTATCAATGAACAAACCACCAGCACCAGAGTCCACCAACGCCTGGGTCGTCACCGAGCCCCCGACCCAGGAGAGGACAACAGTGATCAGTGGTTTGTCAACACGGGAAACCGGGGACGAGGAGACTCCACCCAAGATCTGCCCCCGACAGGATCTCAGGGTACGAGCGTTTCCCGGACGTTTCGGACATGCCAACCGAAAATGCCCACCGAGACCACAGTACATGCATCGGCCCTCGCGTCTCCGGAGTGCCCTCTCCCCCTCGGACAGGCGAGCAAACCCCAGCTGCATGGGTTCACCCCCAGACAAGTCATCCCCAGGAGGCGTGGGAGGAGAGGGAGGCACGGGTGGGACAGCAAACGTAGGCACCAATCTGTTAGAAGACCTCCGCAGGTTCTCCTTAAAGGAAGGTCTCTCCCTGAGTCTGGTGTCAATCAAAATCAGGAAAGAAATAAGAGACTCGAGCTCAACTGGTAGGTCCTTAGCTGCAACCTCATCCTTCAAGGCATCCGAGAGACCATGAGAGAAAGCCGCGACCAGAGCCTCATTATTCCAGCCCACCTCTGCTGCCAGGGTACGAAACTCAATGGCGTATTCAGCTACGGATCGTGAACCCTGTCTGATGGACATAAGGAGCTTCGCAGCAGAGGCAGCACGAGCCGGCACATCGAATACCTTCCGAAGAGAAGCAACAAAACCGGAAAACTCGGCAACCACCGGATTGTTGTTCTCCCATAAAGGGCTGGCCCAGGCCAAGGCCTTGTCCGAGAGCAGAGAGATCAAGAAGCCCACCTTTGATCTCTCAGTAGGAAAGGCATGTGGCAGCAACTCGAAATAAATGCCCACCTGGTTAAGGAAACCTCGGCACTGAGTTGGCTCTCCCCCAAAGCGCTGTGGAAGAGGGGCAGAACCGGTCATACCCCGAAACACCGCAGGCGCAACAACAGGTGTCGGGGTAGACTCTGGCGCAACAACCGGAGCGGCAGTAGGAGCGAGCCCAGGAGCGACAACCGACCCATCGGCAACGGGAGCGAAATGAGCCGTGCGTTCAAGCAGGGTTTGCAACGCCACAGCGAACCGACCCAACAGGTGATCCTGCTGATCAAGTCTGGCAACCAGCGTGGGTAGCGAGGATGGCCCTGTACCGTCAGAATTCATGGCTTGGTCCTAATGTCACGGAACCATGAACCAGACGTACAACAAGAGATAAGTGAAAATAGAAGGCTTTATTGAAAATAAAGCTGTAAAGCAAAAGTCCAAACGGATGGTGAAACCGAGCAGAGTCTTTGCGAAGCCAGAGGTCAGGAACCAGAAGGGTAGTCAGACGAAGCCAGGATCAGGAACCAGCAGGGTAGTCAGACGAAGCCAGGATCAGGAACCAGCAGGGTAGTCAGACGAAGCCAGGATCAGGAACCAGCAGGGTAGTCAGACGAAGCCAGGATCAGGAACCAGAAGCAGCAGCAGTCTTAGAAGCATGTGAACACAAGAGGACCAAGCAAGGAACTGAAGCCACAGACCTCCTATATATATGAGCTAGGCATCCAGCTCCTCCCAGGGGAAGGAGGAGCCGCAGGGTGGAAGGCTACAAGAAACCCAGGACCCAAGATGGCCGCCAGCACATGTCAAACGAAGGAGAGCAGCAAGCAGGTAAGACCATGACACTCTTCCCTTGGTTGAACTTGATGGACCCATGTCTTTTTTCAACCGTATTATATGTAACTTAAGGTAAGGCCAAACAGAGCAGATTTTCCAACTCAGATTTTGTTGAGTTTCTGCATAGACAAATCCACATCAAAATCCAGGTGTTAAATGAGGATTTCTCACAGATTTTGCCTTAAAAAAGACAAAAAGTATTTATTGGCTAACCAGAAAATTATGTTGTTAGCCAATAAAGGTATCACTGCTATAATACTTTAGTCTTTTTTTAACGGAAAATCTGTGAGAAATCCTCATGTAACACATGAATTTTGGTGTGGATTTGCTATTCATCACAATTGTGTGTCATAAAATCCACAGCGTATCCAACACGTGTTAAAATACCCTTAGGTAAATTCACCCATTGCAGATCTGTTGTAGAAATGAAGCACAACAAAATTCCAGCACTCACGATTTTGGTAGCTAAAATCTTCGTCTTTTATTCAGGCAGTAGACAGTTTAGACAGGACATCCACCCACAAGTGTAGCAACTTTGACGCGTTTCGAACAATAGTTCTTAGTCGTAACAATGAGCTGTGTTATCTCTGGTGGTTTTTTGTTGGTTTGTAGAGTAATTACTCACTGCCCCCCACCTGCAGGGCGGGGGAGCAGAGGAGGCAAAGCACACTTTAACCTCTTATTTTCCAGATGTAGCAGTGCTCATGTGTTTTACAATATGCATTGATAATTTATGCATCCACATATAGTCATCAGTTTGCCAATTAAATCAAACGTGAAATATAACATAAATAAAAACAGTATACATAATAAAATTAAGGTAGAGTATCAAATGTCATGATAGCAGTAGAACACCACACCAGCTATATACAAACGCATCCATGCATGGATCCATATGTGACAGTGTTCCACTGCTATATTGCTATATCTGACATAGGCTCTTTCCCTCTCCCCGCTCCCGCTAGTACTCTCAATTGCAGTGTAAAAGGTAATATGATGCAAAAAGACCATTGGTCAATAGAAATACAAGAGCTCTTTTTTCATATTCAGGCCATTAGGATGCCAGGTATTCAATTTGAAAATCCAGAAGGCTTCTCTCAATCTCACTAGACGTTTAAAATCTCCTCCTCTGCTAGGTAGTCTCACTTGTTCTATTGCAAAAGCTTTGAAATTGCTTGTATTTCTATTGACCAATGGTCTTTTTGCATCATATTACCTTTTACACTGCAATTGAGAGTACTAGCGGGAGCGGGGAGAGGGAAAGAGCCTATGTCAGATATAGCAATATAGCAGTGGAACACTGTCACATATGGATCCATGCATGGATGCGTTTGTATATAGCTGGTGTGGTGTTCTACTGCTATCATGACATTTGATACTCTACCTTAATTTTATTATGTATACTGTTTTTATTTATGTTATATTTCACGTTTGATTTAATTGACAAACTGATGACTATATGTGGATGCATAAATTATCAATGCATATTGTAAAACACATGAGCACTGCTACATCTGGAAAATAAGAGGTTAAAGTGTGCTTTGCCTCCTCTGCTCCCCCGCCCTGCAGGTGGGGGGCAGTGAGTAATTACTCTACAAACCAACATAAAACCACCAGAGATAACACAGCTCATTGTTACGACTAAGAACTATTGTTCGAAACGCGTCAAAGTTGCTACACTTGTGGGTGGATGTCCTGTCTAAACTGTCTACTGCCTGAATAAAAGACGAAGATTTTAGCTACCAAAATCGTGAGTGCTGGAATTTTGTTGTGCTTCATACTAAAGATATACAGGCTCACCAGCCTTTTCCGTGCACGCAGGTGTTTGGATAATTGGGTTGAGCTGGACTTTTCTCTGTTGTAGAAATGTCTACATGAGGCTTGCAAAAATCCATGTTCTTGCCTCAAAATGATGAGCACAACTGATTTTCAGTCGGAGAAATTTCTGCATGAAATCTGCCATGTGTGAACCACTTTGAGTTGTGCTGCATTTGTGAGAATGCAATGTGTTGTTTAATTAGTGAGATTTAAGACAATTCATCATATGAAGCTGAAAAGACCGTGACATAATGTAAAAACAAAAATAGATTCTAGACTTTTCATCATTTGTTTTGTGATAATCTTGCTTGAAACCTGTTTTTAATTTCAGTGAAGCTGCTCCTTTCATTTGCAGATATTGTAATAAAAGGATCTTCACTACAGTCGGTTCAGGGTCATTCACATAGTGATGTCACAGTTTAGCAGGTCATTAACTGTCAGCTCTGACCATCAGAAGCAAATCATGTGGCTACTGGCCAGTTCCAGAGAACAAAAAGCCCTTCCATTTTAAATATGAGAAACATTCCTGCTTTTAAATTAGAAAGCAGGAGAAGACTGTATTGCAAATGGCTAAGCACTGAAAAAAATCAGTTCAAAAGGCCCCATTTAGAAATACATAAACTGCTAATGAATTAAAACCAGGGTTGGGCTGGACCACCAGAGGATCCTCCACTGGGCCCAGGCTCTAATACCATAAGGCTGAAAGGGGTTTTGAACCCAGGAACACTGTATATGAGGCAACAGCCTTACCACTGAGCTAAGGGGTTGTCTTTTTTTTTTAAAGGCCTTTATCTCAGTGGTAAGGCCGTTGCCTCATATGCAGTGTTCCTGGGTTCAGCCTCTCATACCATACCGGGCTCTACAGGTCCAGGAGAAAAAAAGCCCCATGTCACTGCCTTTGGAGCTAATCACTTGCAACTATGGTCTATTTCTTTTAATTCAAAACCTATTAGATGATGATTAGTGTTGAGTGAATCAAAGCATCCGAATTTTAGGAAAAATTTGATTCGGCACAAATCCAAATTTCTTCACGCTTTGTGTTAACAAATTAATTTTCCCTAAAATGGTGTCTGAAAATAAAAAAAATTCCACTTGATTGCGGAGAGGCTGTCCGCACCCGTCTCGATTGAAGAAAACCTTCAATCGAGGTTTCCTCGATTCCTCAACCAAGACGGGAGCTGGTGGCTTCTCTGCGATCAACTAGATGAGGTGAGTAATTAAAAAAAAATAATTTAACCCTGGATTAACCTCTAGAGCACCTAAATATGAGTCTCGGATGCCGTGAGCAGCGTTGAACGCAGCATCAGGGGGGTTAAATGACGTTGGGGCAGCGAGATCGCCGTGCCCCTTCATTGCGCCCGCTACATACAATGAAAAGAGATTTGTGACAAAGTAATTCATAACAAATTGAATTTGACGAAGTTCGGTGAGGCTGATGAATTTAATTTTTCTAAAGTTTGCTTATCTCTAATAATGATATAGGGGTTGGGCCTCGAGAATAAAGCCTTGTGGCCCAAGGAGTCCCAGTCCGACACTGATTAAATGGCAGTGGAAATATTCTCCTTGCCAAAAAATTCCATTAAAACACACTTAGGTTTCGCCTTGTCTCCCTGAAAAAGCCAAAAGATGTAGAATATACATACGGTATATGGGGAGATTTATCAAAGGTGGTGTAAAGTAGAACTGGCCTAGTTGCCCATAGAAACCAATCAGATTCCACCTTTCATTTTCCAAAAGGGCTGTGAATAATGAAAGGTGGAATCTGATTGACTGCTATGGACAACTAGGCCAGTTCTACTTTACACCACTTTTGATAAATCTCCCCCACCGTACAACCCTTTTTTTCCCTAAAGGCTGCTTTTACTCAGCTGCAACCTTATCTCCAACGTGGAGCGGTATATGCATTTGGAACAAATTTCGCAATATGCACCCGTTCTAGAGAATTGGTGATGCACATCAATGCATTTAGTTGAATGGAGGAATACAAGAAAAGGAGAATCAGTATGAAAAATGTGAATGCTGACAACTGGGGGCCATAGTATACAGCTGTCTAAGGCCCCATGTACATAGTTGTAAGTGTTCTGTGGTCTGCAAATTGTGGATCCGCAAAACAAGGATCCCAGCCGCCTTTTTTTTCTATTCTTTTCTATTCTGCAAAATGGACAAGAACAGGACGTTTTACTTTTTTGCGGGGCCGCATAACAGACTTAACATCTTTTGTGGCCCTATTGAGATGATTGGGTCCACATCCGTTACATAAAAACGCGGTTTGAATGCAGACCGATACTACGGCCACATGCATGAGGCCTACAGGACTGAGGAAAACTGGGGACCACAACAAGTATATTACAAAGTTATAAAAGTATACAGCATCTGTATGGAATAGCTATCAATCATTTACAGTCTACGACAGTACAACTCACCATTAGAATATATGTCAAGGAAATGGACTGAACAGAGCTGGGTTGCCTGGAAATTTGCAGACTGATTACAGTTGTTTTCTTGTCTGCAACGGCCACTCGAGATCCCACAGCAAAGAAAATCAGGCCACGAGGGGAGTCACTTTCCACGATTATTATTTTGGCAAATCGAGTGCTGCCATTTATTAATGCACCAGCACTTACGTCATAGAGCTCAATAAAGAAATATGTCTCAAATTCAGGTATCTGTGGCGGCAAACATGGAGAGATTATTATTTCAATGTATCATACCATAAGCAGTGGGGCAAAAATGTCTGCCAAATAGATTGAGTCCAGATCGCTGTGCCATAATTGGCTGCCATAGTCATGTTACATCATAAGGGACATCACTACCAGGAAGATCAGAAGTCAGGGAAGCAGTAGGCCACAGCATCCACTACATACTGTTAAGGCTAAATACAGTATATCTCCCGATATTTGGCATAGTAAAGAGACTTCTCTTTTAATAATCTTCTTGTAGTAGAGTTTTAATAAAGCCTTGTACCCAAGGCTACAAAATATAGTAACTACTGGGCCTCATTTATCAAAAGTGTCCAAATTTATAATCTACTATATATATATACACTCACCTAAAGAATTATTAGGAACACCATACTAATACATACTTGCTTGTGGCTGGGTGTGCCACTTAGACCAAGAGCACCTATTACATCTTGTCCAGCTGAAACGATCCACAGATAATTTATTGCTAACATACTAATACAGTGTTGGACCCCCTTTTGCCTTCAGAATTGCCTTAATTCTACGTGACATTGATTCAACAAGGTGCTGATAGCATTCTTTAGAAATGTTGGCCCATATTGATAGAGCATCTTGCAGTTGATGGAGATTTGAGGGATGCACATCCAGGGCACGAAGCTCCCGTTCCACCACATCCCAAAGATGCTCTATTGGGTTGAGATCTGGTGACTGTGGGGGCCATTTTAGTACAGTGAACTCATTGTCATGTTCAAGAAACCAATTTGAAATGATTCGAGCTTTGTGACATGGTGCATTATCCTGCAGGAAGTAGCCATCAAAGGATGGATACATGTTCTCATTCTGTTTACGCCAAATTCGGACTCTACTATTTGAATGTCTCAACAGAAATCAAGACTCATCAGACCAGGCAACATTTTTCCAGTCTTCAACAGTCCAATTTTGGTGAGCTCGTGCAAATTGTAGCCTCTTTTTCCTAACTGTAGTGGAGATGAGTGGTACCCGGTGGGGTCTTCTGCTGTTGTAGCCCATCCGCCTCAAGGTTGTGCGTGTTGTGGCTTCACAAATGCTTTGCTGCATACCTCGGTTGTAACGAGTGGTTATTTCAGTCAACGTTGCTCTTCTATCAGCTTGAATCAGTCGGCCTATTCTCCTCTGACCTCTAGCATCCACAAGGCATTTTTGCCCACAGGACTACCGCATACTGGATGTTTTTCCCTTTTCCCAGTAACTGAGCAGATTGTAAAATACTCAGACCGGCCCGTCTGGCACCAACAACCATGCCACGCTCAAAATTGCTTAAATCACCTTTCTTTCCCATTCTGACATTCAGTTTGGAGTTTAGGAGATTGGTTGACTAGATAATTGCATTAATGAGAAATAGAACAGGTCTTCCTAATAATTCTTTAGGTGAGTGTATATATATATATATATATATATATATATACACATATACACATACATATATATATATATATATATATATATATATATATATAATGAAATAGAAATATAAACTGGTTGCTATACACAAGGCTGGTTTTGTCACATACGGTCTACTATGAAAATAATGCACTCCAAAATTAGATAGTCTAGGTATTGGCACTGATATAAGCAGACTTTGAAGGGAAGCTTGCTCGCGATACAATTGCATGAATCAGAGCAGTAGCTAGTCTTCCCTTTATCCAGGGCACACCTAGCCAAGGCAAAGTCGCTGTTTGGCACCACCCAGCCTCCCTAGATATGACCCTTTATATTGTCCTATTAAATCTGAACTAGAGGGTGTATGCGTGCCTAATTTATGGCCCCATGATTAGTTCATTTCATAAGAAGCATAGCAGATATATTAGGGTGCTTCCACACGGTCAGATTTCCTAATTCAGAGTTGGAAGCCAATCTCAGGAGTGCATCATAAAAGGAGAGTATTAAGGACACATACAACTTCTCGATTTTTAAAGGGAACCTGTCATCAACGTTATGCTGACCTCACTATGGGCAGCATAAATTAGTGACAGAAATGCTGATTTCAGCGGTGTGTCACTCATGAGCTAAAAGTAAGTGGTTGTCGAGAACCAGCATCATAATCATTACAGCCCAGGCCTTGAAAAGAGTCAAATCTACCTGAGAAGAGTCATGGATATCCATAATCTCCTGCTCTCCTCGCCCATCTGCTGATGATTGGCAGTTCTCTCCTAGACAGAAAGGGAGAAAACTAGGTAGAAGGCTGTCAGTCATCAGCAGGTGGGCAGGGGGAGCAGGAATTCATGAGTAACCATGACTCTTCTCAGGTGGCTGTGACTCTTTTCCAGGCCCAGTCTGCAATGATTGTGATGTTGGTTCTTGGCGACCACTTACTTTTAACTTATAAATGACAGACCGCTGAAATCAACTCACCTGTCTACTTTATTCTGCCATTAGTATGGGCAGCATAAAGTTGATGACAGGTTCCCTTTAAAATTCACTCCTGGTTTTGGCTTCCAAAACTGCATATGGAAAATTGACCATGTGTTCGACCACATGGCATTGTCGTGCGGCACTTATGACACGGCCGTGCTGCATTTGAGTATCTAATGAAGACCACACTGTTTAGTCGGTCTTTATTGTTAATGGCAGCAAAACATTGAAGGTGCCACCAAGCCATTAACAATAGAGAAAAACCTAACAATGTGGTCTTCATTAGTTTAATTAGAACCCCCTGTGGTCTGTTTGGCTACACGATACTCAAACAGAACACGGCCGCATGTCATGTGGTTGTACCGTTTAAAGAGTTTATGGTGGATAGGGGCATGTGTGGCAACTGTCCAGCCTCTACAGTGGCACATATGAAGGACATATATGGGGAGAAACAGCCATCTACGGATACTGCTGATAAAATGATTTTTCACTGGTCCTCACATTACAATATTATTACCTGACAGTGTAGGGCTTTATTAGATGTCAGGGCACTTTTACTTTTTCACATTGGCTGCTCTGTTGCCCCACTGTACCCCCCGTTCACTTTTGCCACCCTGTATGCTAATTAGCTGCATCAGTACAGGGAGAAGGAGACAGCTCTGGTTCTTAATGGGCGTCTCCTTCTGTCCGGCTGGGAGCTGCCGAATCGCAGCGGAGAGCGTCGCAGACAGAGAGAGAAAAAAAGCTAACCTTCTCCCTGGCTATGATGCTCTCCGCTGCGATTGGGCAGCTCACAGGGAGAAGGAGATTGCAGGTTCCACAGGGTTGTGCCAAGAAAAACTATCAAGTTTTCCAACCAGCATCTGGATGTGAATACTTTTGTAATTGCATGTAATTCAAATTTTTGGTGGATGCACATGCTCAGTTCCACCCTTTAGCTGCCTCCTTAACTGTGATAGGGAGACAGCTGCAGCAAAAAGGACATGCCCCTGAGAAAGACATGCTGTCAGCTACCAGCTTGATATAAATCTAGCAGAGCAATTGGAGCAGTGGATGTGAAGATCTCTGGATGCATGTGAGGGACAGGGCTGGTTCTAGCTTTGTTAGAAAGAGATTGTCATGTACAATATTATTTTCACTTTTTACATTATTCTTGGAATAACCTCTTTAAATTAGTACCCATCTGATGGGGTTTTTCACATGCTGACCACAAAAAATTTAATTTATATTAAATAGTTAAAACATGTTTATTCATCTCACTATATGGGAATACCAGTTGCCAACCTCTGGCATGCCAGCTGTCACAAAACTACAAAACTCCCAGCGTGCTCTATGCACTTAGATGAGAGTTCTTAGAACAGGTGAGGAAGTGTACATGCTGGGAGTTGTTATTTTACAACAGCTAGAGTGCCGGAGGTTTCTGACCCCTGGTATAGGCTGTCTGGGCATTTTGGGAGTTGTAGTTCTACAACAACTAGAGAGCTCTAGGTTGAAGACCACTATTTTAAGGAATGGAACTAGACATACATTGGTAGACATTGCTAAAGTTTAATCCGATAGGAGGGGTGCATTCAAACATAGCAGATGAGGTGCAGTTAAAACTACATCAAAATGTCATCGGAAAAACTGTGTGAATTTCTTTCAATTGATGGGTTTTAAAAGCCACATGGTCAATTATTGCAAGCAGCACAACCCCATGTAAATTTTCAGATGTGGTTTTGATGCAGTTTTAACAGCACCTCAACTGCTATGTGTGAATACTGCACATCCTAAGAAGAGGCTAGCAACCTCTATGCTTACATTTACTTCCAAATCTAATAATGCTTCATTTCATATAAAGGCAACTAATCAAATATTTTAGAAATGTCATTTCACCCACCATAAAGGTGCAAAATACACTTTTTAACATTCCAGGAGCACGTGTTTGCTGTGCTGAACACTGCACTCCCACGAAATTAGCCTTCACTGCTTTCTCAGCACTGACCTTGTCGTCTTGTACTGCCACGGTAATTAAGCATTCTGTTTGTCCAGCAGTGCAGATGGTGTATCCTGATACTGCCTGCAGTTCATTAACCAAGCTCACATCATCCCTGGAAAGTTCAACTGAAGTTTTATTAAAGGTAGCACGCCAATAGATCTTCACGTCTTCAAATGCCCTGAAGTACAGAAATATACATTTAACCAACAGAAAGGCAATTTAGAGTAACATGGAAGCAGAACCAAGATGTAGACTAAAAAAAAGAGAATAGCAAAATAGCACAGTAAGATAATATTAGACAGGACCAATGACATTTTTTTCGCATTTTGAAATGCCCTGGGTTCATAGGAGACTTAATTTATCAGTGGTTAACAGGTGAAACTAAAGGCCCTTTTACATGGCCCGACGGAGCAGACGATTGTCGGGAAAGAAGCGTTCCTTCCTGACAAGTGCCTTTTCATCAGTGAATGAGACCGCTGCATGTACATGCAGGGATCCCCTCTACAGTATGATCGCTAATGCCATCCATCTCAGAATCACTGCTTGCTGGCAGCAGAGGCTGTTTAGACAGCATGATCTGCTGCCGGCAAATGATGATTTAAGTCACCGCACCAACAATCCTATTATCCGATGAACGAGTGTTTCACTCGTTCATTAAAGAGGTTCTGCAGTTTTTTTAAACTGATGATCTATCCTCTGGATAGATCATCAGCATCTGATCGGCGGGGGTCCGACACCCAGGACCCCTGCCGATCAGCTGTTTGAGAAGGCAGTGTCACTGGCAGTAGCACCGCGGCCTTCTCGCTGTTTACCACAGGCCCAGTGATGTCACGACTCACGACTAGTGTCAATGGCCTGGGCGAGGCTAAGCTCTGTTCATTTGACTAGTACTAGTTGTGACATCACTGAGCTTGCGGTAAACAGTGAGAAGGCCGCGGCACTACTGTCAGCGCCGCTGCCTTCTCAAACCGCTGATCGGCAGGGGTCCCGGGTGTCGGACCCCCGCCGATCAGATGCTGATGATCGATCCAGAGGATAGATCATCAGTTTAAAAAAACTGCAGAACCCCTTTAAGTAATCAGTGGCACCAGCCACAAATACATAGTGTAATGAGTTTGGTGTGAAGGGATTCGAATGGCCTGTACAGACACCTGACCTCAACCCCTTGAAACACTTTGGGGATGAAATGGAACACCATTTGAAAGCCAGACGTTCTGATCCACCATCACTGTCAGATTTCACACTCCAAAATATTGTAAAAAGCCTTCTTCAGAAGAGTAGAGGATGCATAAAGACTAACACACACAAAAGGTACCGTTTTGTATAGTAATCAATTAAATCTCAGTACGGGCAGTTTAAAATAATGGTCTACAGATATAGTAACTATAGGTAACAGCCTCCCTTCTTACCTGCACTAGTTGCATACACTGTACCTCACTGCAATGCCTACTTATGTAACATTAAAGAGGTTGTGCACCTTTGGGGCAGTGTTTTTGCCAACTCCTCCTCCTGGGAAGACCTTCAAAGGGAAGCATACTTACCAGCACAGGATCCGGGGAGAGAAGGAGCCAGAAGCCAGCATTGGGAAGAAGATAAGTATGCTTCTGTCACGATAGGTAGGGAAGGGAACAGCAAACTGAAAGACAAACTAAACAACAGACTCGGACCCACAAGCTAGGGAAAAACAAGGTCACCTCCTAGCAATCCCTGACACACTTTCCCTAGACTGCTAAGCCCATGTGCATACCTCAATGGTAGATCTACACATGTCCCCGTGCCTAAGACTATAACACACTAAACAGACCCTCAGCAAAAGGGTAAGAGACACCCAGCGCCTTCTACCACCAAAGGCGCTAGCGTCCCCACTAGAGGCCAAGACAAAACAGAAACCAAAAGGGAAAAGAGAAGGGAAAAGACTTATCTGATACGAGAAGGAGCAGACGATCCACCAAGCATCCAAAGCTCACACAAGGTAGAACTATAACCTGCAAAGGCTATAGGGAAAAAGGGAGGTACAAATAGCTTCACTAATCACCAAAAGAACACCACCTGGGAGAAGGTGGAACTGTGCTCAAACCCACAACAAACAAACTATCAGGTCAAGTCACGTGCAACAATTCTGACAGATCTCCTCAAACCACCCACAGGGCAGGGCGTGACAGTATCCCCCCTTCTACGGGTGACCTCCGGACACCCAGGCCAAACTCTATCCGGGTGTGCCCTGTGAAGGACGTTCAGAAGGCAGCTAGCGTTAACATCGGTAGCCGGAACCCACATTCTTTCCTTGGGACCATATCCCCTCCAATGCACCAGGTACTGAAGGGAAGCCCGAAGAACACGAGAGTCGAGAGTCCTAGAGATCTGAAATTCCAGATTACCATCAACCAAAACAGGAGGAGGAGGCAAAGGAGATGGTTCCGCAGGTTCTACATACTTTTTCAACAAGGACCTGTGAAATACATCATGGATCTTCCAAGCCTGCGGAAGTTCCAGACGAAACGCCACGGATTAACAATGGCCGCTATTTTGTATGGACCAATAAATTTAGGACCCAATTTTCAAGAGGGTATTTTCAGCTTAATATTCTTAGTGGACAACCACACCAAATCACCCACACACAGGTCCGGACCATTCATACGTCTCCTGTCAGCCATCCTTTTATATATTTCACCCATCTTTTTAAAATTGACTTGAATCTTCCGCCAGATAGATGACAAAGAGGAAAAAAACCTCTCCTCCTCCGGTATCCCAGAAGATATGGTACCAGAAAAAGTACCAAACTGAGGGGGAAAACCATATGCGCCAAAAAATGGCGACTTATCAGATGACTCCTGCCTGCAGTTATTCAAGGCAAACTCCGCTAAAAAAAAGAACGATGACCAATCATCCTGATTCTCAGCGACAAAACACCTCAAATATGTCTCCAGGCTTAGGTTAGTGCACTCTGTTTGACCATTCGACTAAGGATGAAATGCCGAAGAGAAAGATAACGGAATACCCAGACGAGAACAAAATGCCTTCCAAAACCTGGAAACAAATTGCGTCCCCCTATCAGACACCACATCAGAGGGAACACCATGTAGTTTCACAATATTATCAATAAAAACCTGAGCAAGGGTTTTCGCATTGGGTAAACTTGATAATGGTACAAAGTGAGCCATCTTGCTAAAGCGGTCCACTACCACCAAAATCGAAGTTTTCCCAGAAGAACTCGGCAAATCAGTAATAAAGTCCATTGACAAATGCGTCCAAGGACGAGACGGGATGGACAAAGAAAGAAGAGATCCCAATGGCCGCGTGTGAGCCACCTTTGCGCGAGCACAGGTCTCACAAGCTGCTAGATAACCTTTAACATCTTTACACAACCCAGGCCACCAGAATCTCTGAGAAATAAGATCTACCGTGGATCTACTTCCAGGATGTCCCACAAGGACAGTATCATGATGTTCCTTGAACACTTTGTATCGCAGTTCAGAGGGAGCAAACAACTTGCCTGGAGGACAAGAATCAGGTGCCTCCTCTTGGGCCCCCAACACTTCCGTCTCCAGCTCTGGGTAATGGGCGGAAACCACCACCCCATCAGCCAAAATTGGAGGGGGATCCTCCGAATCTCCCCCCTCCCCCAGGAAAGCTACGTGACAACGCATCTGCCTTGACGTTTTTAACCCCAGGGCAATAGGTGACCACAAAATTGAACCTGGTAAAAAATAATGTCCATCTAGCCTGCCTAGGATTTAAACGCTTAGCAGATTGCGGGCAAGCCAGATTCTTATAGTCGGTAAATACCGTAATCGGATGAGTAGCCCCTTGCAGCCAATGACGCCACTCTTCAAAGGTCAGTTTGATTGCCAACAACTCTCTATTCCCCACATCATAATTTCTTTTAGCGTCTGAGAGTTTCTTGGAGAAAAAAGCACACGGACACCATTTGCTGGGAGAGGGACCCTGCGACAAGACGGATCCGACACCTTCTTCTGATGCATTAACCTCCACAATGAAGGGTTGAGACACATCAGGCTGCATCAGAATGGGAGCAGAAGCAAAACATTTCTTAATAGCAGAAAAGGCCTGCAATGCCTCCTCTGACCAGACAGAGAAGTCAGCGCCCTTCCTAGTCATATTTATCAGAGGTTTGACAATGGTGGAATAATTCAGGATCAATTTTCTATAGTAATTCGTAAATCCTAAAAACCGCATTAGGGCTTTCTGATTCTCTGGCCGATCCCATTCCAGTACCGCACGGACCTTTTCGGGATCCATACGAAAACCGGAGGCAGAAAGCAAGTACCCCAAAAACGGCAGCTCTTGAACAGCAAACACACATTTTTCCCACTTAGCATACAATCTATTCTCCCGAAGGATCAATAACACTTGTCTCAAATGATCCTGATGGGTCTTCATATCGGGAGAATAAATACAGTCAGGTCCATAAATATTGGGACATCGACACAATTCTAAAATTTTTGGCTCTATACACCACCACAATGGATTTGAAATAAAACGAACAAGATGTGCTTTAACTGCAGACTGTCAGCTTTAATTTGAGGGTATTTACATCCAAATCAGGTGAACGGTGTAGGAATTACAACAGTTTGCATATGTGCCTCCCACTTGTTAAGGAACCAAAAGTAATGGGACATAATAATAATCATAAATCAAACTTTTACTTTTTAATACTTGGTTGCAAATCCTTTGCAGTCAATTACAGCCTGGAGTCTGGAACACATAGACATCACCAGACGCTGGGTTTCATCCCTGGTGATGCTCTGTCAGGCCTCTACTGCCACTGTCTTCAGTTCCTGCTTGTTTTTGGGGCATTTTCCCTTCAGTTTTGTCTTCAGCAAGTTAAATGCATGCTCAATCGGATTCAGGTCAGGTGATTGACTTGGCCATTGCATAACATTCCACTTCTTTCCCTTAAAAAACTCTTTGGTTGCTTTTGCAGTATGCTTTGGGTCATTGTCCATCTGCACTGTGAAACGCCGAGTTCTGAAGCATTTGGCTGAATATGAGCACATAATATTGCCCGAAACACTTCAGAATTCATCCTGCTGCTTTTGTCAGCAGTCACATCATCAATAAATACAAGAGAACCAGTTCCATTGGCAGCCATACATGCCCACACCATGACACTACCACCATGCTTCACTGATAAGGTGCTATGCTTAGGACCATGAGCAGTTCCTTTCCTTCTCCATACTCTTCTCTTCCCATCACTCTGGTACAAGTTGATCTTGGTCTCATCTGTCCATAGGATGTTGTTCCAGAACTGTGAAGTCTTTTTTAGATGTCATTTGACAAACTCTAATCTGGCCTTCCTGTTTTTGAGGCTCACCAATGGTTTACATCTTGTGGTGAACCTTCTGTATTCACTCTGGTGAAGTCTTCTCTTGATTGTTGACTTTGACACACATACACCTACCTCCTGGAGAGTGTTCTTGATCTGGCCAACTGTTGTGAAGGGTGTTTTCTTCACCAGGGAAAGAATTCTTCGGTCATCCACCACAGTTGTTTTCCGTGGTCTTCCGGGTCTTTTAGTGTTGCTGAGCTCATCGGTGCGTTCCTTCTTATTAAGAATGTTCCAAACAGTTGTTTTGGCCACGCCTAATGTTTTTGCTATTTCTCTGATGGGTTTGTTGTGTTTTTTCAGCCTAATGATGGCTTGCTTCACTGATAGTGACAGCTCTTTGGATCTCATCTTGAGAGTTGACAGCAACAGATTCCAGATGCAAATAGCACACTTGAAATGAACTCTGGACCTTTTATCTGCTCATTGTAATTGGGATAATGAGGGAATAACACACACCTGGCCATGGAACAGCTGAGAAGCCAATTGTCCCATTACTTTTGGTCCCTTAACAAGTGGGAGGCACATATGCAAACTGTTGTAATTCCTACACCATTCACCTGATTTGGATGTAAATACCCTCAAATTAAAGCTGACAGTCTGCAGTTAAAGCACATCTTGTTTGTTTCATTTCAAATCCATTGTGGTGGTGTATAGAGCCCAAAATGTTAGAATTGTGTTGATGTCCCAATATTTATGGACCTGACTGTAAGTATGTCATTGAGGTAAATAACCACAAACCTCCCCACCAAATTATGAAAAATGTCATTGATAAAGCGCTGAAAGACTGCAGGGGCATTAGTTAAACCAAAGGGCATGACTAAATTCTCAAAGTCTTCATTTCATCCCCTTCCCTGATTCTGATCAGATTATAAGCTCCTCTTAAATCCAACTTAGAAAACACCTTGGCACCGACAATCTGATCAAATAGATCCGGAATCAAGGGAAGGGGATAAGGGTCCCGGACAGTAATGAGATTCAGTTCCCAAAAATCTAGGCACGGTCTAAGGGATCCATCTTTCTTCTTTACAAAAAAGAAGCCAGCGGCCATAGGAGACTAAGGCTACTTTCACACTTGCGTTAGGAGCGGATCCGTCTGGTATCTGCACAGACGGATCCGCTCCTATAATGCAAACGCTTGCATCCGTTCAGAACGGATCCGTTTGCATAACCATGAACAAAAAAAACAAAAAAAAAAACATTTTTCATGATAATGCAAACGGATCCGTTTTGACTTTACATTGAAAGTCAATGGGGGACGGATCCGTTTGAAAATTGAGCCATACTGTGTCATCTTCAAACGGATCCGTCCCCATTGACTTCCATTATAAGTCTGGATGGATCCGTTCGCCTCCGCACAGCCAGGCGGGCACCCGAACGCTGCAAGCAGCGTTCAGGTGTCCGCTCACTGAGTGGAGCGAAGGCTGAGCGCTGGCAGGCGGATGCATTCTCAGTGGATCCGCCTCCATTGAGAATGCATCAGGGCTGGACGGCTGCGTTCGGGACCGCTCGTGAGCCCCTTCAAACGGAGCTCACTAGCGGACACCTGAACGCAGGTGTGAAAGTAGCCTAAGATGGTCTATTATGACCCTTTGCCAAACTCTCGGTAATATACTCCCGCATAGCTACTTTTTCGGGTTGAGAAAGATTATATAAACGAGACTTAGGCATTTTAGATCCGGGAATAAGTTTGACCGGACAATCATACTCTCGGTGAGGGGGCAACTCCTGAGTTCCACCATCCAAGAATATGTCCGAAAAATCGGAAAGAAACTGAGGCAACACCATAGTGGATACCCCCGAAATAGATGCATTAAGACAGTTGTTCATACAAAATTCACTCCAATTACAAATTTGTCTAGTTTGCCAGTCAATGGTAGGGTTATGTTTTATCAACCATGGTAAACCCAGAACCTTCGGAGCAGGCAAACCTTTCATAACAAAACAAGAAATAAACTCAACATGAGAATCACCCACCCTCAAATGAATATCCTGAACTATATGAGTTAGACTTCTTTGCGAGAGAGGGGTGTAATCTATAGCAAACACTGGTATCTCTTTGCTTAAAGAGCTAGTTTTGAAACCATGACTCTGAAGAAATTTAAAATCAATAAGATTAACCCCTGCATCACTGTCAACAAATACCTTTAACTCTAAATTTCCCTAGTCTAGCGCCACCATGGCAGGCAGGAGAAATCGGGTACTGCAGGTGGGATACGAATATGCCTGCTCTGACTCCCCATTCACGCTACCGTGCGTAAGGGAGTATTTTTTTCCTTTGAATGAATACCCTAATTGTTTTTCATTACCAGTTAGCGGTTTAATAAAGGGACATACATTAATGAAATTACCTTTATTACCACAGAAGTAACACAGTCGATTCAGCTTCCTAAAATTGCTATTACCAGAGCAAGAAGTAACCTGACCCAATTGCATAGGCTCCTCTCCAGTCCCTAATTCAGGTGTCAAAGTACCCCGAGGGACAGGAGGGACTGATTCCCCACCAGACAGGACCCCCTGTTCGAAGGGAACCTTGCATCTCTCTCTAAGACGTCTATCAATCCGTACAGCCAAAGACATGTCCGCCTCCAAAGAATCAGGTTTTTCATGAAATGCAAGGGCATTTTTTAATTTCTCTGATAGCCCCTGACAGAACTGACTACCGAGTGCAGGATCATTCCACTCCGAGTCAGTCGCCCATCTTCTAAATTCGACTCAGCAGTGCGTTCTCCCTGGCACAAGCTGCGCAACTTAGATTCAGCCATGGAGACCCGGTCAGAGTCATCATAAATCAGGCCCAGGGCTCCAAAAAATTCATCCACCGACTGGAGGGACTGAGAACCGGTCGGCAGAGAAAAAGCCCAGGACTGAGCGTCACCTCTTAGCAGAGAAATAATAATCTCTACTCTCTGGTTTTCGTCTCCAGATGAAATCGGACGCAGACAAAAAAATACAATTTACAGGACTCCCTGAACCGGACAAAGTTATCACTTCCCCCGAAAACCTATCAGGGAGAGCGACCTTAGGTTCCAGGCAGACCTGGTTTCCCCCGGCGGCACCAGACGCCAAGGTACTCTGATACCGTGCAACCGAATTGCGGAGGTCAGCTACCTCCAAAGACAATCCCTGCATGCGATCAACCAAAGCATCAATAGTCTCCATTTTGCAAAAGATGATGGTAGGGCAGGTTATAATGTCACAATAGGTAGGGAAGAGAACAGCAAACTGAAAGACAAACTAAACCACGGACTAGGACCCACAAGCTAGGGAAAAACAAGGTCACCTCCTAGCAATCCCTGACACACTTTCCCTAGGCTGCTAAGCCCATGTGCATACCTCAATGGTAGATATACACATGTCCCCGTGCCTAAGGCTATAACACACTAAACAGACCCTCAGTAAAAGGGAAAAAGGGTAAGAGACACCCAGCGCCTTCTACCACCAAAGGAGCTAGCGTCCCCACTAGAGGCCAAGACAAAACAGAAACCAAAAGGGAAAAGAGAAGGGAAAAGACTTATCTGATATGAGAAGGAGCAGACGATCCACCAAGCATCCAAAGCTTACACAAGGTAGAACTATAACCTGCAAAGGCTATAGGGAAAAGGGGAGGTACAAGTAGCTTCACTAATCACCAAAAGAACACCACCTGAGAGAAGGTGGAACTGTGCTCAAACCCACAACAAACAAACTATCAGGTCGAGTCACGTGCAGCAATTCTGACAGATCTCCTCAAACCACCCACAGGGCAGGGCGTGACAGCTTCCCTTCTCAGGACTGAGAAGGAGGCCGGTTGCCTTCCCCCCAAAAGGTGCACAACCTCTTAAAAAGGGTTTTCTTAGATTTCAATATGGACGGCCTATCCTCAGGATGGGCTAACAATATCTTATTGGTGGTGGTTGGACCCCCCACCAGCCAGCTATTCTGCAGTGACTCTCGAACTACACAGCTTTGTCCATCATGCAGTGGACGGAGGTGATAACTGCAGTGCTGTTCCCATTCATTTCAATGTCCACTAAACAATGGACAGAGCTGTGTGGTTCCAGCACCAAAGCTTTTGCAGAACAGATGATCTACGGGGTGCCAGGTGTTGGATCCACACAATTAGATATTGATGACCTATTCTAACGATAGGCCATCAATTTTAAATTCACAAAATACCCTTTTGAGTAGTCCATTATAAATGCTTATTTTTTGTTTAAACGACGTCTACATAAATATTGTAAAGACCCAAAAATTATTTGAAAGAGCATATTTCCAACCTGTTTTCTTGTCTTGACACTTTTAACTGAGTTGTCCTATCCACTGAGTCTTCATCAAGCACATGGCCATCTATTGACTCTATAGAAAATCCCAAGATGCCATTTTGTATATCATTTCCTAAAATATGAAGTAGATCTGTTACTCACGGTGCAACACTCTTTACCTGAGTAAGCTTTCATTAGATTCATGATGACATTGGCTATTTTTATATTTAATTATGGTAGTCTTGAGGTTAATTACAGGACTCCCAGGCTATGAGCTGTGCACTACGATTGGCCAGCGCTGCAGCAAGGGACAACCCTAATACAAAAACTCCACCCAGTACAACAGAGGGAGCTGCAGACACCGGAGCCTATACCGGGCGAACGGAACGGCGCCCAGACATACTAGTAAGTGCAGGGGGACCCCTGGGCGCCGCTCTGCCCACTGATATAGTTAGTTTTTAGTTTTTAAACTAGTGAAAGGTCCTCTTTAATGCACATTAGCCCTTAACAGCCAACCATAAAACTGAAGCTACTTCTATTACAGGGCTTTTCCAGGATTTAAGTATTGATGACTGATCATTTTATAGCACTGCAGCCTCTTTCATACTATACCAAGCACAGCACTGCACATGGTATAGTGACTGTGCTCAATTTTGCATCCCAATCCCATTCATTTGAATGGGGTTAAGCTGCACAAAGGCCATGTGACCATCACTGACCTAGAAAACGACCATGGCACTCAACAAGGAGCTACAGCCTCTTCAAAGAGCTGATTGTCAGGGATGCCAAGAGTCAGACCCCCAATGATCAGATACTGATGAACTATCTTGAGGGTAGGTAATCAATATTTAAATCCCATATATCCCCATGATGAGGTAGCAATGTTACTTGCAGATGTTTGAATAAAGGCTGTAGGTAGTATAGGAATCCTGCTTACTTTGAGGTTTCTGTCATAGATATAGTTATATTTTGCATATTTCATAAAAACAGTACAAGATAAAATGTAAAAATACTACCTTGAATAACAATGGCTGAAAATGATGAATATCCACTTTCATCTTTCCCCTCCATTATATGAGCTCCTCCTTGGGGCTCTGTGAGAAAGACATAGAATATTTCCATACCCTCTGGTTCCTCATCGTCTATAATCCTGAGTGAGACTTCTGTTTCACTCTGTCCATCCAGCATTGTGATTAGCACAGCCTGATCTTCAAAGTCTAAGCCCTCGGTAGCCCATGAAATATTTCTGGCTCCATGGCTTTGTTCAAAAGGAAGACCCTGTAAACCATTTTGAGCCTTCCGGCCTCCAAAAGTTGAAAGCACGACTTGAACAATCCCACTAGATCCATGGGTGCGTCTGACGTGAACGGTGACTATATTCAGGGCACTATGATTAGAATCTTCATCGATATATGTAACGGCAGGTCCAATGCTTAAGACCCCAGACATTAAATCATTTGCTAAAATTTGTATAGTTGAAAGACTAAAGTCAGAATGTAATCGTGGTCTCTCATGGTGAGCATCAACATTGTCCACAGATGTTAGGTTCACGTAAAATACTTCATCTGGTTCATACACTTTATCATCAATTATGGAAACCTGTACCATAGAACTTGTTTGATATTTTTCGAATATCACTTCTCCATTATCAACGGGCACATAATCTTCTTTTGGTTTGGCACTTCCTGCAATGGTCTGAAAAGTCACTCTTGTGTTGTTGCCACTGAAACCATACAACCGTTGAACGTGTAGTGACACTGTATGGTTGTCTTCCTGCACCACAATGTACTTTGAATAAGGAGAAAACTGGAAAACTCCCATTGGTTCAAATTCTGCAAAAGTGAACCCCTGTCTGCAAAAAAAAAAGGGAATAAAAGTCAGAAAATTAGATAAAGAGCAAAAAAGTTAAAGAAGATTATGGAGGACAATTACTAATCTATTTAGGCCACTTTTGTTGCACGCCATGTGTGTGGTAAAATGTGCGACTTTTCCCCGCTCACGCCACTTTTCCACAGTGCTGAAAAAAGCAGTGTGGTGTGAGTAAGCAGGCCTGATTGATTTATCATTTTCCATACCGGTTTTTCACGTGAAACATGGCCTAAATCTATGCCAGCAAGAGGGATGGCACTACGGCAGTGCAGAGGGACTTGAGACCAGCATGGAAAATACCAGTCTTAATAAATGTCCTCCTATATATTTACAAAATGCCACATAAAGTATGAAAGATGTCACAATAATGTTAACAATATAGATGGAATAAGGGGCCTGTAAGGTCTCAAAACTAATCTCAGAATGAGCCCTTTTCTCTACCACGGAGCTCTAATTCCTCTTCCACTATTCATATGGATGACAAAGTTAAAAAATACAATTCTGGTAGCCACTGGATGATGAGTATAGCTAAGGGTACTTTCACACTAGCGTTTTTCTTTTCCGGCACTGAGTTCCGTCCTAGGAGCTCTATACCGGAAAAGAACTGATCAGTTTTATCCCCATGCATTCTGAATGGAGAGTAATCCATTCAGGATGCATCAGGATGTCTTCAGTTCAGTCTTTTTGACTGTTCAGAACGGAGATAATACCGCAGCATGCTGCAGTTTTATCTCCGGCCCAAAAAACTGAACACTTGCCTGAATGCCGAATCTGGCATTTTTTTTCCATAGGAATGTATTAGTGCCGGATCCGGCATTAAAAATACCACAATGCCGGATCCGTCCTTCCGGTCTGCGCATGCCCAAACCTTTAAAAATGTGAAAATAAATAGAAACAGATCCATTTGTTCGTATGACAAACGGACAGACGGATCCGTTCTTGCAATGCATTTGTAAGACGGATCTGCTTGCCGGATCACTCTGACGCAAGTGTGAAAGTAACCTTATGTATTTATACAGCAGTCATCTCTCCAAAAACAAAATGATCAAACAGCTGAAGACCAACTTGCCCAATTCGTCATTCTGCTGACATGTACTACAACAAGAACATCATTGGGTTGGACCAACATACATCTAATGTCAGCTTAATCTTCGCTACAGGAAGCAGAATGGAAGCAGAGGGCAGCAGGGCCCCCTTTTATCACAGGTCCCACAGGAGCGGTGTGGTCTTTATACAGTTGAAACCAGAAGTTGACATACACTATATAAAAAAGACACATATGCATGTTTTTCTCAATATCTGACATGAAATCAGAATAAACCTTTCCTGTTTTTGGTCAATTAGATTACCATAATTGTTATTATTTGCCAAAAGCCAGAATAATGAGAGAGGGAGAATATTTTAAGGCATTTTTATAACTTTTTGCAATGTCAAAAGTTTACATACACTAAGAGTACTATTAGAGATGAGCGAATTTCTCAAAAATTTGATTCGGACGGTTCGCTGAATTTTCCGAAAAAATTCAATTCGATACAAATTTATTTGCGGCAAATCGCGTTGAAAAACTGCTATTTCCTAGCTGCAGAGAGCCTGTATAGTGGTGTAGAACACTGTGCCTTGCAGTAACACGTACAGGGAGTCTGCTGTGGGTCAGTATGACAGATGACAGGCGTCGCTGTTAGAATCAGTGTACACTTCACTTATTTGAGCAGTTACAGGACCAAAACTGACCAAATAACTCAAGTGTGAACTCAGCCTTACAGGTCAATGTTAGCGCCAGGTATAAAGAACCGTGCAGCGGCCAAGATCCTACTGTAGCGTCAGCTGATTCCACATAGATGTTATCAGAACCTGTTCTATTAAACGCTTATACAAGTAGAGCCCCCCTGACAGAGTGGAGAGGGTGTCAGCAGTAAGTTTGTGTTGACGTCACTGATTATTTTGCCCTTCCTCTGATCTGTCAGAACAATAACCCCCCAAGGAGGGAAGGGATGCAAATGAGCTCTTAACAAGCTCTGCCTTTAATGCCACCAGATGTAAGGCAGCTATCCTATAAGTCAATGTTCAGCTCTTAAAATAAGCCTTGAGACATGACTTGGATATTTAATAAGCCAGCACCTCATCTGCAGACAGCTGTTTCGGGGTAATTGCTCTTCATCAGTGCAGAGCAGAAAGTACTGGCTTAACTGGGTGAGAGGCCTGTGTCCAGGTGAGGGGAGAACTAACTGATTAACTGATTAAAGTGCTCTCTCCCTAAGGAGAGTTAGTTCCCCCCTTACCCATTTGTCACCCGGTGTCACCTTACATCACAAAAAGTGTAATACCAAGCAATCAAAAAGTCATACACACTCCAAAATTGTACCAATTAAACCGTCATCTCATCCCGCAAAAAATGATACCCTACTTAAGACAGTCTCCCAAAAATAAAAAAAACTATGGCTTTCAGAATATGGAGACCCAAAAAAATCATTAAAAAAAAAATGCTTTATTATGTAAAACTGAAACAAACAACCAGATTTGGTATTGTCGCATCTGTAACAACATGCTCTATAAAAATAGCTAATGTTCTAACCTATCTGATGAACATTGTAAATAACAAAAAATAGAAATGGTGCCAAAACAGTTATTTGTTGTTACCTTGCCTTACAAAAAGTGTAATATAGAGCAACTCATAGCATATCATATGTACCCTAAAATAGTACCAACAAAACTGCTACCTTATCCCGTAGTTTCCAAAATGGGGTCATTTTTGGGAGTTTCTACTCTAGGGGTGCATCAGGGGGTCTTCAAATGTGACATGGCCTTTCAAAAACCAGATGGCGTTCCTTTCCTTCTGCCCCCTGCCGTGTGCCCGTAAAGCAGTTTACGATCACAAATGGGGTGTTTCTGTAATCTACAGAATCAGGGTAATAAATATTGAGTTTTGTTTGGCTGTTTACCCTTGCTTTGTTACTGGAAAAAATGGATTAAAATGGAAAATCTGCCAAAAAAGTGAAATTCTGAAATTTAATCTCCATTTTCCTTTAATTCTTGTAGAACACCTAAAGGGTTAACAAAGTTTGTAAAAATCAGTTTTGAATACCTTGAGAGGTGTAGTTTCTAAAATGGGGTCATTTTTCGGTGGTTTCTATTATGTAAGCCTCACAAAGTGACTTCCGACCTGAACTGGTCCTTAAAAAGTGGGTTTTGGAAATTTTCTGAAAGATTTCAAGATTTGATTCTAAACTTCTAAGCCTTCTAAACGCCCCGAAAAAATAAAATGGCATTCACAAAATGAAACAAACATGTAGTAGACATATGGGAAATGTAAAGTAATAACTATTTTTGGAGTTATTACTGTGTATTATAAAAGTAGAGAAATTGAAATTTGGAAATTTGCAAATGTTTGGTAAATTTTGTATTTTTTTATAAATAAAAATTACAATTTTTTACTCAATTTTACCACTGTCATGAAGTACAATATGTGACGAGAAAACAATCTCAGAATAGCCTGGATAAGTAAAAGCGTTTTAAAGTTATTACCACATAAAGTGACACATGTCAGATTTGCTAAAAATGGCCTGGTCCTGAAGGTAAAAACTAGCTTGGTCTTGAAGGGGCTAATCACTGGGCTTGCAATCCCACTCCAATCATTCACTCTATTTCCTAGATGTTATACGGAAAGAGCTTGGCATAGTGAAGTACTGCAAGTATTTCTTTGGTCACGCATTCATTTTTATACTCACAAGAGTAAAATACTTCATATGATTTTATTTGTGCTGAATATAAAAAAAAATGTGTGACCAAAGAAATACTTGCAGTACTTCACTATGTCAAGCTCTTTCCGTATAACATCTAGGAAATAGAGTGAATGACTGAGATTGGAATGGGATTACAAGCCCAGTGATCAAATACATCTGACGGATATTCTCTGCTTCTGAATCTGACTAAACAGTTTCCCGTTGAAGATTTATAAGCTGCGCGGTCTCTTTTTATATAAAGCAGCATGAGGAGGCCACAGAGTGTCATGGTTATATACTGTGGATGTGGCAGCAGCAGCATGAGGAGGCCACAGACTGGCAATGTGACATAGTGTGGAGGTGGCAGCATCAGCATGAGGAGGCCACAGAGTGGCACAATGACAGAGTGTGGAGGTGGCAGCAGCAGCATGAGGAGACCTTAGTGGTGAGGTGGCAGCAGTATCAGGGGACCACAGAGTGACCTGGTGACAGAGTAGGAAGGTAGGTGACAATAACAGTACCCACTGACGATGGTGGGTGTAAGAAGGAGCACTTGGCATCAGAGGTGTGGCATCAGACGGGTGGCAGCATCAGAATAGTAGCTGAGGAAGGTAGCCAGAAGAAACTGGTCTCTTTTGTCAAGGATTGGGTGAGGCAGCATGGATGATCTAATCTTATGCATCAGGCATTGGTAGGTGGAAATCCTGGCTGATCCACGCCTGATTCATCTTGACAAAGATCATTCTCCCCACATTTTGGGTGGACAGGCGAGTTCCCCATTGGGGAAACTATGGCCCCAGCTGCACTAAACACCCGCTCTGATGCCACACTACTGGCCGGGCAGGACAGCTTTTCCAGGCCAGTTGCGGCCACAAATCCAGTTTGGCTGCCCAGTAGTCCAGCGGATCTTCAATGTGGGGTGGCAGGGTGCTGTCCAAGTATGCCACCACTTGCTGGTCCAGGTCTAGCTGATGCTGCTGGTGAGTAGTTTCTTCACTAGGCGGGTTAAAAAAGCTGCTCATCATCGACTCTAGACTCAAGCTGCTGCTGATGGAGCTGGTACTGTTCCTACCCCTCCCCACCCTGCCACAGCAGCCATGGCATTGGAACAAGAGCACAGAGCGCCCCCCCAGTCAGACCTGCGAGAGGATAGACGATGGTGCAGATAGGCAGCGGCCAACTGACTACATAAGATGTCTCTCAGCGGGTGTAAAAAAAGGCCCCCATTTTGGACCGGTAGTGAGGGTCCAACAAGGCCGGGAGCCAGAAGTCATCCCTCTGCCGAATGGTGACAATTCGGCTGTCACTACCCAAGCAAGTGAGCATGCAGCGGGCCATTTGTGCAAGTGGCTTCGAGGGACTCCCTGCCTCCATCTCCACTGCATACTGCCACGGTGTGCCTGGGTCATTTGCCTCATCTTTCTCATCTGCCTCTTGCTCCTCCGGCTGATTCTGCTCCTCCTCTCCTGTCACCTGTGTAGAAAAACCACCCATTTCGCTACACATTGCTTGTGCTCCAATGTCCTCCTCCTCCTCCTCCAGTTCAGCCCCCACAGGGCTCATAAGGCCGTGAGATGTAGGCGCCACGTCTCCAGTCCCCTGACCAGCCATATTTACCAGTATCTGTTCCAGGATATGAAGCAGTGGAATGACGTTCATCCCGTAGTCCTGGTCACTGACAAATAACATGGCATCCTCAAAGGGCCTGAGCAAACGGCAGGTGTCATGCATGAGCTGTCACTGGCTGACATCAAAGTTACACAGGGGAGTACTCCTGTTTGCTTGGATCATCAAGACATCGTTTATGACCTTTCTCTATTCGTATAGTCGGTCCAACATATGGAGGGTGGAATTCCAATGTGCCCTGCACATGTGGTATCCTGGAGGAGCACTGTGAATTGTCCCTGCAGTGGAGGCTGAGGACACGGTGGTGGATGAGGAGGCAGAGGCGGACATTGTCGCAGGACCAGCGGTGTGAGAACGTGGAGGCGGAAGCGGCGTCACATGGCCAAGTTGCTGATTTGGCTGTAAAGTAGATACAGTATATTGTCCTTGCCCGTAGTTACAGCTCCACATCTCTGCGCTGCCAAGCACTTTGGCAGACACCAACAGGCTCAAGGACTGTCCCATCTTCTGTTCTACATATTTGTGCAGGGCTGGTACTGCCTTTTTGGCAAAGTAATGACAGCTTGGAACTCTCAACCTCGGCTCGGCACAAGCCATTAGTTCTCTGAAAAGTGCAGAGTCCACCACTTGAAAAGGGAGGGACTACAGCACCAGCAACTTGGCCAGGCACGTTCAGCTTCTGCGCCGTTGGATGAGTGCACGCATACTCTTGTCTCTTGGAAATCGCTTTGGTGATCAATTGCTGACGGAATGACTGACGAGGAGTAGGAGGGCGAGGAGCAGGAGCTTTAGGACTGGTAGATGATGGGAAGGACAGACAGCTCCCTTCGGCTGAGGTGGTGGAGCCTTGACTGCCTGAAATCAGGTGTGTGCCACTGGATGATCTACAATACATCTACAATCTGATCTACAATACATTACAATACATTGTGTATCGTAATACATTGCCTGTCAGATTTTACACTAACATAGTGCTTATGAGTCCCAGAGTCTCAAAGGCATCCGTAGCTGGCAGGCTCCGATGTCTGTGGAAGGCATGGGGCTGCCATACCAGTAAGGGACCCGACGCCTCAGAAATGGGACCCAATGAGGTTGGAGAGGGAGCCCATTCCCTCCGCAAAGCCCTTAAATGCTGCAGTCATCACTGACAGTGGCATACAGAGGTTAATGCACCGGCATCTGTGTCTTCAGCAATGCCGGTGGATGTAGCAGGGGCTCAACTGTCAGGAACAGCCGGGCCCCTTCCGCTGATTGAGCGGGCAAAGTTTCTGCACCTGCCCGATCAGTGTGCCGTGCCTGTATAGCAACTGTTAGGAATGGGTTAAAGAGAACCTGTCATCACACCTACCTGACATGCCTGTTTTAGTACTTTATACCACACGAAGTGTCAATTCTGGAACATTTATTCTTATGAGCCCATGTTTGTATCAACACATACCAGATATAAATGTTGAATTACTGCAAAACTCAGCATGCAGAATGCACAGAAATGTGAATGATTACAGGTGTAGTCTTATTAGACAGTGGGTCTTGCCACAAAAGGGCACGGAAATGCTTCCCCTGCTGAAATATAAAAGGTTCTCAGAGGCTACCTTTGAATAGTGTACCTCTTAATGAGAGATATTCGACTGCTAAAAATGCCTCTACGACACACTCCAAGACATTTTGCACAATTGACATATATTAAGTGTATTATAGGACTGAGAAAAGCAGACAAATTGCCTGTTATCTAGGCCATTCCGACCTAGTTGTTAAGAGGTGTTGGGATCAGTGGTTTTGTGACAGTACACACATATATTGCAAATAGGCTCCAGATGGCCCAGACAGACTACCAGAAGACAGCATTGTTTGATATGCCAACAATCACATGCAACTCCCACAATTTTGTTGTCCACCATCCAGACAAAGGTGGCACCTTCATTACACACCCCTGTCTCTGCCGGAACCATTTCCAGGCACTTAGCAGAAGGAAAGTTGCTTTTATGGAGTCTATTACATGTTCTGTCATTGACAGCCAGCCACTGTGACCTTCATTTACAGTCGTGTCGTGAATGAGAAACTCGACCTGCTATGGGCTAGAACCATATAGCGACAAATTTAACTTCTGTTTGGGGTCTGGCAATGGTCAGATTTGAGTATGGAGGCCTTGTGGTGAGGACTTCAGTCCTACCTTTGCTGTGAAGCAACACACAGCCCCAACTGCTGGTTTAATGATCGGTGAGCCATCGCATAATATAGTCGGTCACCCCAAGTAGTGATACGAATGATATGTGCAGGACATCCTGTGGCCACATGTGTTGTCTCTCATGGCAGGGCTTCCAATTGGTAATTTTCAGCAGGATGTTGCTCAATCACACACAGCAAGGGTTTCCCAGGAATGCTTTTCCAAGATTACAACCCTTCATTGGTCTGCACAGTCGCCAGATTTATCACCAATTGGGCATTTATGGGATCATAAATGCCAACTTTGGCAACCTGCAAAAACACAAGATCTACAGGCCCAGCTGCAACATCTGTATGCAAATGTTCCGCAGGATACCATACAGAACCTGTAGGCCTCCATGCTAAATCATATCTCATCTTGTATCCTTGCTAGAGGCGGCCCATCAGAGCCTCCTTTCAATTGTACAGTTTTCCCCAATAAACTTATCCTTCCACTGTAATATTGTAATCACTTCTATCTATCATCATTGTACTCACGCCCGTAAAGTTACATACGATTCCAACAAATCCTTTGTAATTTTATTGTCAATGAGTTTGTATATACATTGCACGCTTACCTCAGACGTGCTCCACTGGGTACACTGCTATTCAACCCGGTTAGTTGCAAAGCAAAACCTTCTGGCCCACTAGTATTTGCCTCCAAGTGCAGAGGAACTGATTTCCAGTCTTCTCCATGCTTAAAGACAACAACCCCTAGGATAAAATTATATGAAGGCACTTTGACACATGGATTAAGGAATAAAACTTGTATACATTCTAAATCCTATTCACCATTTTTAGTCTAGCCTCGATATGGACAAGAATAAATTAAGTGATTTAACCCCTTGAAGACCGGGAAGGCCCAAAAATTGTATTTTTTGTTTCTGCCTTTCGGTATTCTGGCAGTCATATTTTTTTAAATTTAGGACAACGCACTTTATGGCCATAGTGTTTGCAAAAAAAGTTTCTCTTTCTTTAAGTACCATGTGTAGGAATATGTTAATCCTTTTATTCATATACATTTTGACAGAAATGCAATAAAAATACTTTATTGTACTTTTTTTTTTTTTTTTTACACCATTCACTAATCACCTTAAAGGAGAAAACTGTCAATCATTGGTGGATGGACTAGGAGACCAGGAGACCATGACTACCCGCTGAAGCTCCTGGTTTCACTGTCCATGCACCAATAATTGACCGTTTTCTCATAGAAAGAAAGCTTAGGAGAAAACTGTCAATCAGCAGGTGTGTGGGGAAGAAAGAGCTCATGACTCTTCTCAGGCAGACTGTGACTCTTCTTCTGTACCTAATATTAGCACATGAGTGACAGACTGCTGAAATCAGCACATCTGCCACTACTTTATGCCGTCCTCAGTGAGGGGAACATAGATTTGTTGACAAACTGCCTTTAAATAAATTAATACATTTATCAAACAGTTGCTTTGTAACTGTTACAATTATATGTTAAAATATGTCTTGCAATTTTTTTTTTCCATTATTTTTTTTTTGGTCAACAAGGAGTTTATGGCTGATTTATAGGGATTGTCTGGGCTACAAATACTGATGACCTATCCTCATCAATATTAGACCATTGGGGGTCTGACTCCAAACACACCTGCAGATCAGCTGAAGAGGCAATGGTACTGTCCTCTCCAATGTTTACACTGCATGCTGTCTCCATTGTAGTGGCGGTACAGTGTAATGACAGTTGTTAATCCCATTCAAGTGAATGGGAGAAGGAGGTGTAATTACCCAGCACCACCACTACAATCTATATGGGGTGCAGGTAAACATTGAGGAAGACACAGCGATAGCACAAGCACCACGGGCCCTTCAAACAGCTGATTTGTGGGGGTGCCGGGAGTCAGACTCCCACTAATCTGATATTGATGACCTATCCTGATGATCATCAATAACTGTAGCCCTTTCCTGATATTTTTGCAATTATTATTTTTTGCTCCCTGCCTTCCAGGAGCCATAACTTTTTTTATTTTTCTGTTCACATCGCCGTATAAAAACTTGCTTTTTGTGGAACAAATTGTACTTTCTAATCCATTTAATAGGATGTAGTGGGAAGCTCAAAAAAATTAAAATGGGGTGAAATTGGAAAAAATGCAATTCTGCCACATTTTTATGGGTTTTGTTTTCACGGCGTTAACTATACAGTGAAACTGACTTGAGCTCTTCATTCTTCAGGTCAGTATGATTACGGAAATACTACACTTGTATAGTTTTTCTTGTATTTTAATACTGAAAAAAAAAAAAACTTTTCTAACAATAAATTTGTTATTTTCATTGTATTCTGACCCCAATAACTTTTTTATAATTATGTCTACGGAGATGTATGAGGCTCATTTTGGGGTGTGTATGACTTTTTGATCACTTTTTCTTAAATTTTTTGGAGAGGTAAAGTGATGAAAAAACAGCAAATTGGACATTTTTCTATTTTTTTTTCTTTACACCATTCAGCATTTGGGATAACATTTTTATATTTTAGAAGTACAGGCAGGCGTTTTCGCATGCGGCAATGACCATGATGTTTATTTTTTTATGGTTTAAGTATTTTGATTTTGGGGTTGAGATGGATAATTTTAATTTTTATATATTATTTTTTTTAGATTTTTTCACTTTTTTTAGGTTCCCAAATGGACCACAACATGTAATTTTAATAGAGTAATGGAGTGTTCTCAATTATTTTACACATAGGGGTAGATTTATCAAACTGGAAAATAAAAGGAGGAATCTGATTTTATTACATGACACGCAGGCTCCTATTGCTTTCTCTTCCTTTACTGACCAACCAATAGCAGCAAAGAAAACAAAAAACAAGTAACTATGGTAACAAGACCCTCCCACATAAGACCCATATAATAGTCCTGCTTTGCATAGATCCCTCCTCTTTCTTTGCTGCTGACCACTCAGATAAGTACTCATTGTGGTCTTCTTTTCAGTAGTGATTTGAGTATTATACTGTTATATCTCTTTTGGTATATATAGCTGTCTTACAGGGAGTGCAGAATTATTAGGCAAGTTGTATTTTTGAGGATTAATTTTATTATTGAACAACAACCATGTTCTCAATGAACCCAAAAAACTCATTAATATCAAAGCTGAATATTTTTGGAAGTAGTTTTTAGTTTGTTTTTAGTTTTAGCTATTTTAGGGGGATATCTGTGTGTGCAGGTGACTATTACTGTGCATAATTATTAGGCAACTTAACAAAAAACAAATATATGCCCATTTCAATTATTTATTTTTACCAGTGAAACCAATATAACATCTCAACATTCACAAATATACATTTCTGACATTCAAAAACAAAACAAAAACAAATCAGTGACCAATATAGCCACCTTTCTTTGCAAGGACACTCAAAAGCCTGCCATCCATGGATTCTGTCAGTGTTTTGATCTGTTCACCATCAACATTGCGTGCAGCAGCAACCACAGCCTCCCAGACACTGTTCAGAGAGGTGTACTGTTTTCCCTCCTTGTAAATCTCACATTTGATGATGGACCACAGGTTCTCAATGGGGTTCAGATCAGGTGGCCATGTCATTAGATTTTCTTCTTTTATACCCTTTCTTGCCAGCCACGCTGTGGAGTACTTGGACGCGTGTGATGGAGCATTGTCCTGCATGAAAATCATGTTTTTCTTGAAGGATGCAGACTTCTTCCTGTACCACTGCTTGAAGAAGGTGTCTTCCAGAAACTGGCAGTAGGACTGGGAGTTCAGCTTGACTCCATCCTCAACCCGAAAAGGCCCCACAAGCTCATCTTTGATGATACCAGCCCAAACCAGTACTCCACCTCCACCTTGCTGGCGTCTGAGTCGGACTGGAGCTCTCTGCCCTTTACCAATCCAGCCACGGGCCCATCCATCTGGCCCATCAAGACTCACTCTCATTTCATCAGTCCATAAAACCTTAGAAAAATCAGTCTTGACGTTTCAGCTTGTGTGTCTTGTTCAGTGGTGGTCGTCTTTCAGCCTTTCTTACCTTGGCCATGTCTCTGAGTATTGCACACCTTGTGCTTTTGGGCACTCCAGTGATGTTGCAGCTCTGAAATACGGCCAAACTGGTGGCAAGTGGCATCTTGGCAGCTGCACGCTTGACTTTTCTCAGTTCATGGGCAGTTATTTTGCGCCTTGGTTTTTCCACACGCTTCTTGCGACCCTGTTGACTATTTTGAATGAAACGCTTGATTGTTCGATGATCACGCTTCAGAAGCTTTGCAATTTTAAGAGTGCTGCATCCCTCTGCAAGATATCTCACTATTTTTGACTTTTCTGAGCCTGTCAAGTCCTTCTTTTGACCCATTTTGCCAAAGGAAAGGAAGTTGCCTAATAATTATGCACACCTAATATAGGGTGTTGATGTCCTTAGACCACACCCCTTCTCATTACAGAGATGCACATCACCTAATATGCTTAATTGGTAGTAGGCTATACAGCTTGGAGTAAGACAACATGCATAAAGAGGATGATGTGGTCAAAATACTCATTTGCCTAATAATTCTGCACGCAGTGTATATTCAGTATCTATTTATATCCTGTACAGGGTTTTTCCCCCTCCTTTCTGATTTTCCCTTCAGTTCTTGCTTTTTCCCCACTTGTCTTTCAGGAGTCGCTTCCTGATTTGGTTTGTCATTTCTTATCTCTTATTTTCTACCTGCTATTTAATTCTCCTGCCTCCGGTTCTTTTACCTGCACGCTCACCAGCGTTTTCTCCTTCGTGAGCGCTCTTAGTATACTCCGGACGCTCCGTCGCTCTTGTCAGCCCTTGCGACCCTCTGGTATTAACCCTTTGTCTCTTGGCCTACTTTTCTCTACCACCTGGTCCCCCCCTTCTGTAAACACAGTAGATTATAGCCATAGTAGTCAGAGGTATTTCTGTGTGCCCCTATATTAACAGATATCATGTCAGAGGACGCCTCCCCAGTATCCGCATTCCTGAGGACATGGAGGACAAGCCCCATGCCCAGGCCGCGGGTTCCAATTCTGATCAGGCACAGGCTATGGCAATCCAACGTTCAGTGGCTGTGGCTATCCAGGCCGCCATGGGTTCCATGTCCACTGCTATTTCGCTGTCTATTTCGGACGCCCTTATCGCCCTTCTTCTGGTCCCAGTAGCCGACCTAGACCCTTGTCCTCAGGGACGGCTAATGCTGATCCTCCAGCCTCCAGAACCACTAAGACTGGTGTGATGCTTGCCACCCAAGAGAGCGTGCTGAGTTCGCGCAAAAGAGCCTATGCCTGCCAGGCAGAAAAGGCGAGGCCATGGAAATGCGCCAGAGCGCAATTTGATACACAGTCCGAGTCCAAACTCGGATCAGAAGAGGAGGCGCAGTCAGATCCTGACATTGGATCAGAGCAGGAGGACCTGGAACTATTGGAGGTGGACGCTCCAGGGCCACCGTCAGTTCCTAACCCCCCCCTTTCCAACCCCCCCAAGGTCCCTTCTAATACATTAGAGGTTATACTGGACCCTTCTGGAGAGCCGCTATTCGACCCGGATGCACTCCATCATCCGAGGTCCGCGGAGTGGCTCCCATCGGACCACATTGCCAAATATTTGGAGTCACGGGTACGTCAGCCCCTTAGCAAGGAGGCTAGGAACAAATTGAGGGCTGAGTGCCCTAGGCCCATTGTCCCTAACAAGGTCTGTGACACACCTGTTGTGGATCCAAAAATGATAAAATTTCTGGCCAAGTCTGGGTGGAACCCACGTAAGGGTCTTGAGTCAGCTCTAAAGGCCTGCCAGGATAAATTACTGGATGTCCTAGGCCCCTTACTAAGATCTTTGAGTTGGCGGAATCCGCCAGAACCCAGAACACTGGTAGATCCGGAGGAACTCCGGGGATGGATACAGCGGGCTCTGTGTCTCACTGGCAACGCTAATACCTCTCTCTCCATTGAGAGAAGGAAGGCCATTCTGTTCAAGATAGAACCGAAGCTTTCCAATCTGGCCTTGACTGAGGCGGGCAAAGATGCCCAGGGTCTCCTCTTTGGAGACTCTTTTATTAAAGATTTGTCCCGTTTTGTTGGTGCCTTCACGGCGCTGGATAAAGCCCAATCGTCAATGAGACGGGTTTTCCAGGGACGGGTCTCCACCAGGGCCGGCAGTGCTAGGGGCTGTCTGTCCGGCCGGTCATCTTTCCAGACCCGTGGTTCGGGTCGAGGCTCCGTGTCATTCAGATCCTCCAACCAGGAATTCCGCCAGCCTTCCGCCTTATTCCCCACCGTGGTGCTTCTTGGATGCCTATTTAACAGTACCGGTTTCCGAGACGTCCAGGAACCTGCTTTGTTTCCAATGGAACAGGAAGATGTGGCGGTTCACCTGCCTCCCTTTCGGGCTTTCCTCAGATCCTTGGTGCTTCACCAAGTTACTGCGCCCTGTGGTATCCTGCCTCCACAGTCGCGGAGTTCGTCTAATTGTGTACCTAGACGATATCCTCCTCATGGCCCAGGACCGTCCTACCTTACTCACACACTTATCCTGGACAATGGACCTGTTGTCCCACCTCGGGTTTCTCCTCAACCTGGAGAAATCCTGCCATACTCCTTCCCAATCCATGGAGTTTTTAGGCTTCACAATCAATTCAAAGACGGAAACCCTCAGCCTTCCGTCATCCAAGGTCCGGGCCATTCGCAAAGGAACTCCGCCAGACGTTATCCCTTCCACAAGTGTCCTTACGTCACCTGGCCCGCATCATAGTCCTCCTCTCGTCCTCTATCCAGGCAGTTTTTCCAGCACCATTACATTATCGTGCCATGCAACTCCTCAAGATATCTCACCTTCGCTCGGGTGCATCATACGCAGACCTTATAACGTTAGACGAGGAGTCCAGGGACGAGCTGACATGGTGGATCCGGAACTTGGAAGTTTGGAATGGCAAAGCTATTTTCAGCCCGCGTCCGGACTTCACAGTAGAATCAGACGCCAGCCTGTTGGGATGGGGCGCCTATTGCGACGGAGTGAACACCGGGGGACGCTGGTCCGAGGAAGAGTCCAGACTCCATATCAACGCCTTGGAACTTCTCGCAGGATTCTTCGCTATTCGCAGTTTTGCGAACGGACTGACCAGCACCTGCATCAGATTACGGATGGACAACATTTCTGCAGTGCGATATGTCAACGCCATGGGCGGCACACACTCGACTGCATTGTCCCATCTGGCTCGAGACTTCTGGACTTTCTGTCTGTCCAGGGAGATCACCGTTGTTGCGGAGTATCTTCCCGGCCTTCACAATACGCACGCAGACTGGAGCTCTCGTTTTTTCTCCGATTCCAGCGATTGGCGATTGGACAAGACGGTCTTCTCATCTATACCCTCCCGATGGGGTCCCTGCTGTATAGATCTATTCGCATCCCGCTTGAACACCCAACTTCCCAGATTCTTCAGCTGGCGCCCGGATCCGGACGCGGAAGCCACCGACGCTTTTCTACAGAACTGGTCCGACAACCTCATGTATGCCTTCCCCCCAACAGGAGGCCGAACTAGTCCTGGTGGTTCCTTTTTGGACCTCCCAGTCATGGTTTCCTCAGCTGATGCAATGCCTGATTCAGTGTCCTCTCCTTCTTCCAGTTTTTCCGAATCTCTTGTTAGACCCGTCAGGTCTGCAACATCCTCTCGTCTTAGAAGAAACCCTCCAACTCCTAGCCTGCAAGATTTCAGGGAACCCTTGAACGTCGCAGGAGTTTCGGAATCTACTAGATGCTTCTTGGAGGATGCATGGGCCCCCGGTACTAGACGGGCTTATCGGGCAGCCTGGAAGTCATGGGCTGATTGGTGCCTGGCTAGGCACGTGGATCCCATTTCAGCTCCTGTGACGGAGATCCTTCAATTTCTCACTTCGCTTTTCGAGGATAGTAAGGCATATCGTACCATCAATGTTTTTCGCTCAGCTATTTCTTCCTCTCATCAGGGATTCGACGATTGCCCAGCTAGTCAACATCCTTTGGTGTGTCGCTCGTCTTTCCCGTCCTCCCAGACCCCGTTTCTCAGCCATGTGGGATGTGGCTTCTGTATTATCCTTGTTCTCTTCTTGGCCTCCTAACGCGGATCTTGCTTTGCGTCAACTTTCAGCCAAGTTGGTCTCCTTATTCTGTTTGATTTCTTGTAAGAGAGTCTCAGATGTCCGAGCCTTGGACCATGACGCTCGTTCCTTCACTCCGATCGGGGTAGTGTTCAATATTACACGCCGCACAAAGACCAAAATTAGATCCGTTTCCTATCCCAGCTTCCCGGATGCTCCAGCCCTCGGCCCAGTCGCCTGTCTGAGGGAGTATGAGTCACGCACTGCCTCGCACCGCGAGACAACGCTCCCTCAGCTTTTTCTGTCATACCGGCGTCCCTTTCTCCCTGTCACTAGCATCACTCTGGCTCGATGGGTTAAGTGGATTATGGCCTTGGCAGGGGTGGACACTTCGGTGTTTACTGCACACTCTACGAGAGGTGCTTCTGCGACCTCCATGGCAGTTGCGGGAGCGAGGTTAGAAGACATCATGAAGCTAGCAGATTGGCCTCGGGTGTCTACGTTTCGTGAATTTTATTTTCGTCCTCCTGTTCATGTTTTTTCCTCGGTGGTAAGTCAGATTTAAACTCGCAATAGGAGCCTCCGTGTCATGTAATAAAATTGCATGATTTTCCTAACATATGACGTAAAGTCATGATTTTATTAAAGACACGGAGGCGAGTATTGCCCCTCCCCGTTTTTTCTTCCCTCCCTAAGTTTGGTGTGGGGTCTATTGTTGCCTTCATTTGTGTAATTTGCAAATTACGGACGCCTGTATATGCATTTTTTCAGGTTTGGTAATTGATCCATAGTTCTGAGCAGTTCCGTTTTACCGTTTTTTTCTTCTTTTTTGTTTTCTTTAGGATGAATATTTCCGGCAAGCTCCGCCTGATACCTACAGTCGGTTTTGGTTATTCTCCAGTTCCGTTCTTCAGTTGGAGAGTTCATGTGCTGTTCGAGTTCAGTTCTTTGTTGGAGTTTAGTGGATAGACCTTCAGCGTCTACAGAGGAGTGTCACCGCCAAAGAAAGAGGAGGAATCTATGCAAAGCAGGACTATTATATGGGTCTTATGTGGGAGGTTCTTGTTACCATGGATACTTCTTTTTGTTTTCTTTGCTGCTATTGGTTGGTCAGTAAAGGAAGAGAAAGCAATACTCGCCTCCGTGTCTTTAATAAAATCATGACTTTACGTCATATGTTAGGAAAATCATGCAATTGGTTGCTATGGGCAAATAAGCCAGTTCTACTTTACACCAGTTTGATAAATCTCCCCCATAGATTCCTATTTTACAATTCAGTGCTGCCACCTGCTAGCCTGAATTGTAATATACAAGTAATGAGCCTAGAAGCCTAGTACAGGCTCTGGCTCATTACTGACATGGAACGTCTCCCCCGATCTCTGCCCGGGGGAGGCATTCCTGCCCGTGAAGCGTGCACTTCCAGGTTTTTGGCATCTCAGATGCTGTGGTCGCATTTGACCACAGCGCCTGAGGGGTTAAATGTCCCCGATTGGCATTACCGAGGGATTGCAGAAATTAGCCGCGGGTGTCTCACTGTCTACTGTGTGTAACATCAGTCACATCAGTCACTATTGCGCTTCCTTCACTCCGGAGCGGGCGCCATCTTTAAAGACCTGACATCCGCAATACATGTACTGCGGATGTCGGATAGGGGTTAAGTGAATAATTTTATATGTTTGTACTGTAACTTAGAAATAATGGTTCTAACAACAACAAATGACTTACCGGACTCTGGCGTAAGTTTACCAAGACGGATGTTCTTTGGCATGAGGCCAGTGGGATATCCAGTTCTCCAACTTACAGTTACAGCACCATAAGATCCTTCTCTGTATATAACAGCATGGCCCATGCCTGATGTGATATTTGTAAGGTGAAAGGCCACTGATTCAAAACCAATCTAGAGCAAGAACGACATTGCCTAAGGCCCCTTGCAGACAAGCATTTGTCGCTCTGCGAGTCTGCAGCGCAGCTCCAGGCCTGACCTCCCAGCACTGACGGGGTCACATAGCTTTATATTGATTTATGATGCTATGTAACCCTTACAGTTCTGGAATGTATTGGATAACACTGACAGCATTATGTCAGTGTCATCTAAAACATTCCAGGACTGGAAGGGTTACATAGCATCATAAATCAATATAATGCTACGCAACCCCAGCAGTGCTGGGAGGTCAGGATGGGAGCTGCGCTGCGGACTCACAGCGTGACAAACGCTTGTCTGCAAGGGGCCTAAATCTTTATTATAGCAGTAACAACAGGATAACATTGATATGAATTATATCATATCCACAGACCATAATTACTTCTGACTGATCCAAGTGTATGCCATCAAAAAACACGCTGATGCATAACCATACATCTAGATCAATCTGCCAAAGACCCCCATTATGGAAAAAGTATACCTTCACACATGCTTTTTTGTAGTTGTCTGTTGTTTTGTAATGTATAGCAGCTTTCAGAGTTAGGCCTATTGCACACGACCGTATGGCTTTTTCAGTGTTTTGCGGTCCGTTTTTCACGGATCAGTTGTTCCGTTTTTTGTTCCCGTTGTGTTTCCGTTTCTGTTCCGTTTTTCCGTATGGCATATACAGTATACAGTAATTACATAGATAAAATTGGGCTGGGCATAACATTTTCAATAGATGGTTCAGCAAAAAACGGAACGGAAACGGAAGAAATACGGATGCATTTCCGTATGTGTTCCGTTTTTTTTGCGGACCCATTGACTTGAATGGAGCCGCGGACCATGATTTGCGGGCAATAATAGGACATGTTCTATGTTAAAACGGAACGGAAAAACGGAAATACGGAAACGGAATGCATACTGAGTATATTCCGGTTTTTTTTGCGGAACCATTGAAATGAATGGTTCCGTATACGGACCGTATACGGAACGCAAAAAAAACGGCCAGTAAACGAGGAAAAAAAACGGCCGTGTGCAGGGGGCCTTAAAAAAAGTATCTAAATGTAAACCTGACAGAATTATGCCAAAAGGACATACTTTAATATTAGTCTTCCCTGTAGAAGACTATGCTTACTGCATGGTATACATCGGCATAACTTTAAAAAAAAATTTTGTTAAATGTATTATAGACGTGTGTTAATTATTGTTACTATACCTCTGAGTTGGCAGCATGATTTGGTACCGGTACTGGAGTTGGCTTCTGTTCTTTATGTATATGGGGCTTTCCAAAGCTACTTTCACCCATTAGTGTGACATTTGTCAACTCAAGGGTAAAATTAAAGCCAGGTGAAAGGAAAACCTATAAATAACACATAACCATAGTATATCAATATTACATTGATTACATACCATATACTGTAGCTAGAAAATAACTGACCTGGCTGCTGATTGGCACTGTACCAACTCCAAAGCTTGCACCATCTTGGATCAGCACATTCCCCTCAATTGTTTCTGTTAGATTAACTTTTTCTAACTTTCCCAAGGATATCTGATACTGCACAGTGACATTGCCAAATGTTCCAGCAAGCCGCGTGACATTAACCTGCACATAACGACCCATGTCACTGTGTACAATAATGCTCTGACTTGTTGGGTCCAAAACGAAAACACCATAAGGATCGTCATTTGCCAAAACAGTGAACCACACCACACTTTTGCCTTTATCCAAGTCTGCCCCTCCATCTACGGAGGTCAGCTGTACCATATAGGTCTCCTCTAGCTCCGGTACATCATCTGGTAGGAGCTGAAGAGTTATCTCTGCAACGGTCTGCCCATCAGGAATAAGAATCCATCCAGAAGTCGCTGTGAAGTCACCATCAATGTCAGAGACGCTCGTCAGCTGCCAATAAACCTAAAACAGGGAACAAGTGATTGGTTCACGTCATGCATATCTTACAATACAATTATTGGGGTAAATAAAATGTACATTTCACTTTGATATTATCATTAAAGGCTATGTACACTTTATGATTGTGTTTTACTCATTTTGCGTTAAAAGTCATTTCTATATAAAAAATGTTAAGCTGTTAAAAAAAATTACTCTGTTTGCAAGCTGCCATTTTCTATTTTCTTTGAATCCCGTCAGCTGGCAGCTCATGTGTACATCTTATCTCTGATCTCATGAGCACTTATTTAAGTCATATTCTTAACAGTTTTATAAGAATTAAGTGATAATGAGTGTTTATGATGTCAGGAGGTCAAAAATAAGAGGTACACATGAGCCGCCAGCTGATGGGATTCAAAGTATACAGAATGTGACAGCTTGCAAACAGATAGATTTTTTAACTCTTGTACTGTATCTCAGAAACGTCTGAACATTTTTAATAAAGATCAATTGAAAAAAATATTTTGAGCCCAAAATGTGTAAAATGCAATTGTAAAAAAAAAAAAATACCCCTTAAGGTGTTCATAGCTTTTAAGGACAACTTTAAATTAGGTGTATGTTTTACTAAGGCTACTTTCACACTGGCGTTTTGGTTTCTGTTTGTGAGATACGTTCAGGGATCTCACAAGCGGTCCAAAACGGATCAGTTTTGCCCTCAATGCATTCTGAATGGATAAAGATCCACTCAGAATGCATCAGTTTGGCTCAGTTTGGGTCCATTCCGCTTCTATTCCGCTTTGGAGGCGGACACCAAAGTGCTGCTTGCAGCGTTTCGGTGTTCGTCTGACGAAACTGTGCCAAACGGATCCGTCCTGACATACAATGTAAGTCAATGGGGGACAGATCCGTTTTCACTGACACAATATGGCGCAATAGAAAACGTATCCGTTCACCATTTACTTTCAATGGTGTTCAAGACGGATCAGTTTTGGCTATGTTAAAGATAATACAAACGGATCCGCTCTGAACGGATGCATGCGGTTGCATTATTTGAACCGATGCGTTTGTGCAGATCCATGACAGATCCGCACCAAACGCGAGTGTGAAAGTAGCCTAAGCTCTGATTAAGGTGTAAATAAAGATTAGCATCTCCTTTGGGATATACATTGTTTTGTCAGAGTACAAAGCAGCTACAAAAAACGTCTAGTCCTTTGGAGGACCCAGTGTGTCCATGCTAGGACAGCCCATTAATTTCAATGGACATAATGTAATACTTCAATTGTCCTGGGGTAGCAGTGCAGGGGAATTGAAAACTTGCTACTTATCAAAGTACTGCTAATTGTGAGTCTTTCACAGAAAAAGAGATTGTCCAAAGCTAATACCGTAACTCCCGGAACTATATATGAATGATTAAAACATGAAGATACATTATTGAAAATTGAGAGGTGAATGTAGACATTGCTTAGAGTTGATGTCTGTAAGCAATGTCTGCATTTTTCATCTAGTTCCCCTGTTGACCTATGAGCAGAGTGCACGCAGAGGACAGTAATTTCAGAATTGTAACTGATAATCATTGAGACTGCTCATCTCTATATGTAACAGACAATTCCTGTTTCCATGGAAAATTTGAGACAATTGCACATCAAAATGAAAAGCAGAAGGAAGAAATAAAATAAAAAACCTATCCCAAACTCATAATTATGTAAGTAACTTATTGAAACAATAATCAAAACAAGATTATGGAAAACATTTTTAAAAATTAACCTCTTGACGATCTGGTCAATTTAGACATTGAGACATTTTTGATTATGCCTCTTTCCATTCTGAGAGACACAACTTTCACTAGCTGAATGAAGCTTTTTTTTTTTTTTTACTTTTAGCCATTTTTTGGGTACAAACATATTAACATTTAATTTAGTTTACTTTGTAAGTTGAATTATTATCATAAGCGATTTTGCTAATTTATTCTACAGGTTGTTAAAGTTCTGAAGATACCAAAATGTCTACGTTTTGTTGTATCTTGGGACTTAAATGGGTATTCCCATTTCAGACAATGGGGGCATACCGCTAGTATATGCTCCCATTGTCTTATAGGTGCGAGTCCCAGAGGTGGGGGCAACTATCTTGTAAACTGAGCCAGAAAAGGGAATGAGGGTGCACCGCACCTGCATGGCCGCCCTCCATTCATTCCTATGGGCCCGCCGAAAAAAGCCGAGCGCTGGTGCGCTCTCACTCATTTTTATGGGGCTTAGCTATTTTCAACAAACCAATAGAAATGAATGGAGGGTGGCCACGCATGCGTGGTGCGCCCTCCTTCACTTTACCAGCTCAGTTTACGAGATAGATGCGGGTCCCATAGGTGGGGCCCACATCAATCAGACAATGGGGTCATATCCTAGTGATATGCCCCCATTGTCTGAGATGCAAATACCCCTTTAATAAATTTTATTCTGTATAAAAATGTGTGAGTCCAGAATGGGTCGTCCGAAGTGAAAGAGAGCACACTGCGCATGTTCGTCAAGCTCTCACTCACTACTATGGGAATGCTGAAAATAGCAAAGCTTTTTTTGGAACTCACATAGTGGTGAATGGAGAGCGTAGTTTTTCTTTAAGAAGCCCTCCTACTCTGCACTCATTACCTGTATTAATTGCACCTGTTTGAACTCGTTACCTGTACAAAAGACACCTTTCCACACACTCAATCAATCACACTCCAAACTCTCCACCATGGCCAAGACCAAAGAGCTGTCTAAGGACACCAGGGACCAAATTGCAGACCTGCACAAGGCTAGGATGAGCTACAGGACAATAGGCCAGCAACTTGGTGAGAAGGCAACAACTGTTGGCGCAATTATTTGAAAATGGAAGAAACACAAGATGACTGTCAATCTTTCTTGGTCTGGGGCTCCATGCAGGATCTCGCCTCGTGGAGTAAGGATGATTCTGAGAAAGGTCAGGAATCAGCCCAGAACTACACGGGAGGACCTGGTCAATAACCTGAAGAGAGTTGAGACCACAGTCTCAAAGTTTACCGTTAGTAACACACTATGCTATTATGGATTAAAATCCTCCAGGGCACGCAAGGCCCCTCTGCTCACACCAGCACATGTTCAGGCCCGTTTGAAGTTCACTAGTGACCATCTGGATGATCCAGAGGAAGCATGGTAGAAGGTCATGTAGTCAGATGAGACGAGAATAGAACTTTTTGGTATCAATTCCACTCGCCGTGTTTGGAGGAAGAAGAAGGATGAGTACAACCCTTAGAACATTGTCCAAACTGTGAAGCATGGGGGTGGAAACATCATACTTTGGGGGTGCTTTTCTGCAAAAGGAACAGGACGACTGCACCGTATTGAAGGGAGGATGGAATGCGCCATGTATCACTAGATTTTGGCCAACAACCTCCTTCCCTCAGTAAGAGCATTGAAGATGGGTCGTGGCTAAGTCTTCTAGCATGACAATGTCCTAAAACACACAGCCAGGGCAAATAAGGAGTAAGAAGCATTTCAAGGTCTTGGAGTGGCCTAGTCCAGGGATGAGCAAACTGCAGCTCTCCAGGTGTTGAAAAACTACAATTCCCACCATGCCCTGCTATAGGCTGATAGATGTAGACAGTCTTTGCATGCTGGGAGTTATAGTTTTGCAACAGTTTGCCCATCCCTGGCCTAGCCAGTCTCCAGACCTGAACCCAATCGAAAATCTTTGGAGGGAGCTGAAACTCAATGTAGTCCAGCGGTCGCCCGGAAACCTGAAAGATCTAGAGATCTGTATGGATGAGTGGACCAAAATCCCTGCTGCAGTGTGTGCAAACTTGGTCAAGAACTACAGGAAACGTCTGACCTCTGTAATTGCAAACAAAGGTTTCTGTACCAAATATTAAGTTCTGTTTTTCTATTGTATCAAATACTTATTTCATGCGATAAAATGCAAATGAATTATTTACAAATTATACAATGTGATTTTTAGGATTTTTTTTAGATTCTGTCTCTCACAGTTAGAGTGTACCTACGATAAAAATTACAGACCTCTCCGTTCTTTGTAAATGGTAAAACTTGCAAAATCGCCAGTGTATCAAATACTTATTTTCCCCACTGTAAATGATGAATTGTTTCTGTTTTATTGGTTAGTTGACCAGCAGCGCTGGGGTCCTTGGTTTGAATCCAACCAAGGACAACATCTGCATGGAGTTTTTATGTTCTCCCCGTGTTTGTGTGGGTTTCCTCCAGGTACTCTGGTTTCCTCCCATACTCCAGAGACATACTGATAGGGACCTTAGATTGTGAGCCCCGTTGGGGACAGTGTGATGTTAATGTCTGTAAAGCGCTGCGAAATATGTCAGCGATATATAAGTGAGTATAATAAAATAGCAAAAAAAAACATCAGTACCGTAAGGATTCCTAGTGTCCCTTGAATTCTTTTTATAATGAGAGTTATATTTAAAGGACCGTCCGTGGTTTCTGGTTCTGTATAGTTCTTCTTTAGAAGTGACTCAGCTGCAAACTGTACAATTCCATTTAGATCTCCAAATTTCAGTATCTGAAGAAGTTAAAAAAAGCATATTGAAAAATACAGTTAATATAAAACATAGTAGGCCAGTATTTCATGAATTTCCCAATAACCTGCTAATTTCTAAACCCTTTCAGATTTTCTATATAACTGCCTATTAGACATATCTCATCTTTGGTCAAATACTGTAATTTTCTTTTGGAAACTCAAAGAAATGACTACAATTAGTAACAATCATAATGCAATTTTACATTAGGAACCAGGACTTGTGCTATTGGATTATTTTAACAAAACCTCCAATTATGTTTTAGTCAGTGCTTGATTTTATGAGCAAGACTTGTAAATTTGAGAAATAACTGCAACACACCCTGTCCCTTCTGGTCAGCCAGTAATACTAGTGAGAAGATCTTTCACAGGAAGACACTACTCAAACACATGGGAAAAAGTGTGCAAACTAAAGAAAAAAAAAACAATAAACAACAACTAAGAACAACTAACAACAACAAGAATCACTTTAAAAACATTTAAAATTAATCTGATGTAATATTTCTCTGCTTTCATGCATAATTAAAGGGGTATTCCGAGACTTTATACTAATGACCTATCCTCTGGATAGGTCATCAGTATCTGGGGGGGGTTTAAACACCCAGGACCCCCACCAATTAGCTGTTTGAGAAGGCAGCGGCGCTCTAGGCAGTGCCGTGGTCTACTCTTAGCTCACCAAGTACAGTGCCGTCCATTGTATAACCCAGGCATCCTCAAACTGCGGCCCTCCAGCTGTTGCAAAACTACAACTCCCAGCATGCCCGAACAGCCTACAGGTATCAGCCTCCAGCAAGGCATTGTGGGAGTTGTAGTTTTACAACAGCTGGAGGGCCGCAGTTTGAGGATGCCTGGTATAACGGATGTGCTTGGTATTGTAGCTCAGCCCCATTCATTTCAAAGGGGGAAGAGCTGCACCTAGGTGATGTGACCCATGAACATAACATCATAGAAAAAGCTGTTAGAAGGCAGATGCGCTACTGTGAACTGTGCCTTCTCAAACAGCTGATCAGCGGGGGTCCCAGGTGCTGGACCCCCCTCAGATGCAATACTGATGACCTATCCAGAGGATATTTCATCAGTATAAAAGTCTCAGAAAACCAATTTAGTAGTAAAATAAAAATTCTTACTGTTAGAGTCACATTTTCAGCTTTTGGATCAATCTCGGTAGTCCCACTTGCCACACGTAATACAACAATGAACTTTTCTTGGACTTCAATTTCTCCATGAGGCAGAACAGTTAGGGTAATTATCCTTAGTCCTCCTTCTCCATCATTGTAATGGAAAGAGCCATTCACAGGTTCACCAAAGTCATTATTACCTGAGGTCAAGATGGCTTTAGAGTTAGGCCCTAATATGTGCCACAAAATCTGAAAACAATCAAAAAAACAGTAAAATGAAGGCGGAAAAAAACTAATTGCTATTTAAACGTGGATTAGAAGCAGATGAACAATCTGACATATTGTAGTTATAGCTAATCATAGTGAATTATTAATATTACAGAACAGGGGAAAACAGAATACACCACTGCATGGACATAAGTGGCGTCAGGTATGTACACCCAAAACTCAACCTAAGTTTGCTATAATTTTTAAAATAGAAAAATAAAATAAAGAATATTGGTCAAGTCTGAATAAGTAATCATGGGACATGATCATTATAAAGGCAGCAATGGAAGCAGCACAGCAGGGCAAATTTTATCGGATGACCTTAAAGTTGTTCCTCTAAAATTGCATAAGAATCAGGAACTCACGAGAAGAATACAGAAGTAGGAGACAATCACCAATGTACCGTATATACTCGAGTATAAGACGAGTTTTTTGGCACATATTTTTGTGCTCAAAAAGCCCCCTCGTCTTATACTCGAGTCTAGGTCTTAGCTCCGGTAATAGCAGGCAGTGCGGGGGGCGGCGCTCACTCACTGACGTCACGCGCCTGCGCCGCCTAGTGGGAGCAGGCGCGTGACGTCAGTGAGTGAGCGCCGCTCCCCGCACTACCTGCTATTACCGGAGCAAAGACAAAGTAAGATATCCAAAGTTAAAGGTTACTGATTAGTTTAAATATACTGCTGTGAGCGTCGGGGAGGGGGATCTGTGGATGGCACTGTAGGGGGATCTGTGGATGGCACTGTAGGGGGATCTGTGGATGGCAGTGCCATCCACAGATCCCCCTACAGTGCCATCCACAGATCCCCCCTCCCCTAAACAGTGCCATCATGGCACTGTTTAGGGGAGGGGGGATCTGTGGATGGCACTGTTTAGGGGGGATCTGTGGATGGCACTGTTTAGGGGGGATCTGTGGATGGCACTGTTTAGGGGGGAGATCTGTGGATGGCACTGTTTAGGGGGGAGATCTGTGGATGGCACTGTTTAGGGGGGAGATCTGTGGATGGCTCCCTGTATTTAATGCAGAGTGTGTGTGTATATAATGCACACACTCTGCATTAAATACAGGGAGTAACCCTCTTGCAGATGTGTGTATATAATGTAGAGTGTGTGCATTATATACACTGCGTGCAGAATTATTAGGCAAATGAGTATTTTGACCACATCATCCTCTTTATGCATGTTGTCTTACTCCAAGCTGTATAGGCTCGAAAGCCTACTACCAATTAAGCATATTAGGTGATGTGCATCTCTGTAATGAGAAGGGGTGTGGTCTAATGACATCAACACCCTATATTAGGTGTGCATAATTATTAGGCAACTTCCTTTCCTTTGGCAAAATGGGTCAAAAGAAGGACTTGACAGGCTCAGAAAAGTCAAAAATAGTGAGATATCTTGCAGAGGGATGCAGCACTGTTAAAATTGCAAAGCTTCTGAAGCGTGATCATCGAACAATCAAGCGTTTCATTCAAAATAGTCAACAGGGTCTCAAGAAGCGTGTGGAAAAACCAAGGCGCAAAATAACTGCCCATGAACTGAGAAAAGTCAAGCGTGCAGCTGCCAAGATGCCACTTGCCACCAGTTTGGCCATATTTCGGAGCTGCAACATCACTGGAGTGCCCAAAAGCACAAGGTGTGCAATACTCAGAGACATGGCCAAGGTAAGAAAGGCTGAAAGACGACCACCACTGAACAAGACACACAAGCTGAAACGTCAAGACTGGGCCAAGAAATATCTCAAGACTGATTTTTCTAAGGTTTTATGGACTGATGAAATGAGAGTGAGTCTTGATGGGCCAGATGGATGGGCCCGTGGCTGGATTGGTAAAGGGCAGACTCAGACACCAGACACCAGCAAGGTGGAGGTGGAGTACTGGTTTGGGCTGGTATCATCAAAGATGAGCTTGTGGGGCCTTTTCGGGTTGAGGATGGAGTCAAGCTCAACTCCCAGTCCCACTGCCAGTTTCTGGAAGACACCTTCTTCAAGCAGTGGTACAGGAAGAAGTCTGCATCCTTCAAGAAAAACATGATTTTCATGCAGGACAATGCTCCATCACACGCGTCCAAGTACTCCACAGCGTGGCTGGCAAGAAAGGATATAAAAGAAGAAAATCTAATGACATGGCCTCCTTGTTCACCTGATCTGAACCCCATTGAGAACCTGTGGTCCATCATCAAATGTGAGATTTACAAGGAGGGAAAACAGTACACCTCTCTGAACAGTGTCTGGGAGGCTGTGGTTGCTGCTGCACGCAATGTTGATGGTGAACAGATCAAAACACTGACAGAATCCATGGATGGCAGGCTTTTGAGTGTCCTTGCAAAGAAAGGTGGCTATATTGGTCACTGATTTGTTTTTGTTTTGTTTTTGAATGTCAGAAATGTATATTTGTGAATGTTGCGCTGTTATATTGGTTTCACTGGTAAAAATAAATAATTGAAATGGGTATATATTTGTTTTTTGTTAAGTTGCCTAATAATTATGCACAGTAATAGTCACCTGCACACACAGATATCCCCCTAAAATAGCTAAAACTAAAAACAAACTAAAAACTACTTCCAAAAATATTCAGCTTTGATATTAATGAGTTTTTTGGGTTCATTGAGAACATGGTTGTTGTTCAATAATAAAATTAATCCTCAAAAATACAACTTGCCTAATAATTCTGCACTCCCTGTACACATACACTCTGCATTATAGCTGCATTTCCCACCCTAGTCTTATACTCGAGTCAATAATTTTTCCCATTTTTTGGGGGTAAAATTAGGGGCCTCGGCTTATACTCGGGTCGGCTTATACTCGAGTATATACGGTATATTTTTTTCTGAGCAGATGTCCTGTTTATTTTGCAGATACAAAGTATGTAAATATCCCCCATATGATATAGTGACAGTATGTTAAAAGGGTTTTCAGCAATTTAACTGAAACATCTGGAGGACTTGCTGGCTTTTTTTGTGAGTGGGCAGCAGCTTGCCAAGCACCTGCCTCTGCTAGGAGTCATTTCAATTAGCTCTTATGGGATAATCCATTGATATTGATGGCCTTGCTCCTAGAGGCTCATTTGCATCTTCATTTTTCTCAGCAAGGTGGACACATATGAACATGGGACCAACACAGATGCCTTCAGCTGCCAAGTGCACATGCAACAAATTGGCCAGTTTTATAGGTACAAATCTGCTGATAGATGCCCTTTAACCCATAAAATGCATGCTCTCGTCACCTCCCACCTGGACTACAGCAACATCCTCCTGTGTGGCCTCCCATCCACCATTCTCACTCCCCTCCAATCTATCCTCAATTCCACTGCCCGGTTAATCCACCTCTCCCTTCGTTTCTCCACTGTTGTTCCCCTCTGCCAATCTCTTCCCTGGCTCCCCATTGCCCAGCGAATTCAGTTTAATATACTTACAACTACATATAAGGACGTCCACAACCCGTCCCCTCCTTATAGCTCTGACCTGCTTTCTCGATACATCCCTACGCGTAATCCCAGATCCTCACAGGACCTCCTCCTCTGTTCTCCTCTCATCTGTTCCTCACACAATCGACTACAAGATTTCTCACAAGCTTCTCCCCTACTCTGGTACTCACTAACCCAACACATCAGGCTCTCCCCCAACATCTAAACCTTCAAGAGTAAACTGAAAACCCACCTTTTCAGGAAAGCCTACCATCTGCAATGAGCATGCTGCCCCCACACTGCCACAAGAGCAGCCTATACCCTCACCTACTGTGTTCTCCCCTTCTCTTGTAGATTGTAAGCTCTTGCGGGCAGAGTCCTCTACCTCTCTGTACCAGTCTGTTAATAGTTTCTTGTTTATTGTATTTTTATATTCGTGTAAGGGTACTTTCACACTAGCGTTTTTCTTTTCCGGTATTGAGTTCCGTCACAGGGGCTCAATACCGGAAAAGAACTGATCAGTTTTATCCTAATGCATTCTGAATGGAGAGCAATCAGGATGCATCAGTTCAGTCCCTCATGCTGTATTTTTCTCTCCAGCCAAAAATCCTGAACACTTGCTGGAATGCCGGCATTAATTTCCATTGGAATGTATTAGTGCATTGAAATTGCCGCATTGACGGATCCGTTCTTCCGGTCCGCGCATGCGCAGACCTTTAAATCTGTGAAAAAATAATAATACCGGATCCGTTTTTCCGGATCTGTCTGACAAATGCCATCCGTTTGCGTCCGAATTGCCAGATCCGGCAGGCAGTTCCGGCGATGGAACTGCCTGCCGGAATCCTCTGCTGCAAGTGGGAAAGTACCCTAACCCCGACTGGATGTACAGCGCCATGAAATTAATGGAATACATAATAATAATAATAATAATAAAGTTTATAGAAATGAAAAATGTATATTGTAAAATTGCTACGACTGTGAGAAGGGCTGGGGGGGGAGGCCACGTGGTTTGACCTGAATTTCCTGATGGCAGCCCTGACTGATGAATATGAATACAGACCTCCCAAGTGTCGCTTTTTTGGAGGGACAGTCCCTATTTTGGACTCAAGTCCCTTTGTCCCTCTTTTCTCCTTAAATGTCCCTCTTTTTGATCTGAGGTATAGATTTCCATTATTACATTTACAATATTGATCAAGAAAATGTTTGTTTGGTTCCTCTCTGTATATTAAAGCCTGCCTTGTATATTATTTCGTTATTTGATGCAATTAGGATTTTAGAAATGTCTATATTCAGATAATTTTTGCGCTATTGTGCTCTAAGAAAACTATTAAAGTGTCTATTAAAAATGGACTTTCACACAATGAACCATAAGTATCCCTCTTTGACCGTCCAAAAAGCTGGGAGGCATGTGAACATACCTGGCTTAATGTGGATGGGAATTGGCCGGGCCCCTGCAAAGTCATCTTGCCTGGTCCTGTCACTCAAGAAGGAGAGGAAAGAAAGGAGGACGAGCAAGGGTGCACAGAACGTCTTGGCCCCGTCCACAGTACACTTTACATTTCATTTACATATGGATTAAAAGAACTTATTCTCCAGAATGAAGCAACATAATGCTTAGAGAAAGACATCCCAACATTCATTCGAGCTAGTCCTGCATTGCTTTCTGCCTGGTTTAACAGTGAGTTTCCTGGTAATAACATCCTTTAAACAGGACATATCCTGACATGTCTGTTTTAGTGCATACTTATATTTGCATTTCCCATGAAATAGCAACTGTAGAGCAGTCTTTTCATATAACTAAATGTTTTGCTGTTCCTCTGTTATTCCTATTCCTAGATGCATGAATGAATTGTCAATTGGATGTAACTATTCCTTTTTTGAAGGGTTTTGTTCCTGCACAGTCGGCCATGGCCAGCGCTGATTGGACAGTGTCAGACAGGGACACATCCTCATCTGGTAAATACTCAATTCAGAAACATCCAGTAAGAATAACAGCAGAATGGCCAACAGAGTCATAAGAATAGAAGCCCCAGAATCAACATTTTATATGGCTTATAAAATCTGCAAATCGCGGATCGGCAAGATACTAATGCGGCCTGTGTGCATCCCGCACTTTTTGCAGGCCCCATTGTAACAATGCTTATTCTTGTCCACTAAACGGACAAGAACAGGACGTGCTCTATCTTTTTTTGCAGGGCCGCAGAATGGACACATGGATTTGGAATGAAATGAATGGGTCCGCCTCCGATCTGCAAAAAAATGTGGATCTCATGTGGACCAAAAACACAGTCGTGTGAATGGAGCCTTAAAATATACTCAACATACTGTGTATGATTTTCAGAATCTTTAGAGAGATTCTGAAAATCTTCATTTCTGAGGTCATGTCCAGCTTGTGATCTAATGCTTCTCATATACAGACCTTCTAACGTCTGCGCTAAAATCAAATACAGGACTGTTTGGGCCGTAAGAGTTAAATACATTTTACTACATTTTACCCATAAACAAACACAAAGCAGGGCGATTACAATCTACCAGATGTCTACCTGACAACTGGTTATTTATCTCATGGACACACTTCCAGGTACCAGCATATAAATACAGCCTGGCTGACATGGAACATACCAGCGATTCCTGCTGTTTGCTTGATGAGAGGTGTAAAGTATCCCACTTCCTGAGCAGTGGGTATATTTATAGGATACCAGACTGTTCAGGAGCTATTCACTTCCCGTTGGTGTTCTTGGCACAACACACACCTCATATCCTTCACAGTATGTCATAGTCATATTCAAACAACACATTATGTACCAGTTCATATATTTACACAATGCAAAATATTTGTCCAAAAAACAATACATTATGTACTTATGTTCACAAAAATATTTGTCCAGAAAAAGGTGCAATAATTTATACCACAAACCCTGTAGCCCTAGACTGCAAGATCACCCTTTCAAAGTATCATGCATAAAGTATGCACTGCTTGTGCAGTTTAGAATTTTAAGAATATAATGCCCCCCAAAATGCCCGGGCCCCTCATACTGTTTATACTTACCCTGCTCCCCGACACCCGCATCGCTTCTGATGTCCCGCTGCTTCTCCCTGTCGCGCGGATCAAAGCATCAACCGCGATGCTAGGGAGGCTCGTTCCCATCGCGGCCTGCCATTGGCCACCCCTCTCCTCCCCATCACCGGATGTTTTGATCCGCGCGACAGAGAAATGCAGCGGCGGCCGTGCGGGCTTCAGAAGCAACACAGGTGCAGGAGCAGGCTAAGTATAACCAGTATGAGGGGCCTGGGCATTTTGGGGGCATTATAGGGGTTGATAACCCCTTTAAAGGTCATCTGTCAGCAGATTTGTAGCTATGAAACCGGCTGACCTGTTACATGTGAGCTTGTCAGCTTAATGGCATCTGTGTTTGTCCCATGTTCATATGTGCCCGCACTGCTGAGAAAAATTATATTTTAATATATGCAAATGAGCCTCTAGGAGCATCTAGGAGCAACGGGGGCATTGTCATTACACCTAAAGGGTATTGGGCAGACTAGATGGGCCAAATGGTTCTTATCTGCCGACACATTCTATGTTTCTATGTTTCTATGTTTCTAAAGGCTCTGCTCTCTCTGCAACTGCTGCGCCCTCTGCACTTTGATTGACAGGGCCAGGAAGTGAAAACATCATCATATCTAGCCCTGTCAATCAAAGTACAGGGGGCGTGGCAGTTTGGCAGAGAGAGCTGAGCCTCTAGGTGTAATGACAACGCCCCCTTTGCTCCTAGATGCTCATTTCCATACATTAAAACATAATTTTTCCCAGAAATGCAGACACATATGAATAAGTAACCAACACAGATGCCTTCAGCTGCCAAGTGCAGGTCGGCCAGTTTGATAGGTATAAATCTGCTGACAGATGCCCTTTAAAGAGGTTATCCCATGCATAAATCATGTAATGCCTGACCATTTCTTTCCACCAAAGCTAGACCTGTAACTCACATGGATCCATAGATCTCCCCAGTGATTACTCCAATTGCTCTGCTCGATTTTCTCCGAAGAGTAGCAGATGAAGGATAGAACTGAGCATGTGTGACCCGCTCATTTAGCTCAGTAGCAGGACGTGCTATACATATTGGACACCAGTTGGTGCCTTAGTAATGTAAAGGAAATATCTGGCAACTGGAGCATTTTTGTACCAGAAAGTAAACTACAAAGGTAACTGCATTTTTCATTTTCAATTATATTAAATAACATGTACAGGGTGGGCCATTTATACGGATACACCTTAATAAAATGGGAATGGTTGGTGATATTAACTTCCTGTTTGTGGCACATTAGTATATGTGAGGGGGGAAGCTTTTCAAGATGGGTGGTGATCATGGCGGCCATTTTGAAGTCGGCCATTTTGAATCCAACTTTTGTTTTTTCAATAGGAAGAGGGTCATGTGACACATCAAACTTATTGGGAATTTCACAAGAAAAACAATGGTGTGCTTGGTTTTAACGTAACTTTATTCTTTCATGAGTTATTTACAAGTTTCTGACCACTTATAAAATGTGTTCAATGTGCTGCCCATTGTGTTGGATTGTCAATGCAACCCTCTTCTCCCACTCTTCACACACTGATAGCAACACCGCAGGAGAAATGCTAGCACAGGCTTCCAGTATCCGTAGTTTCAGGTGCTGCACATCTCTATCTTCACAGCATAGACGATTGCCTTCAGATGATACGAGGTGTGCAGCACCTAAAAATACGGATACTGGAAGCCTGTGCTAGCATTTCTCCTGCTGTGTTGCTATCAGTGTGTGAAGAGTGGGAGAAGAGGGTAGCATTGACAATCCAACACAATGGGCAGCACATTGAACACATTTTGTAAGTGGTCAGAAACTTGTAAATAACTCATGAAAGAATAAAGCTACGTTAAAACCAAGAACACCATTGTTTTTCTTGTGAAATTCCCAATAAGTTTGATGTGTCAAATGACCCTCTTCCTATTGAAAAAACAAAAGTTGGATTCAAAATGGCCAACTTCAAAATGGCCGCCATGGTCACCACCCATCTTGAAAAGTTTCCCCCCTCACATATACTAATGTGCCACAAACAGGAAGTTAATATCACCAACCATTCCCATTTTATTAAGGTGTATCCATATAAATGGCCCACCCTGTAGTTTTGGGACAGCTTGTTTAAATCTGAAATAATTCAATGGGACAGCCACTCAGCACTCCAAGATCCAAAGATGTGTGGAGATCAGACAAGCTCTGCAGGCCTCTTCATTCTTGTATTCGATGGGGTTTAGAAGCCATAGACAGTCAATGACATCTTGTGAGACATCTCATTGATGTACTATATACGGTAAGCATGAACTTTTATGTTTAATCATATAATTCATACATTAGTCGGAAGTAGCAGTGTCTACACAGTACCTGAGCTTCTCCTATATGTCCACCGATTCTCTCCAACATCAACGATATGGTGACTGTCACATTCGGGTTAGGGAGTGTTATCTGACTTTGGTTGAGGAACCTCACAGCTCCATTGGGGGAGTCACTTTTAGCTATTGTAATCACTGACACAATGTGCTGGCCCAGAATGGCTCCTCCACTCGCTCCCACCAGGCGAATCTCAAACTGCTCAGCGAACTCACTTGAATAGGAAAGTAAAACCCACGATTGTTAATGACAATAAAACAATAGCAATGGTTGATTAGCTGTATCTGACAGCTCTGAATCACTGCTCTGTTTCCATTATGCTTAATAAACAGCTTAAAATAAGTATACTACAAAACAGAGTGAATGACAAATCTTCTGTATTCAATTATTTTCTGCTTCGATTTATACTGCTAGCTACATCAATAGGCTGTTGTAATAATAATGTTATGTGTGCAGAGCTTGAATTGTAATGATGTCACAATTACACCTATATGTGTATTCATGGTGGCTCTCTGGGTCCGGACGAATCCCAGTAATTTTGCAGGATCTCTGCTGGACCCCATTATAGTCACTGGGGCTGGTGGGCATTTCAGTAACATCCAGCAATGCAAGATCAAGAACAGAACAGGCTGTTCTATGACGGAACTAGTAACGGCAGTGTGAAAAGAAAGTCACTAAATCACAATATTGCGTGCGTATTTATAGGCTGTGCCTTATTGCCATGAGGTCACAACAGAGTGCAGGTTTTGGTAGCTTGAGCTCTATTGTGTTAATGTCACAATAAAGCAACTCGTCTCTTCATGCAAGGAAATGCCTTGTCCAATGGATCGGTAAAAGACTGAAGTTCCAGCATAAAACAGGATTACTGTGTAAAAATCATAGCTGTTACTGCGGCCAATCATATAAAAAAATTCAGATCCACACATTTTAGCAAATTGTAGCCAGTTAAGATTGGCATTTGAATTTCTGCATATGATTGGCTACCAGGGGCGGACTGGGAGCATTAAATAGCCCTGGAAAAAAAGAGTTGTAGGCGGGTCTAAATTGATAGTAGATGGGGCCGACACAAGTAGGCGGGGTCAGCAATACCATAGTGCAGCACAAACTACCGCCCCTGCAGAACTAAATACCACAGTGCAGCACTGGATACTGCTCCAGAAGCTGTCCTTCTGTGGTGGCCATCAATAGATGCAAGTTGTGTCCTCCTCCAGCTGTCTCTAGTTAAGATATGGAGCCATGAGCACCCATGCCCCACTGCAGTATTCAACTGCATCACCGTCTTAAGGACAGCTATGCAATTGAACTTAGGAGGGCATCAGCAGCCGCCAGCCAGGTACACGAGTACCTGATTTTCCCAGCACTAATTAGAGCTGAGAGGATGAGATCATTATATACTTGGCCAGCAGGCATCAGCCCACAGATAAACTTCCCTGTAGGGTCTATGGGCAGTATGCCCCTGTTGACTGCAATAAAATATATGTTTTATACACTTGAATCTTCTGTGCTTGACCCTCATGCTCAATGCATATTTATATGAATGGCTCCGTCGTTACTGTATGTTGCCAGGATCTGTGTGCCTCTGCCAACTATGCTTTATATCTGTCAAGATGTCACAGGCTTCTGTGTGATAATGTCACAATAGCTTGTGTAACAGTTTATTGTGATGTCACAATACAGAGTGTGTACATTTAATGGCTGCACACTGCCTCGGTGTTCTCCATGATTAAGTAAGTGTGTATTTATTGACTAAGCTGCACTCTGATGGTGTCACATAAGACTGCACTGTACTGTTATGTCTATTTGTACAATGTGCCCTATTGTCACATGTGCGTCTTCAGGTTATGCTTTGTTCTGATGATCTCATAATGCTATATGTGTATTTAAAGGCTGTACTCTGTTGTGGTGGTCTTTTCTGTGTATGTGAAGTAATAGGCTGCCATCACAGAGTGTTTTGTGAAGATGTAACTATAGTGTCTTTTTGTGTAGGAGAAGGGGAGCTGCTGCAGACGGGAACAGGCCCGGTGAGGAGCATAATTTTTTACACAACATTAATAGAGGGGAGAAAAATGTGCCATGTTGGGGGGGTGATGTGACATGGGGGGGGGGATAAATGTGCCATGGAGGGGGTTGAAATGTGACATGGGGGGAGAAATGTGACATGGGGGGATAAATGTGCCATGGAGGGGGAGAAATGTCACATTTCTCCCCCTACATGTCACATCACGCCCCTATGTCACATTTCTCCCCATCCATGTCACATCACCCCCCTATGTCACATTTCTCCCCCCTCCATGTCACATTTCAACCCCCTCCATGTCACATCACGCCCTCCTTTTTACATCACCCCACCGAGTTGTGGGGGGGGGGGGGGGCGCCGAAATGTAGCTTCGCTTGTGTGTGCAAAAATCCTTGCACCGGCCCTGGGAGTGTCTTAGTAGTTTGTGCTTCTGCTTGCAAAAAATGCGGATCGGATGTGGACCCAAACCACGGTTGTGTGCATGAGCCGTTATTGTGATGATATCCCAACAGTGTGTGTATGTGTGTATTTCAATGAATAAATCCACTTTTTGTTTGGAAATAGTTAAGCCTTCACAGGGACTTGTGAGTCCTTCTACAAATGGTTGAGGTGCTGTCAGATGGCTCGTCTATCACATCCCCCGAAACTGTGGCTCCTACACACCCAGCCCATACGGTTCTAATTTATATGTAAGAAAAAATAACATGAACAACATTGCTGGTCTATTAATTCTGACGGTCACTGCTGGGAGTCAATATGCTGTTGTGATAACTGATCAGGAGCCATATGGTTTCATTACGTACCGTACCAGCATTTTGTTAATGAAGCTGTGGCCAATGTCCATCCAGAAAAGAATGCTGCCATTGCCACAGGCTGTACAATACTATGTGTGTATACATGCTGCGTGTTTGGCTGTGAATGTCTTACCTTTCTTCATCATCAGTAATCCAGATGTGGATAAAGCTCCTATTTTGTCCATGTTGAAATGTTACTGAAGTGTTAGAGATTTCATAGTCAACACCACTGGGCAAAGCGGAAATACCCCGAGAGATGAAATCAGCTGTCACATATCCATATGCACCTTGTAACCTCAAAACTGGAATCAATAACGTTCCTATATCTTCTTCCACTGCAAAAAAATGTATATTACTCAAAAGTTACGTAATAAAGTCTGCAATTTACATATAGAACAGTGGGGGTCATTTACTATGGCACACGTCATAAATGGCAAGTTTGCAACATTTTAAACGCCATTGCATGTAAATTTAAGTGCAAATGGAATTTCTATGCTGCTCTCCCCACTTTCTCAAGAGGGGTGCTGCAGGGGGCATGGTGTGGGTGAGGCCATCGAACCCCTGTGCATTTAATATCATGTGCACCAGTTTTCTGGAGTAAATGATGACTAAAATCTACACCAGCTCGCTCAGGCTGCAGGACGATACACTGAGGCCTCTTTCACACGAACGATACAGATTGTGTCAGGATGCGTTCAGGGTACGTTCAGTGAAACTCGCACCATTTTGCAAGCAAGTTCAGTCAGTTTTCTCTGCAATTGTGTTCAGTATTTCAGTTTTTTCCACGCGGGTGCAATCAGTTTTGATGTGTTTTTCACGTGCGTGAAAAAAAACTGAAGATTTACAAACATCTCCTAGCAACCATCAGTGAAAAACGCATTGCATCCGGATGCAATGCGTTTTTCACTGAAGTCTCATTCACTTCTATGGGGCCAGGGCTGCGTGAAAAACGCAGAATATAGAAAATGTCACGCAAAAATTTTTTTAAAGCGTCCTAAGTGTATTATGAAGCGTGCACTTCGTCATAAATTAAGGGCATCTTCCATGTAACAAGTGATATGTAGCACACATCGATCTTTGAGAATTGACCCACCAATGTATGAAATGAAACGCATATTTGATACTGAAATCAGTAACATTTTCTTATTTTTCTACAATGAAATGTCTTTACTAAAAACCGATCAGTTGAAAATTGAGCCTTGTGTGGAAGAATGTATATCATCCTGTACTTTGTATAAGCAGAGCATACTGGATTACATCTAGAAAAATAATCTTGATATACTAATATAAGAATAAAACGGAATATTTAAGTAAAAGCAGAAACTTACCTTGTAATGAAACAAACTGTGGATCAAACTCTATGATCCCTTCCGCATTATCGTTAATAAGAATAATGATTCGGATCATCGAATTGTTCCCTATTATAGGCAGTTCATCAATCTGGAGTCCGTTCTCTCTAACAGTATGGTCATAGCCTCTGTGTAAAATTCATAAAAAATAAACATGCATGACAAGTATTGGGGCAATTCAATTCATACAAAACTATGAGAATCAAAATAGCAGTATCTAGAAAGTATACCTGTGTGGACTGCACACAGTGTAGTTACGGTACGGTTTGGGGGAATTTTTCATTAAACGTCCAAATTGTACAGATAAAAGAACCTTTACCCTGTTCTGTAAGCACTTTTTATTTAGCGTAATCCAGGATTGTATCCAAAAATCCTTGCAGGATATAGACACTAGGGGAGGTACTGGCTATCCTTGAAGAGACCAGTGGCATATGGAGATATTGGCTTTCAGTATGTGGCACTAGCAAGATGGCTCTCTTTCTCTGGAAAATACCAATCTGCATATTATGTTCCCATGGGGCATTGCCAATAAATTTCCATATGCTGCTGGTCTTGTTAAGGAGAGCCAGTATCTTCCCTAAAGGTGGATTTACACTGCCCGATAATTGGGCAGATTATTGGGAACGAATATTCCTGCGAACGCTCATTCCTGACAATCTGCCCATCTAAATGTGCCAGCGATCACCCAATGAATGAGCTCGTTCATTGGGTGATCCTGTCGTTCGTGCAGGCAAACCAATCATCGTTTCTGGGCAGTAGATCATGTGGTCTAAACAGCGATCTGCCGCCCAGAAACAATGATTCTGTATAAGAACGAGCGATTGCAATACCGATCCCTCGTCATCATACTGTGAAGGAGATTGCTGCATGTAAATGCAGGGGTCTCCTCCACTGAGCAAGCAGCCGACTGTCGGGAAGGAACGCTTCCTTTTCGACAATCGGCTGTACATCAGAGCATCTACAACACGCCTAAGGGTACTTTCACACTAGCGTTATTCTCAATACGGGAAAAAAAACGCTGCAGTTTTGTCCCAATGCATTCTGAATGAAAAGCAATCCGTTCAGTATGCATCAGGATGTCTTCCGTTCCGTTCCTTGTACGGTATTTTTCTGGCCAAAATCCCGGAACACTACCGCACTTGCCGGCATTAATTTACATTGAAATGTATTAATGCCTGACCCGGTACCAAGTTGCTGCATCGCCGGAAGTTGCTGCATCGCCGGATCCGGTTTTCCAGTCTGCGCATGCTCAGTTCTTTCTAACTTTGAAAAAAATGAAATACCGCATCCGGTATTCCGGACGATACCGGAAATACGGATCTGGTATTTCAAAGAATAAGTCTAACGGATCCAGAAAAAAAAGATCTGTTTGCATACAGATTTCCAGATGGAACTGCCTGCCAGATCCTCACAAAGCTACTGTGAAAGTACCCTAAAGCCGCAAAAAGCACATCTCAAACAGCCAGCTAGAATCCTACTCTATTCTGATGAGGGACAGCTCTCTACAGATGTATATATGGCTTGGCTAATATCTCACATTCTAGGGCTTGCTAAAGTGTCAGAAATTGATTGCTAATAGGAGGTACTAGCAAGATGGTTCTCTCTCCAAGTCCTATCACCACTGTGAGGTAGGTATTGTATATCACTGTAAAGTTCACACATAGGCTGGCCCTGGAAGGTCAACTTCGTCCATTTCGGCAGCGGCAACAACCTAGAACACTTCCAATATATGTTTCCTTGAGGGTCCCTGAACTGAGATGCTCCCCACTTATTTGGGAAAGGGTTTTAGAAGCATATCCGTTTCTAGCTATCCATTGTATGTAAAGGTAAGGGTACAAAGTGAAGTTTATATTACCTTCCAAGAAGGGTCACTTCTGTGATGATGATGAAAAAATCTTCGGGTCCTTCTGGTAATAGATCATTTTTAATTTCTACAGAAACACTTTTCATGGTTTCATATGGTCCAAACACGATTTGTCCTGAAATGTCTGTGTAATCCAAATCCCTTTGTGCAGATCCACTCTTGGTTTGAAATTTGAGCTGGACCTCTCCAAATGTACCACCCGAACGAGCGATGGTAGCATTTACCTTTTAAATTGTTAACAACAGAGATACATTTAGAAATAAACTTTTGGATTTGTTGAACAACAGTGATGTGAATGCTGCGTAATGAAGTTGGGCTTAGGTCAAGAAAGAAGTCCAGAAGTAGGCTAAAACAGCAAGAGATACTGGGTGACATCCCACAGAGCTCCATGTGTTGTGCCACCATCATCATCATCATCATCATTATATATATAATTCAAACAACAGGTTATTCATTATAGTATTTCATACTGTACAACATATTTAAACATGATATTTCTAACTACATTACCATGAAAAATCTTATTACACACAGAGGCATGCCCGTCTCATTTACCATTTTCTACGCCTGTTTTAGGCGTAGAAAACGGTCTAAATGTTAGACAGCTATGAAGCTGTCTTGCATTTAGAAATGGCAGTGGGTCCGCCGAAGTTATGAAGAGGCCGGCGCCACCGCCAGGTATAATGGTTATTAAGTGTCTAAAATGACGGTCTTAATAAATGTGCTCCTATATCTCTGGCTTGCTCAAGACAGAGGGTTTGGAGTCTCACTACACTGCACTTGCTCTGCTCTGAGTCCTATCTAATGGCAGCAAATGAGGCAAAACTTCTTATCCCTTAGTAAATTTCTTTGTGAAGCAGCTGCAGCCTTTCTCCTCTGCCTCCTGCTTGTTGTAGGTTACTCCTTCCGTGCTTCTAAGAGAAGGAGGAAGGGCAGAGCATAGAAATACCCTGGAGATTCTGCACACACAGATAGTACAGGCAGGTAGTATGAGTCAGGGGAGTTGTATAACTCTGCAGCAAATCATTGTATGGACTCGTCCTCTATTTCACGACACTACAGCTGTCTTGGATACGGCATAAATGATATTTTCAGTAACACTCTGTACATGTAGAAACAAACAGGGCAACAAAGAGGATGCTGCTTGATAGAGGGGAGCAGTGTCTGAGATTTTACTTTTGGCAGAAGATAATGCTATCCTGAAGTTCACAGGAAGTCAACCATACAGGAGAGCAAGCACTGGACTGGCAGTTAGACTGGGGATCACATGACACAGATGTCCATAAAGAAAGGATTTAACATGTATGGATACAACTACAATTATATGTGTCAAAATTTAGAAGTAGAAAATAAAAGTAAGTTTCATGAAATGTTAGTTAAGTTACAGGAGACAAAATTTATATTTATATGACAATCAGGATGTTTATGGTTATTTACCCAAGTAACATCTTCAGAAATTTGCAGCAGTGTTTGTGAAAACTGAAATTTTCCATATGGGAGATCGCTGGAAACCATGGTGATATTGGCAACTCTAGCTGATTCATTTATTATTCCTCCTTCACTGATTTTACTTAGACAAAACTGATAGTAGCTTTTTTCCTCTGGAGCAATGTCATCAAGAGCCTAAATATGGGAAATAGAACATAAAGGAGGAGAAGAGCTGTAGGTGTAGCATCAAATTTTATTTCCAAGTAGCAATTATATGATTTTCAGTGATAAGGAAACATTGAGGTAGCACATGATACTGTTCTCATTAAATCAAAGGGTACATGTCAGCAGCTAGGTTGGAGCCAGGGAGAGCACAACAAATATACCTTTTGCAAAATAGTAGGAGCAGTGTGAATATGTAATTTCATTCTCAAAGGTTCTGCTCCTGCAAATGTCCAGAAGGTGGAGCTTCACTGTGAAGCTGCTCTACAGCTTCCCCCCTGCTCTGAGTGACAGCTGTAGCATCCAAACAGGAGACCACTGCAGCTGTCACGCAGAACAGCGGGGCTAAGAAGTCCTGCTCTTCCAAGTCCATACCTAGCACTGTCAACAGTTTTGTATGGTCAAAACTACTGGCAGACTTGATTTGTATGGTCAAAACTACTGGCAGACTCGATTTGTATGGTCAAAACTATTGGCAGACTCGATTTGTATGGTCAAAACTACTGGCAGACTCTATTTGTATGGTCAAAACTACTGGCAGACTCCAATCTGTTATCAGATTTGTACCTATGAAACTGGCTGTGTGTTTGGCAGCTGAAGGCATCTGTGTTGGTCCCATGTTCATATGTGCCAGCATTGCTGAGAAAAATGAAGTTTTAATATATGCAAGTGACCCTCTAGGAGCAACGGGGTCTTTGCCATTACACAGAGAGGCTCAGCTCTCTCTGTAATTGAAGTGCCTTCTGACAGTACCAAGCAGTGAAAATGTCATCATGTCTGGCCCTATCAATCGAAGTGGAGAGGGCATGGCTGTTGCAGAGATAGCAGAGCCTCTAGATGTAACGGTAACACCCCCATTGCCCCTAGAGGCTCATTTGCATATATTAAACCATAATTTTTCTCAGCAATGTGAACACATATGAACATGGGACCAACACAGATGCCTTCAGCTGCCAAGAGCACATGTAACAGGTCAGCCGGTTTAATAGATACAAATCTGCTGAAAAATGCCCTAAAATGGTAAAGTCTCTACTTTTCTTACCTTAAATTGAGTCTGCCAGTAGTTTTAACCATACAAAACCGATGACAGTGCTAGGTAGGGACTTATTAGCCCTGCTGTTCTGCTGTAGTGGTCTCCTGTTTGGATGCTACAGCTATCACTCAGAGCAGAGGGGAGAGGCTGGTGCCATCAGATGCCAAGCGCACCAGTAACAGGTGTCAGTTACTTTCATAGGTACAAATCTGCTGACAGTGCTAGGTAGGGACTTCTTAATCCTGCTGTTCTGTCTGACAGCTGTAGTAGTCTCCTGTTTGGATGCTACAGCTATCACTCAGAGCAGAGGGGAGAGGCTGGTGCCATCAGCTGCCAAGCGCACCAGTAACAGGTCAGTCAGTTTCATAGGTACAAATCTGCTGACAGATGCGAACTGTGAAAGGGTTGCTATGATATTCATGTAGATTTTCACTATTTAGCACCATGAAATGATACTGGACAATTGCAAGCAGAGCCCTTGTAGCACACAGTGGATGTTCTGCTGGAGTAGGGTTCCCACCCCTATAAATATGATACTGGACAATGTAATGTCTGCACAGCGAATAAATACTAATCATTTATATAATCAGTTCATCATCTCCACAGGATAATCAGGAAGATGTAAGAACTCAATCTAAGGCCTCATGCACACGACCGTTGTTGTGTTCCGTTCCGTTGTTCCGTGATCCGTTTTTGTTTCCGTGTGTCTTCCTTTATTTTTGGAGGATCACCAGACATGAAGGAAAGTAAAAAAAAGTGTAAGTCAAGTTTGCAATGCAAATGATAGGAAAAAAAGGGACGCGGATGACAATCTTGTGTGCCTCCGCGTTTTTTCACGGTCCCGTTGACTTGAATGGGTCCGCGAACCGTTTTCCGTGAAAAAAATAGGACAGGTTATATTTTTTTGACGGACTGGAACCATGGATCACAGACGCGGATAACAAACGGTGCATTAGCTGAGCTTTCAACGGAACCATTGAAAGTCAATGGGTCCGCAGAAAATCACGAAAAACGGAACAACGGACATGGAATAAAACAACGGTCGTGTGCATGAGGCCTAATTATAGAAAAAAAATGAATCCTACTGTGTAGACTTAATGTGGAAGTCTACTCTGTGATAGAAAAAATCTGTTCTTTTGTAAAGCCTACCTTTACTTTTCTAATGGGCTAATGAATATTAAAATACTGAATCACCTAAATGATAATATGTAGCACACTACATGATATGTATAAATAGTTATTCCACTGAAGATATAACCCACCTGTATAATGACTACGGCAGCAGACTGCCTGTCTTTCAATGTCAACATTCCTGATGTCTCTACAAAGTCATTAGGGTGGGCTGGAGTTATGTTCCAGTACACTGTTACGTCACCGAAAATTCCTGGACCACGGATCAGACTATGGGAAAGATATTTGATAGCAGAAACAGTTATTCCATTTCGTCAAGCCAAACACATTTATGCCTTGTAAACACGCAAATTATGCTTAAGCAGAAAACTAGAAGGACCTCATTGCCCCATGTAAGACGTTGCCAAGATTTTTTTTGTGCTGTAATTTAACAGTGGAAAAATTATGATCTTGCATTGTCATAAATGTTGTTTGGAAAGGTCCCAAAAATAACAGATTGAAATGATATTATGTATCTGTTAAACAACAATCAGAAGCATCAACTGATAAACATTTCTCTGCTTTGGATGCCGTACCTACACAGGAACATGGTGGCAATGGGATTCTTGGATTCAGGTAGGTATCATTGATGTCCAAGAAAGTTGTATAATAAACCTGGTTGTTAATTGAGACATTTGACAGTGTGCCACAAACATTGGGCAATAGATGGAAATACATATTGAAGAATTTCACTTAAAGGCTCCCTGTCATTTAAAAAAAACTCTGACATGTCAAAGAGAACATCATAGAAGCTGTGATGGATGAGTGCTGTGACCTCACCACTCGCTAGAACTAAGTGGTTGTAGCACTCTACTGAGTAGTTAGCGTCTTTGTTTTTCAGCTGCTTTAGGGCTCATGCACACGATCGTATGTATTTTGCGGTCCACAAAAAATACAGATGACGTCCGTGTGCATTCCCTACTTTGTGGAACAGAACAGCTAGCCCTTAATAGAACAGTGCTATCCTTGTTCAGTTTTTTTGCGGACCCATTGAAATGAATGGTTCCGCATACGGTCCGCTCTGCTATGGTGACGGACGTTCCCGTGGCAGGTACCAGGAGATCGGAGCGAAAAGTTCACTGTGGATCTTATTGTGGTTGTGTTTTGGTGAATACCACACCCCTTGCTTAAGGTGTTGCTTGTTGGTAAACTACCTTTCCCATAAGTAGCTGCTTCTCACTCTTGGAGGTGCGGTTTATAGATTTTCTTCCTGCCTTCTAACTAGTTGGTCGGTTGTACTCTGTGGTGCTTCTGGAGTTGCCAGTTTTCTACTTTCACATAAGTCTTGTCTGTTCTTATTGTTTTGTGTTTGTTATATTTCCTGTTGTTTGTATCTGGGCCTAAGACAGAGACTTCCATCTGGGGAGGAATGGTTTGTCTCTGGTCCTAATCTCATTCCAGGGCCTTATAGGGATATAAGGGCCTAGGTATACAGCATATGAATATTCCTACCTTCAAGGGTTATTCATATTGATAGGTAGGTAGGGCTCGGATAAGGGTTGTTTAGGAGGTGACCTGTTTCTTCCCTAGTTTCCAGGCCCAGTTACTGTTCCCCTTCCCTCCTGTGTTTAGTGTGGAGTTTTTCCCCCACACTGAACGTGACAGCTATCTCTGCAACTACTGCACCCTCTCCACTTTACTCACAGGGCCAGGTAAACGATATTGCGCCTGGTCCTGTCAATCCTAGTGCAGAGGGAGTGGCGGTTGCAGAGAGAGCAGAGCATCTAGGTGTAATGACAACGCTCCCGTTGCTCTTAGAGGCTCATTTGCATATATTAAAACATCATTATTCTCAGCAATGCAGGCACATATGAACATGGGACCGACACAGATGAATTCAGCTGCCAGGCGCACATGTAACAGGTCAGCCAGTTTCATAGGTACAAATCTGCTGACAGATGCCCATTAAGATATAATCATACCTGATATGAGCTGTTCCATTATAGTTTGTAGATGGTTCACCAATAAGGACATGAAGGGATGAGGGTGCTATCCCAACCACACCAGAAGCTCCAACATCTCCAGCAATAACAACAGTGGCTGCTCCTGAAATGCAGTATGAGAAATTGTAAATATAATATTACATGTCAAAGGACAAAACACACAACCAACTTTGTGATAAACGTTATGTCATGAAATGTGATCTGTAAATACTCTTTTAACCCTTTCCCTGCCAAAGACATATTTCATATGTCCTTGCAGGGTGGTGCTTTAGTAGCTAAGGATATATGATAGTCCTTGCTACTAATGGCTATATCTCAGGCTGTACAGCAGCCAGAGATATGAGCAAGGTCTTTTAAAGCAGAAAAACTGCCAGAGATACAGCTGGAAATAGAGCCCTGAACTGAGAGCTGAAAAAACCAGCAACTCTTACTCCCAACCAGATTTCTAAATCTTGGGCTGTACTGCAGCTAGCATATACAGTAGTGTTGTCCAAAAAATCTTAGATTCTTATCTGTTAAACAACCCTGAGATATGGCAGATTGAAATAACTCCCTTCTCTTTAGCCAGCTATGATCTTCGCTAGCGCGGATGGAGGGGCAGTGGTAAAGTACCGACAAGCTACAGAGAAAGGAGGACAGACATAGATCCTCCTCTCCCTACATACCCGTACATGGCCACAGGGGAAGGGTAACTTGGACTTCTCTGCATGTTATAAACCTTCCTCTCAATATAATCCAGGAGCACACTTGCTCTCTGATTGTCATGCCTTTTTTTTATTTTTTTTATGGAGCAAGATGATCAATACCTGCTCATCTAGTCACGCACCCTCCACTTCCCACTTACATTCTAGGTCATTTATTGACTTTACTGATGCCATGACCTAGACATTAACAGCATCTGGACACCGGTGTCGAATAAATCACAGCAAACACTTGCACCACACACACAAACATCACTAAGGTGTACATTTTACACTGTATCGCTGTCCATATACAATCATTAGAGTAAAATATACTGACCACTTTTTCTGTGAGACTGTACCTGTTACTACTACTACTACAGTAATAGAGAAAACGAATAACACTAAAGAGGAATATGTACTGTATTGAGAGATGGGAAAGATTTTCATATTTTCATCAGTCAGAAAACCCATTTCCTACTCACTAAATCCCTCCATAAACAATCTTTGTCAATTGTTGTTCGTTAGTTTTACAAAAAGAAAACAGTAGGGGACCTTGTTCAGGCAGGTGTAATACAGGTGCTTATTTGTGTCCCTATTTGTGTAGACTTATTGGAGGTATTTATCTAGTCCCTTGCACTATAAAACTGGCGGTGCCACGTCAAAAACGTTTCCGCAAAACCCCCTTTTGCACAAAAATTTGTGATTTTTGCTGCAGCAGATAAGATATGAGGCTGACCATAATCTTTTGATAGCTATCGGCTGACCCCCACTCCCATGCACATGAATGCTTGTGTTCTAAACAGTGAAAGGAGAAAATGGCGCTGTCAGAAACTTCTTCAAAAGAATCGGCCATGTTGAAAGCATAAGCTTTACCATCTACTGGGGAAATGACGGAATACTCTGCTGACACCAACTGAACTGTGAACCTTTCTTCTCCCTCAAGTAGGCCATCCTGTATAGCTTGGATTGTGAATGTTTTTTTGGTATCGCTCTGAAAAAAAAAGGATATATTAATAGAGCATGATTAAAGGGTTTCTATCACTTCGTTTCACCTATTTAGCTTTCAGACACTAGCGATCCGCTAGTGTCTGCTTTATCTAACCATCCTAATATAAGAGCTTATTGTCCTGCCGTTTAGCTAAAAAAATAACTTATATAGATATGCAAATGAGCCTCTAGGTGCTATGGGGGCGTCATTAGCACCTAGAGGCTCCGTCTACCTTAACAAACTGCCGCCGCCCAGCGCGTCCCTCCAGCCCGCCCATCTCCAGCTGAAGCGATCCTCTCCGTGCGCGTCTCTGTTCTGCGCATGCGCAGTGAATGTCTGATCGCTTCCCTGCTCAGACATCTCCACTGCGCCTGTTCCTCGGAGCACTATGACGTCATCGGCGCAGGCGCAGTGGAGATGTCTGAGCAGGGAAGCGATCAGATATTCACTGCGCATGCGCAGAATACGAGGAGCATCGCATTCCGGAGGAGATGGGCGGGCTGGAGGGACGCGCTGGGCGGCGGCAGTTTGTTAAGGTAGACGGAGCCTCTAGGTGCTAATCACGCCCCCATAGCACCTAGAGGCTCATTTGCATATCTATATAAGTTATTTTTTTAGCTAAACGGCAGGACAATAAGCTCTTATATTAGGATGGTTAGATAAAGCAGACACTAGCGGATCGCTAGTGTCTGAAAGCTAAATAGGTGAAACGAAGTGATAGAAACCCTTTAATAACAAATCTAGCATAACCAGTGTTTTAGTGTGGTATAATCAGTCATTACAGGGACAGCTGGAAGTACCTGCCCCATGATGTAAAATCTCTACCAGAGTCTAGATGCCCTCAAATGTAATGATTTCAAGATAGATAGGCAGACAGACAGACATCAATAGGAATTTTTTGGTCTAGTGACAGGGCAATATTGGTCAATTATGACACCACATTCTATAATATGGCAGAGAGGTCTTTTGAGCCCCTTAAGCTACATCACTAGTTACCAGAAAATCAATATCATTTGTACAATGGTGAACATGAAATGCTACATTTAACACCTGAAGATTTCAATAAGCTGTCTGCTTTAGGTTTGGGCTCCATCGGGGCTTGCAGCTGTACGTTGCAGTAAAACACAATATCAATGATTGCCTCAGGCAAAGAAAATGGCTATCACCTTGTCGATTTTACCTTGATTAACACATCAACCATAAGTTGATGTGTAGTCTGGACTTAAGAGGACACTCCCACCTCGGATGCGGTGCTCGTGTGAGTTCCTCTTCCTCCCCAAGATTACATGGCCCCTTCTATCGCTTGCAGCGGCAGCACTGTGTAATTGCAAGAGCTTGTCTCATTCAAGTATAAGAGATCAGCACTTGTAGTTACTCTGCGCAAGTAAGACAACGTGCAGGGTAATCTTGAAGAGGAACCAGCGCTCGCACATTCACTACTTCCTCCTCAAACAGCTGATTGGTGGGGTGCCAGGAGTCGGACCCCCACCGCTCTGATATCCTCAGGATAGGTCATCAATATAAACCCCTTGCACAACTGCTTCAATGCATTTAAAGACGATTTGTCACCAGATTCCACAATAGATACTGCATACGTTATTAAGTAGATCTTAGACCTGATAAGACCGGGGTACTAACTTTGAGAAGACTGAGATAGCTGATAAGTCCAAGTGTATTCACAAAGTAAACTCAATCTTCTCCCACAAGCGCCTTTCAGTATACCTCCTCCCCTGCTGATGCTGACATTTCTCACTGCTCAGTACAAGTTGAGTTAAAGATGCTTGTCAGTTAAGCTCTAGGTGGGCAAACTTGAGTTTTAGCTGATCGGTTTCACTCTCCAGCTGTATAACAGATTGCACAGCCATTCTAACATGGGTTTTCAAAGTAAGTACACCTGCCTCATCAGTTCTAAGAGATCTAAATACACTAATCCAACTATTTTACCAGATAAGTGGCCTTGATTGGTTGGATCTGAGTCTGAGGCATTGTATGTTGATTCTAGTTTCAACTTACGACGGGCCAGAAAAGACGATTGTATGTTGAAAATATTGTATCCTGAGGCCATTGTGTCTTGAGGGACCACTGTAATCTATGCAGTTTGTATTGTGATCTACCGATAGATCCTCTTTAACACATTCTGATATTAACCAAATCCCTGTGATGTCTATTTTTGCAGTCTCTGTAGCACACACAGCCTAAAATGAAAAACATGATGTCCTCTGCTAAAGGCTTTATTGTTTATTTGATTTGCTGATGAGTAGTAGTTCATTAGATGATAAAACGTAATATAGAAATCATTTCGAAGATCTCAGGACAGACTGACCGGCAACACTGTAAATTTTTACCCAACATTATTTAAATAAATTGGTCCTGTGTGAAAAGACTGAAAGGAAATGTATTATGTAAGTTTCATTTTATACCGTATTGTGACAATTTGTACAATGGAAAGTGATTTCTCAGAAAGAAGGTCTTATCCTTTCATTCAGCTTACGTCATCTTTTTTTTTAGCAGCCTTGTCTAGTACATTAGGAACATGTAACACAGCTCATACAATGAGAAGAGTCTTAAAAATGCCTACAAATTCCACACCTCATTAAAGATAAGGGTGCCATTTAATGGACTGAGGTCATATTGTGCAGCTTCTTCTACCATCCAAATTATTTTGACAGCTCCGTGACCACCTTGACTTCGCACCACACTCAAATATGCTTCACCAGCCGGGTCTCCTGTTCTCTGCGGTTCAGAAACCAGTACCTTGCAAATAAGAAAAGAATGAAGATGTATCTTATTCACAATGTGTGATACAGTTACAATGTCATACACGGAACTGATAGTCCTGATATTCTCTGCACTGGCGCCATTTACAACAGTATACGGCAGCTGATTTCGATACTTTATGTTACAAACATGCATCTTAGGACTAAGGCAATGTCCCCATATAAACTTGGAGCTGTTTAAGGGCACCCATCGGCATCTATATAATACGAAGGCATACAAAGTTTTTTTGGTGGGTTTTTAAATTTTAGGGATTGCTGCTCCACTTAATAGCAACATAGTTTTTTAGGCTGAAAAATGACATCCATCCTACCAGTTCAGCCTGAGTGCCATATTATAGAACGTTGCTTCTAGGGGAGAATAGCTCCAACATATGGCATTATGCACAGCAGTATATGGTCACACGGTGAGTCCCTACAGCTTCCTAGTGGGTAGCCTTGCAAGATTTCTACTTGAGGTCTAACTCTGGGTTGCCATTTTGGCTATAGTATGTTTGCCACCTAATAATAATCTTTATTTATATAGCGCCAACATATTACGCAGCGCTTTACAGTTCAGGGGTTCAAGTACAAACCCTCATAAATAACATAGCAACAGACAAGTCAATAATTACACCAAGAGGAATGAGGGCCCTGCTCGCAAGAGCTTACAATCTATGAGGAGATAGGGGTGAGACAAAAGGTAAAAGTGCTTGCTTTATACAATGGTCCAGCTATCTTGGGGAAATAGGGGAGCAGATATAAAACGACATGAGCCAGTCACCAGGCGATATATGAAGTGCTTCTGGGTGTGGTGGACAGTTTGGTGGAGGATCAGGTTCCTGAAATGATGATAAATGGTCTATATATGGAGAGGGGTTAGATCAGGAGATATGATAGGCCATCCTAAAAGATGTGTTTTTAGGTAGCACCGAAAACTGTGTACATTGTGATCTAACCTCATTTCTTGGGGTAGAGCATTTCAGAAAACTGGTGCAGCTCGGGAGAAGTTTTGAGTGTAGAGTGTCTGTAAGTCTATGAGGGTCAATGGCCTGTAGATTTCTGAATGTGTAATAAGTAGGAGTGTGCTGGGATGGGTGAAGCTTTGAGAGAGTGAAGGAGAAGACGTTGTAGTCAGAAAGCAGGAGAGGTGAGTTATTGGAGATTGAACAAAGCCGGAAGAAGACCAGGCCAAGTGTGTTACCATCTTTATGTGTCTGAGAGTTAGAAAGTTGTGAAAGGCCAAGAGAGGAGGTTAGAGAGAGAAGCTGGGAGACTTTAAGGAAAACCAGAAAACTAGAATGCATTTTTAAAAAGAACCTCATAAAAACCTTTTATCGCTTATAAAGGTGAATGACATATTACTAAAATGTGCCATCACTTTATGATCGCTGGTGGTCTGATATCTGGCAGTGTTACGGCCCCTGCACGGTCTTTTTTTGCACAGTGGTGCCAAGTAAACTCTGTGCAGAAGAACTGCAGCAAGAGAGTGGGGCCAGCTAAATTTCTCTGCACATCATGAGGTTGAGGGTGCTGCTGAGCAGAGAAAAACAGTGAAGAGGCCACAGCATTGATATAGCATAGCTGAATTTAACTCCAGGGCTGCATCTTAGGGGGTTGTACCTGTGAATATTCTGAGTTAAGATAATGCCGGGGGCTAACCTGCAGTCTTCTATAAAACCACTACATAACACATGCTAATACTGAATTGTGCTGTGACAATTATAGTATATCTTTTCAGTGGTGTTGAAACCCTTTTGGGGGGGTGGGTTAAGACACAGAACATACAGAATTTATCAAATACTTACAACTTTTTTCTCAAAGCCAAACAATCCTAATGGAGAGTCATTAGGGGGGATGTTGACCATAACTGTAGTTTCTTTCCCAAGTGTGGAACCATTTGTCACTTGTTTTAAGGAGACATTGAATGTTTCCAAGAACTCAATAATGGTGTCATCCAATATAAAGATTTCAATTACTCCCACAGACTGTTAAGGCAAAATACAAGTTACTTTTAATTAATTTGAGAATTATACAGTAGGTATACTACTTTCTAAAGGCCCTGTGGGCCGAGAACGTGGGCAAAGATCGAGAACGAGCGTTCCTATATATTTGATCATTGCCCACTTATCAGTTGCATTTATATGCAGCGATAATCGGGGCTATATGGAATAGGTTGAATGATCCTTACTACGACTGTTTTCTCTTCTTACACTTTCCTTGTTTGTTGGCAGCAAATACTTGTTTACATAGGGTGATATGTTGCTGACGAACAAGGATGTGATCTGACCACCTGATGAACGAGCAATCTGTCTTTAGTCAGGCGATCAGTGCACCTCTACATGGAGCAATTATCGGGAACGGCCCTTTGAAAGAACGTAGAAACCCTACTTGCACCAAACTGCACCAATATACACCACATTCTAGACAGATTTCTTCAGTAAACCAGAAATTGCCTTAGAAAGCTTTTGGATTTTACCCCCCTCTGAAAGAGTCAGGTTGATTCCATGTTCTCACAGCATAGTAGAAACTATAAAGGATTTCTTTATATTTTTGTATATTCTTCCATTTTTTGTATAACTGTTGCAAACTGACTAATGCCAATTCTTACATTTACCATGTGTCCGCCTTACTTATCCTCAAATATATAAGTATACAGCTCAATATTGACCATCATAAGAAATATTAAAATTAAATTTGTGTATGTGTGTAAATGACTGGGAGATTTTTAATGTTTACACGTTGAGCGATATGTAATGCACGCTGCGTGAATTTATTAAAACATACAAATGCATTTTACAAAACACAGACCTGTCCATCAGAAAATGTAAGATTCCCGGAGGTTGGTGTAAAATCTTCATGACTTGCGGTGATTGGCATTGCTTCCCAATAAACAGTCACAAGGCCAAGTTTTCCAGCTTGTCTGACAACGGGGAGTCTGAGAACATTTTGCGGAGGAGGGACCTCATAACCTATCACAGCTCCAGTTACACCCTGGAACACAAAAAAATATATACGCTTATGGCCAAAGAAAAATCACAGTGTGGATCCACAGACCTGCTTGAAGTAGGACAGAAAATAATTTATGCTTTACTATAATATCTTTACACCATTTGGGGTATTGTGGCTTAAACATTACTCACCTGTTAGGCCAGTTTCAGATGAGCATGTGCGGTCCATGAAACAGGGCCCAGGTGACTGTCACATTTCCTGGTCTGAACACTGTCCATCTGACCTGAACTCACAGCATCAGAGTAAGTTATCATGCCGTGAGTTCCAGCTGAACTGTATTGTACTTCATATAATGCAGTGAGTTCGGGTAAGAAGAGCAGCGGTCGGTCCAGGAAATGCTGCCATTATATGGACTACTCACACCCGTCCGAAACAGGCCTCAGATCCTCCACCATTCCAGTGCCACTGCTCTTGCGCTCCCCGCAGTTCTCCGCTTACTTGTTTAATGCAGTCATGTGCTCGTCTACACATGTGAACACTGCAGCAAGTCAATAGCTTCAGCAGTCTACAGGAGTACACCACTAAGGTCAGTGGTTGGCCCCCAATTATGGCGGAAGCCAACATCTCCTGAATATTGAGGATTTTAGAGCTGGTGCACATCACTTAGCAGACTTCAGCTCTGGCTCACACTGGAGCTGCTCAACAGTGATATTATGAAAACTACATCACAAAAAAAAGTAGATGACGTTGCATTGTAATTAAAGGGGTTTTGAAGCCAGTAATACTGATGACCTATCTTCAGGATAGGTCATCAATATCTGATTGGTGGGGGTCTGACTCTGGGCACCCCTGTTGATTAGCTGTTTGAAGAGAGGAGGTGGCACTCGTGTGAGCACTGCTTCCTCTTCAACATCACAAAACATGTTGTCTCATTTGCAGTGGCGTCACTCTTAATTTCGAAGATCTCAGGACAGACTGACCGGCAACACTGTCGATTTCTACCCAACATTATTTACATAAATTGGTCCTGTGTGAAAAGACTGAAGGGAAATGTATTATGTAGGTTTCACTTTATACACCTGGTGCCAACAGCTCCCCTGCCAAATAAGATGACCCCAGTCTTATAAATGACACATGATAGTGCAAGGGCCGCCCATTGCCACGTCAGACCAGATGTTTTTGTAATTTCTGTTAATGGGCCCCATTAGAAATACAGTACAGTGATCCCTCAAGATACAATGACCTCAGGATACAATATTTTCAGCATATAATGGTCTTTTCTGACCCATCGTAAATTGAAACTAGACTCAACATACAATGTCTCAGACTCAGATCCAACCAAATGAAGGCCACTTCTCCGATATAATATCGGTATTAGTTGCTGGTTAGCAGCCATTCCTGACTGTTATATTCAAGGACTTGTTTTATCCGTCTTAGTTATCTGCTTATTTTTCTTAAATCTTCATTTTCTCTTATCTTGGATGACATTTTGGGGCTTTGGAACCAATTACTCAACTTACAATAGTTTTAACATACAATGATCATCCTGGAACCAATTAATATTGTAACTTGAGGGACCACTGTATTGTACTCTTACAGGCATGTTTGAGCAAAATGTTCATACAGAATTGACATAGGTTGTCAGAATCGTCAAAGGATTGCATTTCCATACTACTGCTGTTTGGTCACTATTTGGTAGTATTACTTGGACACTGTATTGCGCCATTATTTGGGAACTGTTCAAGTAAAGAATTATCTGAGGAATAAACATACTAAATTAGAAGTCAAAGTGATAGCCAACATATGATAATTCTGTTCAGTGTCGGACTGGGGTGAATAGGGCCCACCAATAAAATTTATTTTGGGGGCCTACTGCACAGATACATTCAAATATTACCAGCAGCAAGATACTACCAGATGATTGAATATAGGGGTCCCTGCAGCAACTTTGAGAAGGTACAATGTAGGTCCTGGGGAAAAGAGAACACTGGCTAGCTTTCCTCTGTACCTAGAATTCATGTCAGCTATCTGATCGTGTCTATAATAATAAACTGGGTAGTTTCTTTAAGAATCTGTCACGTTTATGAACATAGGCTGGTTGAGGTGCTGTACATTGAATATGTATATAGTGCAGTAAGTCTACTGTGTTAGGTGCCACTCGTGCAGGGGGTGGGAGACTAGGGGCCCACCGGGGAATTCACCTGTACCCCTGTGGGCCAGTCGGAGCCTGATTATGTCTGATGTTACTTACAGAAATATTGTCTTTTTGGACAGTTTACTAAAATGTTATATTCTGGGTGGAAATCATATTTTTCGATAGATTAATTTACAAAGTATACATGGTCTGACCTGACACTGAAAGTGAAAAGAAAAAGTCACCAGAGCATTTCTGTGAAGTGAATTCTCTAACTGAAATTTTAAGGCAACTGCACAGTAAGAACTTTTATAGATTTAAACCAAAATTGTATTTAATATTAAAAGATGGCGGCAAATCGAACAAAACATTGGGTCAGTTTAAGGGCTTATTCAGTGTTCTGGATGGTAAATACAGATTGGTGTTTAATCAGACCGTACACAGTTGGTGTCCATATGCTATCCGTTTTTCTTGCAGTGAATGTCACATTTGAGTGAATAAGTCTTGTGGAAAAATCGGAGCTGGGTGGTGCATTCTGTGATTTTCGCCACAAGAATCAGGCTCAAGTAACATTACCCAAACTGCTCAAGTAAATTTACCCATTGACTTGAATGGGTCAGTGTTAAGTCTAGGTGATGTCTGTTCTAAACATGGATGGCACCTGGATAGGAATGTCCCTTGTCTGAATTAGCCTTTACAAAGGCCATCAGCTGAAACGTTTAAAAAGGACTGCATTCTAAGCATAGTCTGATAGTGTGCTGCCACCTAGTGAATAAATATAAGTTTACATGTGTCATAAAATTTGATTTTGGAATAAAATTCAATGAGACATCATAAAAAAAAAATACAGCCCTTACACACCTCATTTAAATTAGTATTTCATTAACTTCATTCTGAAATGCTGCCTGAGCACTAGTTGCATTCATACTTTAGAGATGAAATCTCCAATCATTCCCTCCCAATGTATCCACAGAACCTGTTGCAGTGATCCGCACTCTGGGAAGTATAATACTTACATCAGGTTCTATTATAATCAGATGTAGGAAAAATTGTCCTAATGCAGATGAACTCAGATATATTATATCAGCTGACAACCTTCTTGATTGTTTTCAGCCAGAATTGTAAGTTTAAGGCTCCATTCACACGTCCGTTGTTTCTTTCCTGATCTGTTCCGTTTTTGCTGAACAGATCTGGACCAGATCTGGACCCATTCATTTTCAATGGGTCCTGAAAAAAAACGGACAGCTCAATGTCTGATTCTTTTTCAGGACCCATTGAAAATGAATGGGTCCAGATCTGGTCCAGATCTGTTCAGCAAAAAACGGAACAGATCAGGAAAGAAACAACGGACGTGTGAATGGACCCTAAGACCTTATTCACATGTCCATGTCTATGTGACGTGACGTCCGTGAAGTCTGTGACCAGATGGCCAGTGTTTGTCCGTGAAGATGACTACGAAGGGACTGTTGTTGGTCCATGTGTCCACTTTTTGCCCTCAGTTATCTGTGTTCCACATGCACTGCAAGGCTGAAGAAGACATTTCCAGAGCATCTCCTACCAATGGTCAGTGAAAAACACTGAGAGAACATGGATGCCATCAGTGGTTTTCACAAACCCATAGACTTCATTGAGTATGATTGGTCCTTATTACAGTGCATGTCTCCATTGTTTTTTCACTTGCTCACGGTGAGTGGAAAACCACTGATGTGTGAATAGACACACAGAAGTCAATGGATCAGCGCATAGTCCGTGGAAAACAGGGACAGACCACATCCATGATTCACTGGTGTGTGAATGAGGGCTACTGAAGAAAAGTTTGTAACACAGGATGGGTACACAAGGTCTCTACACAAATTGCATTGTCCACGAAGTAACAATTCTGGAACACACTGCCTTGTGCTGTTCCCTTGGTATTTCTCCTGAATATACATGAATAAACTGACAATTGAGTTCTACCATTCCGCTTGTCAATGGGATGTGTCTCTACACAGTCTGCCACCTGCATCACTGACTGGACGGAGTCAGAATACACAGCAGTACACCCCAATTTGTAACACCCAGTGGAATATTTATTTATAGATTTATAGGAGGAATAACAGTGGAAAATCAAAGCATGAAGATGATAAAAACATAATTCAAAATTGATATTTCATGAAGGATACATATATTTACTAAAAATGACGGGAAGGCCGAAAAAGTCCTCTTCAAAGGTATACAATATACATACTAAATGTACAGGATTAAATGGAGCAGAATGTACTTACCTTAGTAACATTGAACTGAAATATCCCTCTTGGCTCATCATTCTCCAGGATTGTTACTTCACAGATTTCTAGCCCTGGCCTCTTGACAAGAGGTACTCCACGTGAGGTGGATGAGTTCACAAACTGGACATCAGTGATGTTTAAGAGAAAAGCTTCGTTTAACTCTGGAATATCATCCTGAAAGAAGAATTGCAAAGAGGAAAACGTGTTTACTGGTCACGGACACTACTTATGCAATATACTGGTGTAGGTTCAACAAGGGCGAACTCATGAACGGCATGTTAGGCTTCATGCACACAGCCATTGTTGGCCAGTGCCCGTATTGCAGCCCGCAAACAGTGGATCCACAACACATGGGCACAGGCCGTTTGTGCACCGCTTCACAGAGGCGGACCCATTCACTTGAATAGGTCTGCAATCTGGAAGGTGCGGCACGGAACAGAGGCACGGAACCCCAAAGAAGCACTACGGAGTGCTTCTGTGGGTTTTCTGTCCGTGCCTCTGCACCGCAAAAGAAGTAGTGCATGCACAACTTTTCTGCAGTGCGGCCCATCGGATGCGGATTGCAAACCCCATTTAAGTAGATGGGTCCACGTCCACATACGGCGGGCACATGGTCCGTGCCTATGCATTACGGACTGCAATTTGCAGTCAGCAGCACGGGCACAGGTCAACAACGGGAATGTGCATGAGGACTTATATTGTATTTTTTTGCATTTACTTACAGACAGGATAGTAATATTAACTTGACCAAAAGCTCTGTTTTCTCTTATAATCACGACTTTATCTTTTATGAAATAATCTTCGTATTCCGTGGCTCTGTTTATGAGTGGCAAAGAGATGTTTGGTACGGACTGAAGATAAATGGCAATGTCGCCCACAAAGCCTTGTTCCCTTGTAATTTGCAGGGTTACGATCATGGTCTTCCCTGCAAATTGAAAATATACAGTATTACAGCGTTGGATCTGATATAATACACTGTGACTGTGACATATAACATGGGAATCAAAATCACTGACTCAGTAGTTGTGAGTTTAGTAGACATAAATTGTGATCTTATACAGCATTGCCACAAATGAAACCCAGCCCACAGCATACCGCCAAACATCCTTGGAATTGAAAAAATATCCACTTCTGCTATTATAACTATTATAGCTTATTTGTTAAAAAAAATTGGGACATCTTACATTTTTACACTAATCACTCCAGTTTGGGAAAGTAGCCGTGGTTGGCCTGTCGAGCTGGTTTATGCCAGATTTATTAACTGTGAAAAAAAGTTGCCACAATCTTACTCTGGTAAAGGGGTGGCCTAGTAACATCTGAGGACAGAAGTGTTAGACTTCAATGGCATTTTTTTATGATTGCATTGTATTCATTTTGGGCTAAAATCATTTTTTCAATTGATCTTTATAAAAAAAAAATCTGCAGTTTTTGTCATAAAGAATTAACTCTTAGCCTAGCTGTGAGCATCTTACTTTCACTCTGAGCAATTATCTGCCGGCTATGTATATCCATTATCTTTGAATTACTATGAGTAATACTTTGAATTACTAAAACTAATTAATATACATATTTGCATTGTGAACTCCGACAGTCTTTTCCAGTCACTGTATCCGGCATATACGGTATGCCGGAAAGTAGCTGGGCAAAAAATACTACATGCAGCATTTGTTACCCAGCCGAAAGCCAGCATATCTACTGGAAAGTGGCTGGATCCCATTATAGTGAATGTGAATGCGGTGGGGTGCGGGGCTATGTCGGATATGGTAAACTATGGCAGTCTACTCCGGTGGAGGAACACACTGCCGGAGTTTACAACACAGATGTGAACGTGGCCTAACAGCTCCTAAACACTTATTTAAGCCGATTTCTTATTAGTAAGATAAGAATTGAGCTACCGTATAATGAGTGTTTACAAGGTCAGGAGATCAGAGATAAGGAGCCGTCAGCTGAGCTGCCTGACAGGAAACAGTATAAACTGGCTCCAGAAAATTTCAAGGCTGTAGAGAGAAAGGGGCTGACAATTTTTTAATAAAGACCAACTGAATAAATTATTTTTAGCTCAAAATGAGTACAATGCAATCATTTAAAACAAATTGCCCCAAAGGTGCCCATAGCCTTTAATGCTGCAAAACTGACTTAAAAAATTCCCCTCAAGATAAATCTTCCCCTTGGTGTGTATTTTATATCTTTGTTTCTGTTTTCTTTACTAATTACCTACCTACAGGTTCTTCCACTTTAACAGAAGATGAACTGGCATGCCAGCCGATCACTCCATGTGGAGAGTCACTGGGCAGGATGGTCAGCACAGCTGTTGATCTCTTAGGGTCCAGTATAGCGCCTCTACTGGAATCCTCAATATTTATAGTGGTGACTTTTGTAAGGACAACCATGACAGTCTCTGCAAGCTCAGCAATATTATCTGCAACAACTGTGATAGTGATTGTGGTGAGGGCCTGGCCTTCTGAGAAGGTAACCTACACAGAGGAGTGAAAGTGAGACAAAAGCAAAACTGTTTAATTGGCTTTTATAATATAAAGAGAAATGCAAAATATGTTACTCCATAGACCAATGCCAAAGATGCTGCCACTACAGCTATGAGTGTCATGGTCACGTGGTATATGCAAATATTGCACGGTTGCAAAACAGATCAACACCAAGACAATCAGAGCATCTGAGCCAGAGAGCTGGGTGTCCCATATGAATCCTCAGAATGCTGCACTCGAGCGTTTATTGGGTGAACTCTGGTCCACTTAGTTGGCTGTCTGCAAAAAACAACGTTAGACAAGCACCTCCAAACAATATGACGTGAAGTTACAGGTGCACGCTGCCACACACACTACATGAGGAAGCACATTGCTCAAACACTGAAAAGATGGATTATACTGAATTGCATTGTTGCTATAGTTCATGAACAAGAAATTTGAGGCTTAATGCACATTTTTGATCAAAATTTTGTTTGCTTATCTACCAACGACAAGGTGGATCTTCAGGTGGGAACCTGCACTACTCTAAGAGCCTCAGATTTTTATGTACAGCAAATAGAGCTGCAATGCATTTCAGGGTAAGTTTTCAATGTCTGCATATAACTTTGTGCTTGGTAGTATGCACGTGTACATTTATTTCAAATTATTTAGGGGTGCTGGTCTAACTTAGATTTTTGCATTGTACATTTAGAAGAATTGCTTCCTCCATTTGGACCATGCACTCCTACCCATCCAGGGGCAGATATACCATATGTGAAACCTGTACAGATGCATAAAAGTCCAGAAGCTAGAGGGGCCCACAAGCAACAATGCTTTCTGCAGCCTATTAGAGTGCATGAAATGGACTGAGCTAAGAATTTTCATTCTCAGGGGCACATATACTGGTCTTGCAAAGGGACTCTCTCCTGTCTCTGTCTGCCCCTGTTCAAGACTTTTAATTACAGCAAAGTACAGCTGGATCCTACATACCCTGAGATCATCTTTTAGGCCTAGGCCCAGGAGACACAAGTCTGATAAGTGAATGTTCCCATATAAACAGACCACCTTGTCATTGGCAGAGTTTCTATGTACACTAAGGATAGCAGTAAAGTAATTCTGGATAATCTTAGTTTGTGCTGTTATGGGGTCTGTACACAGCTTTGCTGACTGTTACTGGATTGCTCTGAGGACTCTGTATAATCTTGGTTTTGATGTCAGTTCTGTTCTTGCCCTCTGCCTTTCACCTAGCTCATTGGGTTTGCATGCCTGGAATGTGAATTCCTACCCTGACCTGACTCCTGGCTATTCCTGACTAGACTATGCTCCTACTTTACGTTTTGAATACCACATCTGGAATATACTAAAATGTCAGAGCCTATTCACTGGACCCTTGGTTATGTTCCTAAAACCTGAAGTAACTCTACTACTCCACCTTCTGTTTAGTGATTGCTTCACTTGTTCTACTGCCGCCAGTCTGTGACTATTCTGGGGGCTGTGACCTGGGGATCTTTAGCAGCGAAATCAACAGCTCTGTAAAGAGGTTACATGATACATTTTGTGGAATACCTTAGACTCCAACCCCAGTCTAGCTAACACCAAGTTCGGCTTGAGAATGAACTATGCAGAGTAGTGTTGATCGAGCACCATAGTGCTCGACTGCTCGGGCCAAACACATCAGGATGCTCGGTGCTCTACCGAGCACCCAAGTATAATGGAAGTCAATGGGAGAACCCAAGCATTAAACCAGGCACCACCCGCTCTGAAGAGGGGAGGGTGTCTGGTTCATAGAAAAAGGTCACAAATTGATGGAAACACCACCAAAATGGTTCGAGAACAGCATGGGGAGGATGTCTGGATGCATCTTGGACTCCCAGGTCGCTGCTGGGAAGGATGTTGTCCGAGTAGTACGCCACTTTTACAGACTGACAATAATATGCACAAAACCGAAGATAAAATCGATTTTAGAGGGAAAATTGTTAGGAAACATTCTTTCCTGTATATTTACTTGTATATAAAGTGCAAGGGCTGCCAAAAATTACAAGGAAGAGGCACTCTGATACAACCTGTATATCACATAAAGGAGGGCCTCATTCACATTGTGGTACAATTGTTCAGGTAGTGTGATCAGGAAAGGGCTCAGGAAAGGGCTGCCAAAAATTACAAGGAACCGGCACTACAATACTCCCTTTGTTACACATAAAGGAGGGCATCATGCACAGCCTTGAAAAATTATGATTGATGGCCTGCTGGTGACCCTCAAAAACATTTGGAGCATGGGCCTGCTGATCTGACCATCTAAAACATTCTGTGCGAGGGCCTGCTGCCTCTTTGGTGACTCTAGATAACCTGGGCCCGATCGCACGTCCCCGTGACGGCAACGATCCATTCGGACGTCTGCCCTATGAACTTTCAATGTTATTTTCAGAACGAACCACGGTGACCATGGGTAACGGGGAATCAGGGTTTGATTCCAGAGCGGGCGACAGAGAAACAGCTATGGCTACCACATCCAAGCAAGGCAGCATGCGCGCAAATTAACTATTAGGTATAATTAGGTGAGGGCCTGCAGGTGAGCTGACCCTGTAAAATATTGTAGGTGAGGGCCTGCAGGTGAGCTGACCCTGTAAAAGATTGTAGGTGAGGGCCTGCTGGTGAGCTGACCCTCTAAAAAATTATATGCGAGGGCCTGCAGGTGAGCTGACCCTGTAAAACATTATATGCGTGGGTATGCAGATGAGCTAACCCTGTAAAAGATTTTCGGTGCGGGCCTGCTGGTGAGCTGACCCTGTAAAAGATTTTAGGTGCGGGCCTGCTGGTGAGCTGACCCTGTAAAACATAATATGCGAGGTTAAAACATTCAAGGCCTGGGCCCCTGATGTTTTGTCCCAGGCCCCGAATGTACTGCCTGCCTTCTAGATCCAGCTGTATTGACCTGTGATGACATCACAGGTCAGTGATCAGATGCAGTAGCTGAAAAAAAACTGCAATGATCTCACCGTCATGTGACCAGTGCAGAAGAGGACGGCTCAGCTACATGAGGAGAGGTAAGTAAAGGGGTAGATTACTCAGTGTGAGAGGCAGAGCAATGTTGGGAGTTGTAGTTATTTAACTAGGACTGTATGTTAGAGCTGAAGGGAGGGAAGTTATTTACATGGGACAGTGGGGCAGAGTGAAGTTATTTACATGGGACTGAAAGTTGAGGGAGTGATGTTATTTACATGGGAATGCATGTTGGAGGTGGCTGTGGCAGGGTGATGTTATTTACATGGGACTGTATGTTGAAGGCGGCTGTGGGAGGGAGTGATATTATTTACATGGGACTGAATGTTGAGGAGTAATGTGATTTACATGGGACTGCATGTTAGAGGTGGCTGGGGAGGGGGTGATTTTATTTACATGGGACTGTATGTTGAAAGTGACTGGGGAGGAAGTGAAGTTATTTAAATGGGACTGAATATTGAGGGGGAGATGTTATTTACATGGGACTGTATGTTGAAGGTGGCTGGGGAGGGGGTAATGCTATTTACGTGGGACTGTATATTGAGGGGCAGGAGAGATGGTGTGATGTTAATTACATGGGACTGTATTTTAGAGGGGGCTGTAGATAGAAAGGGATGTTATTTACATGGGAGTGTATAATGGAGGGGGCTGGAGAGATGGTGTGATGGTATTTACATGGCACTCTATGGCGGAGAAGGGAAATAATGTTATTTACATGGGACTGTATGGTGGAGGGGCTGAGGAATTATAATTTTTGAGGACAGTAAATGGAGGAATATAACTACAGGGGGCACTGCGGGGGGCATTATAAATACTGGGAGGGCTTCAGGGCGAGCATTATAACAGTAGGGGGCATTATAAATACTGGGGGCACTGTGGAGGCATTTTAAATCCAGGAGACATTAGGCATTCTTATTACTACTGGGGGCTCTATAGGAGGGACTTATAGATCCGCAATATTTCTACTAAGAGCACTGTGGGGGTCTTATTTCTACCGAGGGGATAGTAGATAGCTTTATTACCACTAGTGGAACAATAGGAGGCCTTATTTCTACTAGGGGCTCTGTAAGGGCATTATTAATACTGGAGGGCTCTTCTACTAATGGGGGCACTCTTGGGGATCATTATCACAGTTGGGGGCACTATTACTAATGAGGGAATTCTAGAAGGGAATTACTATTGGTGAGACTATGAGGAGTGCTATAACTATGGGGGGACACTCATTTTTCTTCATGATAGTATCTGGGGGTACAGAAAAATAAGGAAGCTAAGATGTCTGTGTGTTACACTCTGTAGAGACGAGGCACGGCTGAGAGTTGTCCGGACGGAATGGAGAAGATGATGACAGAAAAGATCTACATCAGAGGAGACGTCACCTGGGAGGAACTGGATGTGAGAGGTACGTGCTGCTGTATAGCTATAGAGGGCTTAGGGGTCGGTTGTTCGACTTAGAGAATTGGGGCATATGCATTGGGGCTTGGGCCCCAAATCTTTTTAGACCCTAGCAACGCCCCTGGGAAGATTCAACCATATACCCTTGTTTGTGGTGGAAGGGATGCATGGGAATACAGTGTATTCAATACACCATAAAAGCCACATTTAAAGTGCCTTTATGTTCAGCCGCTTTCCTCTGGTGGAGTAGAGAAATCTTGGTCAATCCAGGCCTTGTTAATTTTCAGTTGACAGGCGGATACGCTTATCTGTTATAATGCCACCAGCAGCACTAAATACCCGCTCAGACAAAACGCTGGCGGCAGGGCAGGCCAGCACCTCCAAGGCGTAGAGCGCCAGTTCGTGCCAAGTGTCCAGCTTGGACACCCAGTAGTTGTAAGGCACCGAGGGATCATTGAGGATGCTGACACGGTCTGCTATATATTCCTTCACCATCCTTCACCATCTTCCAAAAATTTTCCCTCCTTGTGACACTAGGCCACGCATCAGGGTGAGGGTGCTGTCGGGGTGTCATGAAACTGTCCCAGGCTTTGAAGAGTGTTGCCCTGCCTCTGTTGGAACTGTTATGTGTTCCCCTTGTCTCCCCTCCTCGGTTGGTCAAGGAACTACGGACTCTGCCGTCAGCGTTGTCAGATGGAAATTTTTGGAGCAATTTTTCAGCAAAGATCTTCTGGTATTGCACCGTTTTGCTTGTCCTCTCCACCAAAGGAATGAGAGATGAGAAGTTCTCTTTGTAGTGGGGGTCGAGAAGGGTGAACAACCAGTAATCTGTGTTGTCTAAAATGCGTATAACGCGCAGGTTACTGGAAAGGCAGCCTAACATGAAGTCAGCCATGTGTGCCAGAGTACCAACAGGCAAGACTTTGCTGTCATCATGAGGATCACTCTCAATCTCATCATCCTCTTCCTCCTTTTCTGCCCACCCACGCTGAACAGATGGAATTAAACTTCCACGGATCCTACCCTCTGTAGCAGAGGCAACCATCCCCTGCTCCTCCTCCTCTTCATCGTCCAATTTGTGCTGAGAAGACGAACTGAGGGTGGTCTGGCTATCACCCTGTGTAATGTCTTCCCCCATTTCCACCTCTTACACATGCAAAGCGTCGTCCTTAATTGTGAGCAGCGAGCGTATGAGTAGACACAGAAGTGGAATGGTTACGCTGATAATAGCGTTATCGCCGTTCACCATCTGTGTTGATTCCTCAAAGTTTCTTAAAACCTCACAGAGGTCAGACATCCATGCCCACTCCTCGCTTGTGAATAGCGGAAGCTGACTGGAAAGGCGAGGACCATGTTGCAGCTGGTATTCCACTACTGCCCTCTGCTGTTCACAAAGCCTGGCCAACATGTGGAACGTCGAGTTCCAGTGCGTGCTCACGTCACACAAAAGTCGGTGAGCTGGCAATTTCAAGCGATGCTGCAGTGTTGACAGACCAGATGAAGCTGTCGATGACTTGCGGAAATGTGCACACATGTGGCGCACCTTCACCAGTAGCTCAGGCAAATTGGGGTAGGTTTTGAGAAACCGCTTAACTACTAAGTTTAAGAAGTGGGCTAGGCATGGGATGTGTGTGAGCTTGCCGAACTCCAAAGCCGCCACCAAGTTACGGCCTTTATTAGACACAACCATGCCTGGTTCTAGGTTGAGTGGCGAGAGCCACAGCTCAGTTTGGTCTCTTATCCCCTCCCACAGCTCTATGGCGTTGTGCTAAGGGGCGGACATATCGCCTGTACAGCCGGTTAAGCTGCACAGAGGCCTGGCATGTGAGGGGGCCCAATTATACTAGTGAGCGCTTCTAGTGAGTGCTTCTATGCGGGGAGGAGACTCAAGCATTACGCTCGAGCACATGTGGTACTCGGCCGAGCATGCTCAATCATCACTAATGCAGAGCTATGCTTAAACTAAAAGTAAGGTTGGAAATGTATAGCCTCTGCAATGTATTGAATTGGTCATGGTGATGAAGCTTAAGGGCTTTGGATACATTTGACACAGAAAAAAAAGATGTTGCATATGTTACATAAGATGTTGCATATAACACTAAGTTGCAGGATGCAATATTTATTTCTTTATTCACGTTCACCCCTCTAATATTCAGTTTGTAACCTGCTCTTAGTTGTAAACTTTTTTCATGCAGATGTGTCACTTCCAGCAATACATGCTGGATGTGGATCCAGGATGCTGCTATCTTCACTAGTTCTCATGTATTAGCACAGCTTCATTCCTGGGTGGATTTATTGTTGACAGACACTTCTACTGCTGAGTTTGTTGCGTTGTCTCTCCTTTTTCTTTACACTCACACACAAAATAAGCGATTCAACCTCCTCCTCCTGCAGACTGCTTTGTGTCTGCCACCTTCCTATCTACAGCCTGTGTGATCTCCCCAAGTTGGTTGATTTTCCATTTATGAACAATAAAAAAAATGAGTGCAAAGGCCTTCAAAGCCTTTAACAGCATCTGAAAGACCATGATTTATAGTTCAACTATTATACTTAAAGGGGTTATCCCACGACAAATATTCTACAGTTTTCAAACCAGCAACTGGATCTGAATACTTTGTAATTGCATGTAATAAAAAAAATTGTATAGCTACTGAGTTATTCAATAAAATGTATCTGTATAGTGCCACTTAATTTCTTATTTCTTTGACCAGCTCATTAAGAAGGCCGCACATGCTCAGTTTCATCTTTCAACTGCCCCTGAGCTGTGATAGGGAGAGCATGGACACACCCCCTGAGCTGCAGCACAATAGACACTCCCCTTGAGCTGTCCGCTTGATATAAATCTAGCAGAGGAATGAATGGGGAGATCTCTGGATCCATGTGAGGTACAGGGCTGGTTCTAACTTTATTAGGGTACTTTCACACTTGCGGCAGAGGATTCAGGCAGGCAGTTCCGTCGCCGGAAATGCCTGAGGGATCCGTCAATACGGACGCAAACTGATGGCATTTATCAGATGGATCCGGATGCGGATCCGTCTGAAAAATGCATTGAAATACCGGATCCGTCTCTCCGGTGTCATCCGGAAAAAACGAATCCGGTATTATTATTTTTTGCATTTTTAAAGGTCTGCACATGCGCAGACAGGAAAGCCGGATCAGTTTTGCTGGAACACTTAATGCCGAATCTGGCACTAATACACTTCAATGTAAATTAATGCCGGATCCGGCATTCCGGCAAGTGATCAGTATTTTTGGCCGGAGATAAAACTGCAGCATGCTGCGGTATTTTTTCCGTCCAAAAAAGAGGGACTGAACTGAAGACATCCTGATGCATCCTAAACGGAATGCTCTCCATTCAGAATGCATTAGAATAAAACTGATCGGTTCTTTTCTGGTATTGACTCCCTGTGACGGAACTCAACACCGGAAAACAAAAACGCTAGCGTGAAAGTACCCTTAGAAAGGTATTGTCATGGACTATATGATGTCTGATTTTCATTTTTTACATTATTCATGGGATAACCCCTTTAAGGTAGAATGCTATATCTCTTCTCATAGAGACATATGATAGGGAATTTTGCATACCACTCCTGATGCAGGAAATATATCAGTTACACTGCCATTGGCAAACCATTCTACCACAACCCGGCCGTAGGTTCCATAGAGACGCTCAATGCTAAAGCTGATGAGATTATCCTGTTCCATCTCTTCTGCTTGTTTCATTAATGAGTTCTAAAAATTACAAAAAACAACAACATAGTTTATATATAATGCAGCATAGTAATAGTGTCATTAGAAAGTCAAGTAAAATCATGCCATCACCTGAGCAAAAGCAATAACTCCATGGGCATGGTCGTTGGCTGGAATGATTATGGTGACATAGGAATGTACACCGATCTCTGCGCCTCCTTTTGGGTTTCTCAGCCTCACTCTGAAAGTTTCATCCTCCTCCGGGATTGAATCATCAAGGATATTAACTGCGAATATGGCTTCACTCTGACCAGGCTCAAACTTCAACTCACCTGAACTAGCAGAAAGGTATACACAGCATAAGATTAATATAACGGCATAAGTAACACACAGTGGACTCCAGAGAAACAAGCAAAAACTAACAAGTATATACTGTAGGTCAGGCATGCTCAACCTGCGGCCCTCCAGCTCTTGCAAAACTATAACTTCCAGCATGCCCGAACTACTTACAGCTATCAGCCTACAGCAGGGCTTTGTGGGAGTTGTAGTTTTGCAACAGCTGGAAGGCCGCAGGTTGAGCATGCCTGCTGTAGGGGATCAAATCAGAATGGTTTTCACTTCTGCCTTCAGCAGGTGTGAAGTCAGTTTGTGCATCTTTATCTATGGGGAGCAAACTATCGAAAAATGGAAAAAACAACAAAATAATGATGCAAAAAGGCAAAATGAATTAAAACGTACACTATATAGAGCGAGAAGTGCAAACTACTGTAGTGAAGGATTCTTCTGTCATGCCATCTTACGCATTATGTAATCTGACATGAAAAGTGTTACCTGTAAGGTGGAGCAGTGCAGTGAAAATACCAAATGTCCATACTAAATTGATACTACTGCAGCATGTAGGCTCACACGCGTCGCTATATAGTATAATATATTTATGGCTGATGAAGGTCATATCTTTGTAACACTGGTAGACTTGCCATGATCGCATATGCCAATGGAGCTCTCAATCTTCCTATTTATTTTCAATAATGGACACTGCAATATGATTACAGGTAGTAGAAGAATCTAATTTATATTACTGGGGATCTAGGTGTCAATGCTGTTCAGGTCTTATAAATATATCTGTTTAAGTTGCTAAATACCCTGAATGAAAAAGCATATTCCTTCCTTCTGTAACAGATGCATTTTATAGATTGATGGGGTGCTCCCGTTTTGGTATGGACCCCCTTGTCCCACCTGGATGCCATAGCTAGAGGTGTTCAGAGCTACACGAACAGCAGAGCGGGCTGTGTCATGCTGTTCATCTAACTCCCACTCACTTGTATAGACGTTATAGAAACTGGAAGACAGCCCACTTGACTCTGGCCACGGCATCCAGATGACTCTGTGCAGACTGAGTTTGAGCCTTCCACTGGACTGGGGGTATACGAAGGAAGGCTTGCATTTATGCAAATTTATAGGCATGTAGAAACATATAACATCCATTAATTGTAAAAAAAATAATAATATACAGTACAGACCAAAAGTTTGGACACACCTTCTCATTCAAAGAGTTTGAAGCTCATCAAGAGAATGCCAAGAGTGTGCAAAGCAGTAATCAAAGCAAAAGGTGGTTACTTTGAAGAACCTAGAATATGACATATTTTCAGTTGTTTCACACTTGTTTGTTATGTATATAATTCCACATGTGTTAATTCATAGTTTTGATGCCTTCATAGTCATGAAAATAAAGAAAACTCTTTGAATGAGAAGGTGTGGCCAAACTTTTGGTCTTTACTGTATATACAGTGGATATAAAAAGTCTACAAAACCCTGTTAAAATGTTTCTGTGATGTAAAAAAAATGAGACAAAGATAAATCATTTCAGAACTTTTTCTGCCTTTAATGTGACCTATAAACTGTACAAGTCAATTGAAAAACAAACTGAAATCTTTTAGGTAGAGGGAAGAAAAAATATAAAAATAAAATAATATGTGCACACTCTTAAACTAATACTTTGTTGAAGCACCTTTTGTTTTTATTACAGCACTCTTTTTGGGTATGAGTCTCTCAGCATGGCACATTTTGACTTGGCAAGATTTGCCCACTCTACTTTGCAAAAACACTCCAAATCTGTCAGATTACGAAGGCATCTCCTGTGCACAGCCCTCTTCAGATCACCCCACAGATTTTCAATCGGATTCAGGTCTGGGCTCTGGCTGGGCCAATCCAAAACTTTAATCTTCTGGTGAAAACCATTCCTTTGTTGATTTGGATGTATGCTTTGGGTCGTTGTCATGGTGAAAGATGAAATTCCTCTTAATGTTCAGCTTTCTAGCAGAAGCCTGAAGGTTTTGTGCCAATATTGATTGCTATTTGGAACTATTCATAATTCCCTCTAGCTTAATTAAGGCCCCAGTTCCAGATGAAGAAAAACAGCACCAAAGCATGATGCTGCCACCACCATGCTTCACTGTGGGTATGGTGTTCTTTTGGTGATGTGCAGTGTTGTTTTTGCGCCAAACATATCTTTTGGAATTATGGCCAAAAAGTTTAACCTTGGTTTCATCAGACCATAACACCTTTTCCCACATGCTTTTGGGAGACTTCATATGTGTTTTTGAAAAATGTAGCCCGGCTGGATGTTTTTCTTCGTAAGAAAAGGCTTTCGTCTTGCCACTCTACCCCACAGCCCAGACATATGAAGAATATGGGAGATTGTTGTCACATGTACCACACAGCCAGTACTTGCCAGATATTCCTGCAGCTCCTTTAATGTTGCTGTAGGCCCTTATGGTAGCCTCCCAGACCAGTTTTCTTCTCGTCATTTCATAAATTTTGGAGAGACGTCCAGTTCTTGGTATTGTCACTGTTGTGCCATATTTTCTCCACTTGATGATGACTGTCTTCACTGTGTTCCATGGTATATCTAATGCCTTGGAAATTCATTTGTACCCTTTTCCTGACTGATAACTTTTAACAATGAGATCCCTCTGATGCTTGGAAGCTCTCTGTGGACCATGGCTTTTGCTGTGGGATACGACTAAGAAAAGTTCAGGAAAGACCAACTAGAGCAGCTGAACTTTATTTGGGGTTAATCAGAGGCACTTTAAATGATGGCAGGTGTATGCTGACTCCTATTTAACATGATTCTGAATGTGATTGCTTAATTCTGAACACAGCTACATCCCCAGTTATAAGAGGGTGTGCACACTTATGCAACCACATTATTTTAGTCTTTTTTGTTTTCTTCCCTGCACCTAAAAGATTTCAGTTTGTTTTTCAATTGAGTTGTACAGTTTATAGGTCACATTAAAGGTGGAAAAAGTTCTGAAATTATTTATCTTTGTCTAATTTTTTTATATCACAGAAACCTGACATTTTAACAGACTTTTTATATCCACTGTATATATATACTAACACATGCGATCATGACTGAGGCCAAAAGGACAGGTTTTTTTGGCCTCCATCAGATGAATGCAGCCCTATGGATACATTTGACATATATGTGAAGAGCTTTTCTGGTTCATATGCAAAGCGTTTAGATGCAATGTGGATAGAGCCTAATGCATTCCTTTTACTTAGTGACATAATATTCACAATGAGCATTTGTATTCAATGTATTCTAAGGCTGCTTTCACACTCTCGTTTGGTGCCGATCCGTCTTGGATCTGCACAGACGGATCCATTCAGATAATACAAACGTCTGCATCCGTTCAGAACGGATCAGTTTGTATTATCTTTAACATAGCCAAGACAGATCCGTCTTGAACACCATTGAAAGTCAATAGAGGACGGATCCGTTTTCAGTGGTGTCATAGTAAATGGATCCGTCCTCATTGACTTACATTGTGTGTCAGGACGGATCCGTTTGGCTCAGTTTCGTCAGACGGACACCAAAGCGTAATGGAGACGGAACAGAGGCAAACTGATGCATTCTGAGCGCATCCTTTTCCACTCAGAATGCATTAGTGCCAAACTGATCCATTTTGGACCGCTTGTGAGAGCCCTGAACGGATTTCACAAACGGAGAGCCAAAAACGCCAGTGTGAAAGTAGCCTAACTCTAAGAGTTCCCCCTTAGACAGCTGGCATTTACCTTGGTATGAAATCAGATTGATTAGACACTGAAGTTAGCTCAAAGATCTGTGTGTGGTAATCTCCAGCCAAGGATATGATGGTTCTGGACACATTTAAGGAGAGGACAGTAGAGGAGATCAACTGTTTAGAGGGTGGAGCAACCAGTAATGGCGAAAACTGTCCCCTTTCAGAGTTCAAGAGATACAATTCAGATATATTTCCACCAGCAATTAAAAGGTGAGCTTAAAAAGAAAGAAAAAAAGAAAGAAAATATGAAAAGATATGTTCCATCATCTACTTGATTGTACTCTATGTGATGACCTTTACTTTTTATTTACAGGAAGATCTTAGGGATTTTCCAGGATTACCATGGTTTTAACAGATATGCACATGTACAGTCAGGTCCATAAATATTGGGACATTGACACAATTCTAACATTTTTGGCTCTATATACCACCACAATGGATTTGAAATGAAACAAACAAGATGTGCTTTAACTGCAGACTGTCAGCTTTAATTTGAGGGTATTTACATCCAAATCAGGTGAACGGTGTAGGAATTACAACAGTTTGCATATGCGCCTCCCACTTGTTAAGGGACCAAAAGTAATGGGACAGAATAATAATCATAAATCAAACTTTCACTTTTTAATACTTGGTTGCAAATCCTTTGCAGTCAATTACAGCCTGAAGTCTGGAACGCATAGACATCACCAGACGCTGGGTTTCATCCCTGGTGATGCTCTGCGAGGCCTCTACTGCAACTGTCTTCAGTTCCTGCTTGTTCTTGGGGCATTTTCCCTTCAGTTTTGTCTTCAGCAAGTGAAATGCATGCTCAATCGGATTCAGGTCAGGTGATTGACTTGGCCATTGCATAACATTCCACTTCTTTCCCTTAAAAAACTCTTTGGTTGCTTTCGCAGTATGCTTTGGGTCATTGTCCATCTGCACTGTGAAGCGCCTTCCAATGAGTTCTGAAGCATTTGGCTGAATATGAGCAGATAATATTGTCCGAAACACTTCAGAATTCATCCTGCTGCTTTTGTCAGCAGTCACATAATTAATAAATACAAGAGAACCAGTTCCATTGGCAGCCATACATGCCCACACCATGACACTACCACCACCATGCTTCACTGATGAGGTGGTATGCTTAGGATCATGAGCAGTTCTTTTCCTTCTCCATACTCTTCTTTTCCCATCACTCTGGTACAAGTTGATCTTGGTCTTATCTGTCCATAGGATGTTGTTCCAGTGAAACCTTTTTTAGATGTCGTTTGGCAAACTCTAATCTGGCCTTGCTGTTTTTGAGGCTCACCAATGGTTTACATCTTGTGGTAAACCCTCTGTATTCACTCTGGTGAAGTCTTCTCTTGATTGTTGACTTTGACACACATACACCTACCTCCTGGAGAGTGTTCTTGATCTGGCCAACTGTTGTGAAGGGTGTTTTCTTCACCAGGGAAAGAATTCTTCGGTCATCCACCACAGTTGCTTTCCGTGGTCTTCCAGGTATTGTGGTGTTGCTGAGCTCACTGGTGAGTTCCTTCTTTTTAAGAATGTTCCAAACAGTTGTTTTGGCCACACCTAATGTTTTTGCTAATTCTCTGATGGGTTTGTTGTGTTTTTTCAGCCTAATGATGGCTTCCTTCACTGATAGTCTTTGGATCTCATCTTGAGAGTTGACAGCAACAGATTCCAAATGCAAATAGAACACTTGAAATTAACTCTGGACCTTTTACCTGCTCATTGTAATTGGGATAATGAGGGAATAACACACACCCGGCAATGGAACAGCTGAGAAGCCAATTGTCCCATTACTTTTGGTCCCTTAACAAGTGAGAGGCACATATGCAAACTGTTGTAATTCCTACACCGTTCACCTGATTTGGATGTAAATAACCTCAAATTAAAGCTGAGTCTGCAGTTAAAGCACATCTTGTTAGTTTCATTTCAAATCCATTGTGGTGGTGCATAGAGCCAAAAATGTTTCAATTGTGTCGATGTCCCAATATTTATGGACCTGACTGTAGTTCTTTACCTGGTGTACATCTTTATTTTTCAATTTGGACTCTCCTGACCCTTTGTCAACATGTAAATGATTTTTTCTGGTTTCTTTACATCCTGTATGTAGCACTTCCTGTTGCTGTTTTCAACCAAACCCATGATGCACTTCTCCTTCCTCTGCCAACGCTCCAGCGCCGCCCCTAACAACGCCCAGCTAGTTTATTGCTCCTCCCACCATACACTCCCCTATCACTGCCCCACCCATGGACACATCATTACAGGAAATAAGAAAGAGCTGAATGGACAAGGTCTGACCTCTCTTGTCCACATCTGTAGGCAGACGCCACCTGTGGCCGACAATGTCCTTTTCAACCTTTATATTCTCTCTAGTGATAAACTTCTAACAGATCAGCTTCTAACATGTGTAATGCTTAACATGATTTAAATTGATTATCCCATTAAAAAAAATGTCTAATAAAGCTGAAATTTCCATCCAAAGTCCACAGTGTCTTTTTGCAATATTGTTTAGGTTTTGAGATGAGAACATAAGGTCCCCAGTGTCCCGTAAAGGGGTGCAGAAGTACAGTACTCTGTGTCACATCCAAATTATACATCAAATAGCAGTAATACATATATAATCATGGAACAGCAGGCAAGCTTTACTAAGCAAAAGGTGTCAAAATTATGTTACAAATTGAATGCACCAAATTTATTATCTCTACCTACCTCTACAAAAAGTAGTAAACTAAGCGGTGTCATAAAATATATAAACTTAGGGTACTTCCACATTAGCGTTATTCTTTTCCGGCATTGAGTTCCGTCCTAGGGGTTCAATACCGGAAAAGAACTGATCAGTTTTATCCTAATGCATTCTGAATAGAGAGCAATCCGTTCAGGATGCATCAGGATGTCTTCAGTTCAGTCTTTTTGACTTTTCAGTCAAAATTCCGGAACACTTGCCCATTGACATGCATTTTCCCATTGACATGCATCAATGCCGGATCCAGCCCCAAGTGTTCCGGCAAAACGGATCCGGCATTACGGTCTGCGCATGCTCAGACCGCAAAAAATGTGAAAAAAATTATTGCCGTATACGTTTTTCTGGATGACACCGGAGAGACGGATCCGGCATGTCAATGCATTTGTCATACGGATCAGGATCCTGATCCGTCTGACAAAAGCCATCAGTTTGCGTCCGTATAGACGGATCCAGCAGGCAGTTCCGGCGACGGAACTGCCTGCCGGAATCCTCTGCCGCAAGTGTGAAAGTACCATTAGCTGAAGATACAGTCCTGATCAAAAGTTTAAGACCACTTGAAAAATTGCAAAAAATCATATTTAGGCTACTTTCACACTTGCGTTCAGAGCGGATCCGTCTGGTGTCTGCACAGACGGAACCGCTCCTATAATGCAGATGTTTGGATCTGTTCAGAACGGATCCGTCTGCATTATAGTTTAGAAAAAATTCTAAGTGTGAAAGTTGTTCAGACGGATCCGTCCAGACTTTACATTGAAAGTCAATGGGGGACGGATCCGTTTGAAAATTGAGCCATATTGTGTCAACTTCAAACGGATCCGTCCCCATTGACTTACATTGTAAGTCTGGACGGATCCGTTTGCCTCCGCACGGCCAGGCGGACACCCGAACGCTGCAAGCAGCGTTCGGGTGTCCGCCTGCTGAGCGGAGGCTGAACGCTGCCAGACTGATGCATTCTGAGCGGATCCGCATCCACTCAGAATGCATTGGGGCAGTACGGATGCGTTCGGGGCTGCTTGTGAGAGCCTTCAAACGGAGCTCACAACCGGAGCCCCGAACGCTAGTGTGAAAGTAGCCTTAGCATGGCTGGATCTTAACAAGGTTCCAAGTAGAGCTTCAACATGCAACAAGAAGAAATGGGAGTGAGACAAAACATTTTTTGAGCATTCAATTTAATGAAAACAACGAATAAGCTGAAACAGGCTGTTTTTCAGCTGATCAAAAGTTTAGGACCACACCTCCAAAAAAAAACGAAACCCCCCCAAAACAGAAATCCAACTTCCAAACATGAACTGAGTAATGAGTAGCTCCGTCGTTATTGTTTATCACTTCAAAAATTTGTTTCGGCATGCTTGATGCAAACGTTTCCATGGTGAGTGGGAACATTTCTCCAAGTGGTGAAGACGGCCGCACGAAGGCCATCTACTGCCTGGAACTGTTGTCCATTTATGTAAACTTCCCTTGCCATCCATCCCCAAAGGTTCTCAATTGGATTTAGATCAGGGGAACACGCAGGATGGGCCAAAAGAGTGATTTTATTCTCCTGGAAGAAGTCCCTTGTCCTGCGGGTATTGTGTACTGTAGCGTTGTTCTGTTGAAACATCCAGTCGTTACCACACAGACGAGGGCCTTCAGACATGAGGAATGCTCTCTACAACATCTGGACATAGCCAGCGGCCGTTTGACGCCCCTGCACTTCCTGAAGCTCCATTGTTCCACTGAAGGAAAAAGCACCCCAGACCATTATGGCGCCCCCTCCACTGTGGCGCGTAGAAAACATCTCAGGTGGGATCTGCTTGTCATGCCAGTAACGTTGGACACCATCAGGACCATCAAGGTTAAATTTTTTCTCGTCAGAGAATAAAACTTTCTTCCACCTTTGAATGTCCCATGTTTGGTGCTCTCTTGCAAAGTCCAAACAAGCAGTTCTGTTGCGTTTAAGGAGACAAGGTCTTTGAAGCCCTTCAGTCTCAGATGCCGTCTGATGGTTATGGGGCTGCAGTCAGCACCAGTAAGGGACTTAATTTGGGTCGAGGATCGTCCAGTGTCTTGACGGACAGCCAATTGGATCCTCCGGCTCAGTGCTGATGACATTTTTTTGGGTCTTCCACTTTACTTTTTTGTTCCATAACCCTCAGGATCATTTAAGAAATTCCAAATGACTGTCTTACTGTGTCCCACCTCAGCAGCGATGGCGCGCTATGAGAGACCCTGCTTATGCAGTTCAACAACCCGACCACGTTCAAAAAGGGAGAGTTTTTTTGCCTTTGCCATCACAACGTGTGACTACCTGACAGAAAAGGACAATGAATCCACATCTTTGCACAGATTTGGCCTTTTAAAGGCATGTGGTCCTAAAATTTGGATCAGCTGAAAAACAGCCTGTTTCAGTTTAATCGTTATTTTCAATTAATTGAATGCTCAAAAAATGTTTTGTCTCACTCTCATTTCTTCTTGTTGCATGTTGAAGCTCTACTTGGAACCTTGTTAAGATCCAACAATGTAAAATATTATTTTTTTGCAATTTTTCAAGTGGTCTTAAAATTTTGATCAGGACTGTATGTGCTATCGTTTGGTGCAAAATGTTAGCATTTATATATGCCAGGCATGAGATGAAGTAAAGAAATGTCTAGTTGCACCAAATTTGTCATGCCCGTGCCAAAAAAATGCCCCTTTACATTGTTTAAAAATGTAAATGCATTTAATGGCTTCACAGTAACCAGGAGTTCAAGGGCTCAACAGCGTTAGTCAAATGACTACCATGTAGAGATGAGAGGACTTCCTGAAATTAGTTTCAGGTACCATTCATCCAAATAGGCCAAGAAATTTGATTTGGGTATGAATCAATTCTACCCGAATTTTGCACCCAAATGACGTTAAATATCTCTCTCTGGAAAACCTCCCCCAAATTGAATCGAAACAAATTCTGATTCTAATGAATTCGAGTTTTAAAAAAAAATCAGTTCAAATTTCGATTCTAAAGAATCTTTGGCCCCATGATTATATGGCAGATTACAATTCTTGCGATAGTTATGTGACAAACACTGAATTTGCACAAAATTCATAATAACGCTTGAATTTTAAGTGTTGCACGGCCATAAATCACTGTGCCGCCCTAGCCTATTGCTGCAGCTTCCTGACCAAAGCAACAATAATCTGAGCCCCATAACTTTCTCTTCTATAATACAAAAATGCACCATACATTAAATAATAGTATAGCTTACCAAGGCCGGATGACGGGACAAATGTATGAATTGTGTGCGCAGCTTTAAATGAAATAACTTGCAGTTTTTTAATGAGTGTCTGTCCTGATTCCCACAGGAAAATATGAATAAAATCTGTTTCTGCCGCTACAAGAAAAAAAAAAAAAACAGAACAAAAAATTGAAAGGTCTTAATTTTATCTGACAATGTATTTGTAGCATTATTATTATTTGACACATCATTCATTAGATCAGTACATTTCGCAAGGCTAGAAGTGCAATCATTAATTCCTGTCATCTACTACTTGATAATAGGAAAACATGAACATGTTTTACATTTTCCAATATGTCTTAAAGAGGCTCTGTCACCCGGATAAACCCTATACTACCCTACCAGGCATATATCCTGGTAGGGTTGATGACCGCTTTAAAAATACACCTCAAATCAATGTAAAAAAAAAAAAGATAGTTTAACCTTTTTATGTACTGCCACTATACCCATGAGATTGGATGGCAGCTGTACAATTTGTGACCCAATGGCTAAGGAGAAACAATCAAATAGATATTCACTGTATATTCAGGACTTCCATAATATAATTCCAGGAAGGACTGCTGGCCGGTGTCACAGAAAGAAAATGAAATTTACCACCAGCATACCTTGTAGAAATACAATGTAGATGTCTCCACCAAAAGCTAGAGATTGCACATCCATAGTTCCAGTAATTGGCACATCTTGTGGATTTCCAAACTGATTATCAGACCATAAGAACATCAAAGAATTCTGGTCAGAGCCTCCACGGGACACCACCATGTAGACAGCTTCCCCACGAGTGAAAACTGTTAGACCTGTAACACCAGGGCTTGGAAGATTTTGGTATTGTACAAATATACCATTGTTCCATTTAAAAACCTAGAGAAAGCAAGACAACAGCGACATTATTGTCAATATCAATCTCCCCATAACTTTTTCCATTTTACACAATAAGGCTACTTTCACACTAGCGTTCTGCTGTCCGCTCGTGAGCTCCGTTTGAAGGGGCTCACGAGCGGAGCAGAACGCTTCCGTCCAGCCCTGATGCAGTCTGAATGGATGCGGATCCGCTCAGACTGCATCAGTCTGGCGGCGTTCAGCCTCCGCTCCGCTCGCCTCCGCACGGCCAGGCGGACAGCTGAACGCTGCTTGCAGCGTTCGGGTGTCCGCCTGGCCGTGCGGAGGCGAGCGGATCCGTCCACACTTACAATGTAAGTCAATGGGGACGGATCCGCTTGAAGATGACACAATGTGGCTCAATCTTCAAGCGGATCCGTTCCCCATTGACTTTCAATGTAAAGTCTGAACGGATCCGCTCAGGCTACTTTCACACTTAGAAAATTTTCTAAGTTTTAATGCAGACGGATCCGTTCTGAACGGATGCGAACGTCTGCATTATCGGAGCGGATCCGTCTGATGAAACATCAGACGGATCCGCTCCGAACGCTAGTGTGAAAGTAGCCTAACTCTATGATAGTTTTCATCGCTACTGCACAGTCACAAGTACTTGGAGAGATAATCTTCACATGTTGAGGGGGTTGTGCAGACAGTACATATTGATGACCTATCCTCAGGATAGATCATCAGTATCTGATCGGTGGAGGGCCAACGCTCCCCACCGATCAGCTGTTTGAAGAGGAAGCGGCACTCATACAAGCACTGCTTCCGCTTCAAGATTGCATTGCGTGTCGTGTTGGTGTCACAGCCTATGGTGTGTGCTGTGACACTGTTGCTACACTTGCGGTTGCCCACGGCAACGTGTTGCTGTGTGTGCATGCGGTGGCAGTGTCTCGGCCTTCTAGGTGATTGCCGTGACATGGTTGCCACGCATGTTGTTGCCTGCGGCAACGTGTAGCTTTCTATGCTTGTGTGTGCACTTCCCCTTTAAGTGGCTTCCTCCCCTTGTCTGGTGTTGGAAGGGTTAACTCCCTTCCTAGTGTTTTAACACTGGGTTTATGTGTGTGTGTGTGTGTGTGTGTGTGTGGCTGCTTGGGCTATTTAGCCTCTGCTGGATGCCTGAAGCTGGGGGGTACTCCAGCCATGGTGTATGCTGGAACTATCCTCCTGGCATATTCCATCTGTACAGTGAGGGCCACCCTTGTGGTCATAGAAGATGTTTTTATGGTGTCTTATGTTTATTGCAGCTATGGGTGTCCTGGGTCCCTGTGTGGTTTGTGGTGTGTGCTGTGTCCTTAACGTTTGTGTGGACACCAGCACTTGTGCACGCGTTCCAGTCAGTGTGTCTGTGGCAGGTAAGTGTGTTAGTGGTCTCGCTTACCTGCCATCTCTATAGCTGTATGTGTTCCCCTCTCCTTGCAGCCTGGCCTCAGATAGAGACTCCTGTTCCTCCATTACTGGGATGAACAGGTTGTCTCTCCCCTGCTCCTAAGTGAGGGATTACCGGGGCGACTTAGGGTTTCTAGGTATCCTGAGTATGAGTCGTCCTACCATTGGGGTCCGCTCAACCATCGGGGTACGCTCATACAGTGAGGAGTCAGGGAGAGGATTAGGGACGCAGTAGGAGGTGACCTGCTCCCTTATTACTCCTTTTGGCCAGGCTGATCCCCTTTTTCCTTTTGACACCGCACGGTGGGGGGGTTTCCCCCACTCCCCGTCGTGACAGTATGACCACTAAGGCTCCTTGCTTGGTGCCTTCGAAAGAGGGCCCAGCATGTGTCGCCTGCCATTTTCTGGCGCACATGCTTATCCTCCGGAGGGAGGTTGAAAGGCGAGATGCTGTTAACAGTGCGATTCTCTGTGACAGTTGGTCGCAGTTGGTGTGAACCGTCACTGGTGTTTGCGTCCCTCCTCGTCCATTCCTCAGTGGTTCAGGTGCGTGTGTTGTGTGCTGGATGCTTTCCTTGGTGTACTGGCTGTGTGCTGGTTGGGGATGCATGCCGGCAGCGACCTGCTGTGAACCGTGTCTGTGGTGGACGCAGTGTTCAGTGCGGTTTCTCTGGACTGTTTGGTGGCTGGTGCCCTGGTTCCTGTTTGTTGTTCCAGGGGCTGGCGGCAGTCTTAGAGAGACATCCTTGCTCTGACGCTGATCCTTTTACTTTCCCCTACACCCCCCCGTCCTGTTGTTTTTTGGGTGTTCTGTTTTGTTCCCCTTTTTTTTTGGTGGGGGGGCTTTGAGGGGTGGGAGTGTCACGGCCTATGGTGTTTGCTGTGACACTGTTGCTACACTTGCGGTTGCCCGCGGCAACGTGTTGCTGTGTGTGCATGCAGTGGCAGTGTCTCGGCCTTGTAGGTGATTGCCGTGACATGGTTGCCACGCATGTTATGCTTGTGTGTGCACTTCCCCTTTAAGTGGCTTCCTCCCCTTGTCTGGTGTTGGAAGGGTTAACTCCCTTCCTAGTGTTTTAACACTGGGTTTATGTTTATGTGTGTGTGGGTGTGGGTGTGGCTGCTTGGGCTATTTAGCCTCTGCTGGATGCCTGAAGCTGGGGGGTACTCCAGCCATGGTGTATGCTGGAGCTATCTTCCTGGCATATTCCATCTGTCCAGTGAGGGCCACCCTTGTGGTCATAGAAGATGTTTTTATGGTGTCTTATTTTTATTGCAGCTATGGGTGTCTTGGGTCCCTGTGTGTTTTGTGGTGTGTGCTGTGTCCTTAACGTTTGTGTGGACACCAGCACTTGTGCACGGGTTCCAGTCAGTGTGTCTGTGGCAGGTAAGTGTGTTAGTGGTCTCGCTTACCTGCCATCTCTATAGCTGTATGTGTTCCCCTCTCCTTGCAGCCTGGCCTCAGATAGAGACTCCTGTTCCTCCATTACTGGGATGAACAGGTTGTCGCTCCCCTGCTCCTAAGTGAGGGATTACCAGGGCGACTTAGGGTTTCTAGGAATCCTGAGTATGAGTCGTCCTACCATCGGGGTCCGCTCATACAGTGAGGAGTCAGGGAGAGGATTAGGGACGCAGTAGGAGGTGACCTGCTCCCTTATTACTCCTTTTGGCCAGGCTGATCCCCTTTTTCCCTTTGACACTGCACGGTGGGGGGTTTCCCCCACGCTCCGTCGTGACACTTGGAGGTGCAGTGTAATTATAAGTGTTCCATTCAAGTAATGGAACAAGTACTTGTAATTACAACTCACTGCCATTGCAAGCGAGACGACACACTGTGTATTAATGAAGATGAGGTGCTCCGCCTCCTATACCAACAGCTGATCGGAGGGGGGGTTTGATTGTCACTTAATCGTTGGGGGGGAAGGAGGCGAACCAGCGGAAGAGGAGGACTGGCAGAGGAGACAGTCACTCATGCAACTTGAAAAAGGAGTTTTGTATCTGTGAAACGCGTTTTTACCTTGGCATCTAATAAAAGACATTTCATGTATCCTATTGTGGTCGTGATATTGCGTCAGGATGTGTCAAAATAACACAGGCTACCCTTAGCCTGCATTCCCTTTTCTCGTCTACAGTATATATACTCCTCCAGAGGGTTGGTTACCCCTCAAAGTGAGGATCTGACCACATCACCAGCACCGACCAATTATATCCACACGTCCTCACCCCTATGGTTGCACCACACAAAAATGTGAGCATAATTATTCAACTGTTGCACCTACGGGTTTATACGTAACATCCACTGAGCGCCTTTTCCTTTCTATTTTTTGCTATATTTTGTTCAATCAAGGGGACAGGGGAGTGTTACAAAGCAGTACTCAAAGGATTCAGCCCCGCCTCCTGGTACTCGAACTTCTCATTTGCAGAATAATAAAAAACGCTGATTTCTCTGCAGCTATTTATCATACAGACAAAAGAAAGGTACAGTTTTAATCACCATGATAACCACTACCAGGCAGTATACTAGTTTAACAGGGTTGATCCTAGTAACATAGCTTCTTTAACCATCAAGTTTAGCTCGGCTACATCTGTATGTACTGGCTGTACAACCACTTTAAGTGACTGTTGAACATTCAAAATCCATAGGCTTTAATATAGAATTATTGTTTATACTCTTCTGAGAAGACTTCCTTCTTGAACAAACGTATTAAAGAGATCTGGTTGTAATGTTGAGTGATAAGTCAATTTGATGCCACAAGTTAGTTTGTAAGATTTCTAATCTGCTAGATACGTCCCACTAGACTGTGAGTGCACCCAATCCTAAATTCACAATCAGCAATGTCAAGTGTTGGCTGGGGTGGTATTAGGCACATTGTCACTTGACTCTGGTGGATGTTTTACTATCTGGCAGTCTGATGGACAAATACCTGGAGAATGATATCTGCCAAAATTTTGTGGAGGGAGATATTTTATTGAGATTTGTTCTAGGCTTATGTAGGATAATGTTAAGGTTACAGGCTACAGCATACAAATAATATCATAAGCTTTATTTATACAGCACCACCATATCCCACTTTACAATTCAGAGGCTACATGTACAAATCAAAAGACATCACAGGCTAGTATACAATTGACATCACATGCTAATATACAATTGAAACACTAGGAGTGAAAGCCCTGCTCACAAGAACATGCTATCTAGATAATTCTATCCTTCTAATTTTGTTTTATGAGTTTGGCGAAAGCAGCATGTGTCCCTATGCACAAAGCAAGGTCCATAAAGACATGGTTTGACAAGTCTGGTGTGGAGGAACTCAAGAGGCTGTCCTGACCTCAACACTTTTGAGATGGATTGGAACACTTATTGTAAGTTAGACCTTCTCCTCCAACATCAGTCCCTGACCTCACAAATGGTCTTGTGGCTTACTGGGCCCAATTTCCCACAAGCACACTCCAAAATCTTGTAAGAAGCCTTCACAGAAGAGTTGAAGCACAAAAGGGCTTCATGGGTTTGGAATGTAGAGATGTCCAAAAAGCTCATATACAGTAGATGTGATGGCCACATACCTTTGGCTATATATAAGCAGATAGATAGATAGATAGACAGACAGAAGAGACATTCAGAAGAGACAAATATACAGACAGCTAGATAGTGTCAGCATTGTAGTGGCAAGTCCGCAATTAGTCAACGTTCCCTGTTCTGCTAAATGCAAGACAGACAGACACAGAGAAACAACCACACAGAGAAGGGTCATACAGATACAGGTCAAAACCGGGAGGACAATACAATACAAAATCAGAGGACGGAGGGTAGTCAAAATAGCCAAGCCAAAGTCAGAACCATACGGGTATCACAAGTACAAAATCACAAGACAAAGGAGGATCAGAGGCAAGCCGAGATCAATATACTAACCAATCCAAAACACTCACAGACAGAACCACGAGCACAGCAAGGGAGTAAACCTATAACTGGCAAGGGTGAATTGCCAGCAAGGCATTTAAGTAGAGCACCAAGTCCCAGGATCAGAACCTGATAGGTCCATGACTCGGTGCTCCATTAGTCAGACACAGCACAAAGGAACAGAACAGCTGAATAATCAAGGACTGCTAGTTTTCCTCCAGCACACGGCTTCGCAGAGCGTCTCTCCCAGCACGGTTGCACCGAATCTGAAGATCTCGCCGCTGGAGCCCGGACAGTTAAGTTAATGAAATATTGACAGAAAGATGAATAGATAGATAGATAGACAGACAGAAGGGATAGATAGATAGATAGATAGATAGATAGATAGATAGATAGATAGAATAGACAGCCAGAGGAGACAGATAAATAGATAGATAATGTAGATAGATAGATAGATAGACAGACAGCTAGAAGAGACAGATAAATAGACATACAGACAAGCAGACGGATGGACAGACAGACAGCCAATTTCTCTTAAAACCTTTTGGACACACTATTAAGGCTTACAGGTGTAATAACATAACTCAAAAGATAACTAACCTGAGAACTGCTTGTATTACTTCCAATGATCAGATAATATTCCTGATTTCCCAGTGAGAACTGCTTTAAACTGGTCGTTCCTAGGACTTGAAGAGTCTGTTTCTACATTTGGAGGCATATGTAGCAGGTATTAGTTGTAAAGCAGAGACTTAGCAGGAAACTACAAGAATGACTCGGTTCTGCATTTAACCTACTGCAAATAGCTAAATCTTCACCTCTACACATTTTACGAAAATATGGACAGCTTGCCAACTTTTATCATTCACCGTGTTATGTGTTTATCTGGGTATATCACCTTACTTCTACATTATAGAACATCAGAGCTCCATCAGCTGAAAGTAGGATTCAAAGTAACTACTGGGAAGGGCAGCCAAAAGAGACTTCCATAGATTTAGACTTGCATTCAGCAGCTATTTGGATTGCGAATCTGCCTTTATTTGCAGAACCTAGATGTTCTAGTAGTAAAGTGGTTAGGAGATTTGGACTCACTACAAATTGGTGCACAGTGCCTTGGGAGAGCTGACAGAAGGTTGTTGACTTTCCTATGTTAACATTTAAAGATCGCCTAAATGCTGTCCACTGACCGAATTTTCCAGTATTTTTGTAATCAGTAAAAGTACTAAGAAAATCTATAAGAAAGATCGGAACACTACAGATAATAAATAGATCGGGGAGAAGCTGGCTAGGGCACATCTCTCTATACCTCCCAAGGCAGGCTATCATAATGTCCTCTTAGTGCATTCAGGAACCTTCATACAATGTAGATCAAAAATAAAAGCAGGCACTCACCAGCTGGCAGGTCTAAGAATAGTAGCTTTATATATTGTTGCATAAAATTTACAATAAAATATACGAATGAAATATTCACATAAAATGTTCACATAAAATTTAACATAAATTGCACTGGGGACAATAGATCGTTGTGTATCTTCCTTATATTAGCTAACTGGTTGAATGATAGGCTCTAGGTCAAATCCTTATTATCATGTGTAAAAAATCATGTGTAAAAAATCATGTGTAGAAAATCAAGAGTAAATATCCTCCCGTGAAAATCTGTGAAAAATAAAATACAATAGTAATGGTATCCTGTGGAGAATAAATGTGACACAAAATATATAAATATAAATATAATAATATTTGGTGAAAGAGTGTTCCAGTAAGGTTTTGAGATGGCCTAGTAGCAATTCCTCAATTGAGGTATTAGTTCAGTAGCAATTCCTCTATGCGCCAGAAAGTAAGGGTTTAGGTAAAGAGTAGTCGGGCTTTAAAAATGGGGCGTCCCCCTAGTTCTTCAAACCCTCTTACCTTACCCTTGAATGTGAATTCTCATAGGCGCTAGGGCTCTCGGTTCTCCCGGAATGATGTGGGATCCAACGCTGCAGGAGTTACCTCTCGCCGATCTCGGCGTTCCACGAGGCTACCTCCTTGCGTGTCAACAGTCAGGAAGTAACTTCCAAAGTTCTCGTGGTCTCGCGTAGTCTCGCGATAGCTTGATCCAGCTAGGTTTAGACTGGAATATCAATACAAGCTATATGGTAGTCTTCCGATTGTTATTATGGTCGAATTCAGATGGGTAGTTTAACTACCCATCTGAATTCGACCATAATAACAATCGGAAGACTACCATATAGCTTGTATTGATATTCCAGTCTAAACCTAGCTGGATCAAGCTATCGCGAGACTACGCGAGACCACGAGAACTTTGGAAGTTACTTCCTGACTGTTGACACACAAGGAGGTAGCCTCGTGGAACGCCGAGATCGGCGAGAGGTAACTCCTGCAGCGTTGGATCCCACATCATTCCGGGAGAACCGAGAGCCCTAGCGCCTATGAGAATTCACATTCAAGGGTAAGGTAAGAGGGTTTGAAGAACTAGGGGGACGCCCCAGTTTTAAAGCCCGACTACTCTTTACCTAAACCCTTACTTTCTGGCGCATAGAGGAATTGCTACTGAACTAATACCTCAATTGAGGAATTGCTACTAGGCCATCTCAAAACCTTACTGGAACACTCTTTCACCAAATATTATTATATTTATATTTATATATTTTGTGTCACATTTATTCTCCACAGGATACCATTACTATTGTATTTTATTTTTCACAGATTTTCACGGGAGGATATTTACTCTTGATTTTCTACACATGATTTTTTACACATGATTTTTTACACATGATAATAAGGATTTGACCTAGAGCCTATCATTCAACCAGTTAGCTAATATAAGGAAGATACACAACGATCTATTGTCCCCAGTGCAATTTATGTTAAATTTTATGTGAACATTTTATGTGAATATTTCATTCGTATATTTTATTGTAAATTTTATGCAACAATATATAAAGCTACTATTCTTAGACCTGCCAGCTGGTGAGTGCCTGCTTTTATTTTTGATTTATATATTTCTTTATGTGGGATGAATAGGTGAATCATCCAAAAAGCAGAGCACCTTAACCACAGTAACAAACACAGGTGAGCCACGATATATATATATACTTCATACAATGTAGGGTGCTCCTAAAATTAGAGAATGGAGCTGGTTCAGTCTTCTAAAGTAATGGAACAGCGGAGCAGGGTAGAGAGCTGGAATATATCAGTAGGTTCATTGACTATTGTCCCAATGGACATTTTGAGCCAACATACAGTACTGTAGAACTTTTCCTACACTATGTACAGTATATACCATTCACAGACAACGTACACTTTTAACTCTTGTAACCAGGAACATTTTGGTGTAAGTACAAAAAAAAAATCTATACCGAAAAGAATGTATTTAATACCAGCTGCAACATCCCAATACAATAATAATCGTATTTACCAGCAATAATCCATTCTTGCGAGTGAATGTATAGACCTTGTTATTCGAAGGACGATTACCAATTCCACTTGTAATAACAACAACCTGAGAGTCACTGGTTGGAAAAGCAGCACAATGCACGGGGTTTTCAATGACAAGGTCCTGTATGAACACAGAATGCAGACAATTATGTTAACAGGATTTATATATGAATTTTTTGACTGGTACGTCAGGGGATTGATGGACTTTGTATAATTTATGTTAAATGGTATTCAGCCTTATATTGTCTGCCATAATGAGCACCCCGACTAGCATCAAGCAGGAGCCCCAAAGTGTGCCCTGAGGAAAGAACGGCCCAGGGGTGCCAGAGTGATAGTGAGGGCCACCACCATAAACTGTGAGTATTACTAGCTGCATCATAGCCACTACCACTCCTTTTTTATTTTATTTGGTGAAAAAGGGCATGGGGACAGGGCTGGCAGGTAGAGGGAAGGGGGACAAACTGGGCAACTGTATAGGGCCCACATCTCCAAAGGAGCCTCTTGGAGATCTGGGTGCATCAGACTTTTGGCTTGGTGCCACATATTGGATGAGTGGCACAGTAACTGTATCGGTGTCCTCAAGACGCTGATTCAGTTGACACTTATGGAATAGCAGCAGGTAGAAATATATTCTCTGCCCTAACTGTCACCGCCAGTTCTGTGAGAAGGTCTGGCAGATGTTCTTCTCTACCTCTTGTATGATGTTCTTTGTTTTGGTTTCACTTTCTCATCTCCTTTCCTTCTGCCAGGTGTCACTTATTTAGACTAATCGTCTTCCTTTATATTCCCTCCCATACTGCCTCACTTTGTGGTTTATACTACTTCCTGGATGAAGTGTTCACTGCTGGAGGCTGCTTCTGCTGTTTGCTCAGATAAGTCCTTTACTTTATTGTGTTTCCTTGCTGGCTTGATTCTAGGTGACCCTGACTCCGTCCGTATTAAGTGCAGGGAGCCGGTGGTTGTGTCCCCTCACTATTATAGGGTTTTCGGGTGTCACACAGACTTAGGTACGTGGGCATGCAATCGTCTATCATCGAGACCCTTGCATGTGCATAGCAGTCAGGGAGAGCTCTTGGGGTTTTATAGGGCTCACCTATAAGCTCCTTAGGCCTCTTTCACACTTGCGTTGTCCGGATCCGGCGTGTACTCCACTTGCCGGAATTACACGCCGGATCCGGAAAAACGCAAGTGTACTGAAAGCATTTGAAGACGTATCCGTCTTCAAAATGCTTTCAGTGTTACTATGGCAGCCAGGACGCTATTAAAGTCCTGGTTGCCATAGTAGGAGCGGGGAGCGGGGGAGCGGTATACTTACAGTCCGTGCTGCTCCCAGGGCGCTCCAGAATGACGTCAGAGCGCCCCATGCGCATGGATGACGTGATCCATGTGATCACATGATCCATGCCCTTGGGGCGCCCTGACGTCACTCTGGAGCGCCCCGGGAGCCGCACGGACGGTAAGTATGCTGCTCCCCCGCTCCCCGCTACACTTTACCATGGCTGCCAGGACTTTAGCGTCCCGGCAGCCATGGTAACCATTCAGAAAAAGCTAAATGTCGGGTCCGGCAATGCGCCGAAATGACGTTTAGCTTAAGGCCGGATCCGGATCAATGCCTTTCAATGGGCATTAATTCCGGATCCGGCCTTGCGGCAAGTCTTCAGGATTTTTGGCCGGAGCAAAAAGCGCAGCATGCTGCGGTATTTTCTCCGGCCAAAAAACGTTCCATTCCGGAACTGAAGACATCCTGATGCATCCTGAACGGATTTCTCTCCATTCAGAATGCATTAGGATAAAACTGATCAGGATTCTTCCGGCATAGAGCCCCGACGACGGAACTCTATGCCGGAAGAAAAGAACACAGGTGTGAAAGAGCCCTTAGTTTGGGATCAAGCCAGTCGCTCGTTTATTCATAAGTTCCAGCTATCTGAAAACTTCACTTGTGACAGTAACTTTCTTTGTGACACTAACTTTCCGTATACTAAAGTTGCAGGTCTACAGGACTTTGCACAGTAGATCAGAGTCCCGGCGCAGGTGGCGTGATGACATCACTGCATTGTGCCAGACTGCTGGAGGCTGGAAAAGGTCTCAGCCTTTTCACTCGTTGGGGGATCAGGGTAAGGTTAGAACAAGATTTTTTTTTTCTGGACAAAAAGGAACACTGTTATTTATGGAGGGCACTACAAACTATCTGTGAAGGGAGCAGTATAATCTAAATGGGGCACAGTAATCTGCCAAGGGGGCACTACAAGCTATATAGTGCAGGTACACTTTATTTTGCCAAGGGTTACTGTACTGATGTCTGAGAAGGGGGCACTGTAATCTGTGAAGGAGGTACTGTTAACTATTTTGCAGCACAAGGGTGGAAATGCTTATTGTAAGGGGACACACAGGAGGTTATTATTATCTTAGGTCAGGACGGTGGTATTATTAATAATAAAACTTGCTTTCTGTCCCAAAACAGTAATAACCTATTTTGTGTTTGTAACTGGGGCAAATGGGGAAGGAATAGGCCTAGAATTGAGGCTACCAGCAGGATGAGCAGTCTATGCAACTCTAAGATGCAAGTCATGGTCTTGGCCAGATGAAAAAGATGGATAAAGTGACCGACCACAGTCAGAGAAGGCGTCACCTGTTAGCCGTTGAATGTAACTGTACGGAAGTCACTTATACGCTCTGCAGACTGTCTGTGTAGAACTGGTATCTGTCAATTTATAGTGGTAACCAGGGGCGGATTGGCCATAGATCTTACAGGGAAATTTCCTGGTGGGCCGATGCCCAGGGGGCCGTCTGAGCACTCCTCATGGCTGGCCAGTGGAAATTTTTGGGGATGTATTTTGTCCTACTGGGGCAGCATTTTGTGATGGACTGTGGTATTTGGCTCTGTTGGGGTTCTATAATGTGCCACAATATGCTATTGCTGGCCCTGCCTTCCATCAATTTGGACCTGACTACAAAACGGGGGCCACTTTTAGTATTTTTTCCAGGGCCACTTAAAGTTCCCAGTCCGCCCCTGGTGGTAACATTGGTCTTTGTATAATGGTTTTTATGCATTGACAGTATAGACATTATTTGGTCAGTTTGTAGTGGGAATATGTGATCATAGTGTAATGTTATTCATTTGGTGTAGTGTATTGGTATCATTGGTATACTGGTCTTTGTAATAAGGTGTTTTGTTCAGTAACATGGGAGGTAATATTTCATCATTGTACGGTGGTAATATTTGATCCTAGTATAATGGGATTATTTGATATATTTATATATATATTCATATAATTTTTTTGTGTGGTTGGGGTATATATAGCTTGGAGCTTGTGCACCTGATCCTTTAAGACCCCAACAATGCCCCTTTAAGATCACGCTACACACTTTGTCCACTGTATTCTGAAATGGCTGAATATTACTGTGTTAATGGTACACCATTTCAGTAGATGGGGCCTAACTTTTAATTTTGCCCTGAGCCACACTTTGTCTAAAAACAGCCCTGTATGGGGACACAAAGGGGCACATTATTATTGTATGGGAGCATGTTATTATTGTATGGGGTACAAAGGGTTCACATTATTATTGTAGGGGCACAGAGGGGGAAATTATTATTGCATGGCAACACAAAGAGGGCACACTATAATTGTACAGGGCATAAGGGGGACTATTATTATTATATGGGAAGTCATAGGGGAGCATTATTATCGTATGTTAACATAAAGGAGCATATTATTAACTAAGCGCTGCAGAATATGTTGGCGCTAAAAAAATAAAGATTATTAGTATCATTTCTATGTAGAGGCATATTATTATTGTTTGAGGGCACAAAGGTAGACATTATTATTGTATGAGGGCACAAAGGGGGACATTATTGTATGGGAGCACAAAAGGGGAGTATTATTACTATGTAGGGCACTGGAGGTAAGGATGGTGGAAAGTAATAAGCCAAAGATGTCTGTGTGTGACACTGTGCAGGCACAAGCTGTGACTGTAAAAAGTCCTAATGGCAGTCTGGGCCAGATGGAGAAGAATCGGGAAAGTGAACAACACCAATCAGACATGTAACTCTACTTTATTCACTTATCTAGATTGCAGAGCTCCTGTGTAGAACTGGCATCTATGTACCACTATACGGTCACTTTAAGGTGGCAATTTTGCCCTTAGTACAGTGTTTTGTATTTAATATTAGTATGGTGGTGATGGTGGGGGTGAGAGGCTATATATTTTCACACGTGTATAAAAGTAGGATAACTCACTGTTACATCACGTGTCAGGTAACATGCTGAATGTTTATTTTAAGTTACAGCAGATACTGCTGCTGTGACAGCGTAGGTAGGTTTCAGTTACAGTCGTTCCCTCTGGATGATATTCTACAAATACCTACCTGAATAGCTATAAATACGCCACGCCATTCATAGACTGTGCAAGTAGAGTTTGTTGCAGAATATTTTTTCAGCAAAACACCATATTTTACTTCATCGTGAGAGAAGAAACACCAAGTAGAAGATGACTCATTCGGGAAACTTTGCAAAACAGACAGCACAGAGTAGGGACCCTCTAAAAATCCAAACACAAAATTCTGTTATAGTTGCTAGTATAGTTATTATATTTCCATCAATAATTCTTTACAGCTTTAGGGCTCATGCACACAAGCGTAATGGCTCAGTGACCGAGCTGCGGAGCTACAATACTCGGTACTGGCCATGTGCACTCTGTGTTTGCAGGTTGACTTGAATGGATCCGTGATCCGCAAGTTACAGCCAAAGATAAAAAATGTTCTATCTTTTTGCGGTGCGGAGACACGGACCAGAAAGCCCACAGAAGTGCTTTGTAGTGTTTCTGATCTGTGATCTTATGTTCGTGTGCATGAGCCCTTACAGTGTTGCAGGGTATATTTGCTTTAGGGAATTTAAATCACCAATTTAAATCGAAGAGGCAGGTTTATGCATGAATTTATGGGTTCTGGCATAAATATCACATCTGGGGTCTTATGTATAAAGTCTTTTGAGACAAATAATATTGGGAAGGGGAAGGGGCAGTGAGTTAGAAATTCTTGATGTCTGACCCATTTACTATTTTCTACTTAGAATAGAGGGACGATATATTGGGCCAGAAAGATGAGTCAAGAGGGGCCTGGATGTATTTCTGGAGTGTAATAATATTACAGGCTATAGCTACTAGAGAGGGGTCGTTGATCCAGGGAGTTATTCTGATTGCCTGATTGGAGATGGGAAGGATTCTTTTCTCCTAAAGTGAGGAAAATTGGCTTTTACCTCACAGGGTACTTTTTTTTTGCCTTCGTCTGGATCAACTTGTAGAATAATAGGCTGAACTGGATGGACAGATGTCTTTATTGAGCCTTACAAATTATGTTACTATATTTAAATAATAGGAAATGATACAGTTTTCTAATATATACAGTACAGACCAAAAGTTTGGACACACCTTCTCATTCAAAGAATTTTCTTTATTTTCATGACTATGAAAATTGTAGATTCACACTGAAGGCATCAAAACTATGAATTAACACATGTGGAATTATATACATAACAAACAAGAGTGAAACAACTGAAAATATGTCATATTCGAGGTTCTTCAAAGTAGCCACCTTTTGCTTTGATTACTGCTTTGCACACTCTTGGCATTCTCTTGATGAGCTTCAAGAGGTAGTCCCCTGAAATGGTTTTCACTTCACAGGTGTGCCCTGTCAGATTTAATAAGTGGGATTTCTTGCCTTATAAATGGGGTTGGGACCATCAGTTGCGTTGAGGAGAAGTCAGGTGGATACACAGCTGATAGTCCTACTGAATAGACTGTTAGAATTGGTATTATGGCAAGAAAAAAGCAGCTAAGTAAAGAAAAACAAGTGGCCATCATTACTTTAAGAAATGAAGGTCAGTCAGTCAGCCAAAAAACTGGGAAAACGTTGAAAGTAAGGGCTATTTGACCATGAAGGAGAGTGATGGGGTGCTGCGCCAGATGACCTGGCCTCCACAGTCACCGGTCCTGAACCCAATCGAGATGGTTTGGGGTGAGCTGGACCGCAGAGTGAAGGCAAAAGGGCCAATAAGTGCTAAGCATCTCTGGGAACTCCTTCAAGACTGTTGGAAGACCATTTCAGGGGACTACCTCTTGAAGCTCATCAAGAGAATGCCAAGAGTGTGCAAAGCAGTAATCAAAGCAAAAGGTGTCTAATTTGAAGAACCTAGAATATGACATACTTTCAGTTGAATCACACTTGTTTGTCATGTATATAATTCCACATGTGTTAATTCATAGTTTTGATGCCTTCATAGTCATGAAAATAATGAAAACTCTTTGAATGAGAAGGTGTGTCCAAACTTTTGGTCTGTACTGTATATACATTTAAAATTGTGCTTAAACACTTTTCTTAGATGGTTGACCCCTATCTGCTTAGTAGAATGGTTTAGCCCATGAATCAGTCAGTCCTGCGCAATCTATCCAGGGCCTAACTGAAACATGTTATCAGTCATGTGACATTCTTCACATCATATAATCCCTTATATTCATCATACATGTGCTGCGTCAACACTCAGGACACTTCCATGGGATAACTACATAGGACTAATGGTGGCTCTTAGAAGAACTACTTCACTGCATGTGTATTTACATGGCAGCCTGTTCTGAAGTGATATGTAAAATGGCTGCATGTCTCTAGGTGATTTAATAATGTTGTTAATAAAATTAACTGTAAAAATTACAAACACAAACATACAAGGAAGACAGGGAGAACAATGTTAGATGTGCTTCTACCCTGATACTGACAAACATGATGAGATGCTGCTACAGGAAAAAATAAAACTGTATATGTTGTATTTATATGTTTTGCATGTTTATCCAAATGTTAGACATTTGGATAGATAACTGAATGTCAGAGGTCACATGATGCCATTTTAGTCTTATTCAGATATCCTACGGATGCATTTTACAGGACTAAAACAGCCATACCATTTTTTTTAAAAATACATTAGTTTTAAATACATCTCTATTAGAAAACAGTATAACTGCCTATTTTCTAAACCAGGCATGCTCAACCTGCGGCCCTCCAGCTGTTGTAAAACAATAACTCCCACCATGCCCTGCTGTAGGCTGATAGCTGTAGGCTGTTCAGGCATGCTGGGAGTTGTAGTTTTGCAACAGCTGGAGGGACGCAGGTTGAGCATGCCTGTTCTAAACAAATAAATGTAAGCATTAAAATCGGAATACCTCTTTAACTGTTTTTATTTATTAGTATTCAGATTGTATGCAGTCTTCTACAACCTGTATGTGGATAATCTACATCAGAACTAAGCCATTCTTGTGGTTTAAAAATACTGGAACCCTGAGGGAAACCTAATAGACTATGTTATAAGTCAAAGGGGTCCATTCAGTTTCATTGGTAAATGTTTAAAAGCAGATCTGGAATAATGTCATTGCCCCGTTACAAATGAAATCTGCGAGACTAGTGTGAACAGAGCTTATAACACTAATATTTTATAGCAATATTTCTCAATGTTCCCAAACCCAGTAACTCTTAGGCCTCTTTCACACGGGCGTTGCGGAAAAATGTGCGGGTGCGTTGCGGGAACACCCGCGATTTTTCCGCGCGAGTGCAAAACATTGTAATGCGTTTTGCACTCGCGTGAGAAAAATCGCGCGTGTTTGGTACCCAAACCCGAACTTCTTCACAGAAGTCCGGGCTTGGGATCGGTGTTCTGTAAATAGTATTATTTTCCCTTATAACATGGTAAAACAGGGCTGGAGGGGTTAAAAAAAATAAAAAATCATTTAACTCACCTTAATCCACTTGCTCGCGATGCCCGGCATCTCCGTCTGACTCTTTTACTGTATAGGACCTGTGGAGAGCATTAACTATAGTTTAAGGACCTGGGATGACGTCACTCCGGTCATCACATGGTACGTCACATGATCTTTTACCATGGTGTTTTTAACCCCTCCAGCCCTGTTTTACTATGCATTCTGTATTCAGAATGCTATTATTTTCCCTTATAACCATGTTATAAGGGAAAATAATAAGGTTCGGGTCTCCATCCCGATCGTCTCCTAGCAACCGTGCGTGAAAATCGCACCGCATCCGCACTTGCTTGCGGATGCTTGCGATTTTCACGCAACCCCATTCATTTCTATGGGGCCTGCGTTACGTGAAAAACGCACAAAGAGGAGCATGCTGCGATTTTCACGCAACGCAAAAGTGATGCGTGAAAATCACCGCTCGTGTGCACAGCCCCATAGAAATGAATGGGTCAGTATTCAGTGCGGGTGCAATGCGTTCACCTCCCGCATCGCATCCGCGCGGAATACTCGCTCGTGTGAAAGGGGCCTTAGGCCCCTTTCACACGAGCGAGTTTTCCGCACGGGTGCAATGCGTGACGTGAACGCATAGCACCCGCACTGAATCCTGACCCATTTATTTCAATGGGTCTGTGTACATGAGCGTTGTTTTTCACGCATCAGTTCTGCGTTGCGTAAAAATCGCAGCATGTTCTATATTCTGCGTTTTTTACGCAGCCCTGGCCCCATAGAAGTGAATGGGGCTGCGTGAAAAACGCATTGCATCCGCAAGCAAGTGCGGGTGCGATGCGTTTTTCACTGATGGTTGCTAAGAGATGTTGTTTGTAAACCTTCAGTTTTTTATCACGCGCATGAAAAACGCATCAAAACGCATTGCACCCGTGCGGAAACAACTGAACGCAATTGCAGACAAAACTGACTGAACTTGCTTGCAAAATAGTGCGAGTTTCACTTAACGCACCCTGAACGGATCCGGACCTAATCCGTCACGCTCGTGTGAAAGAGGCCTTATTGAAACCACATCTATGTGTTCCTAAAGCTATGATCACATCAGGTCAGCATGAGTGAACTACTGCTGTCCACTAGGTGGGACTAGAGAGCCAGCTTATTTACATGCTGTCTAAGGCCTCTTTCACACTTGCGTTGTCCGGATCCGGCGTGTACTCCACTTGCCGGAATTACACTCCGGATCCGGAAAAACGCAAGTGTACTGAAAGCATTTGAAGACGGAACCGTCTTCCAAATGCTTTCAGTGTTACTATGGCACCCAGGACGCTATTAAAGTCCTGGTTGCCATAGTAGGAGCGGGGAGCGGGGGAGCGGTATACTTACAGTCCGTGCGGCTCCCGGGGCGCTCCAGAATGACGTCAGAGCGCCCCATGCGCATGGATGACGTGATCCATGCGCTTGGGGAGCCCGGGGAGCCGCACGGACGGTAAGTACACTGCTCCCCCGCTCCCCGCTACACTTACCATGGCTGTCAGGACTTTAGCGTCCCGGCAGCCATGGTAACCACTCTGAAAAAGCTAAATGTCGGCTCCGGCAATGCGCCGAAACGACGTTTAGCTTAAGGCCGGATCCGGATCAATGCCTTCCAATGGGCATTAATTCCGGATCCGGCCTTGCGGCAAGTGTTCCGGATTTTTGGCCGGAGCAAAAAGCGCAGCATGCTGCGGTATTTTCTCCGGCCAACAAACGTTCCGTACCGGAACTGAAGACATCCTGATGCATCCTGAACGGATTACTCTCCATTCAGAATGCATTAGGATAATCCTGATCAGGATTCTTCCGGCATAGAGCCCCGACGACGGAACTCTATGCCGGAAGACAATAACGCAGGTGTGAAAGAGCCCTTAGACACATGTGGGACAAAGCGTCATGGGTGTGCTGTCTACATCTTTTGCCGCCTCTGATCCGCAAAAAACACGGATCGGATGCAGACCGAAACTATGGCTGTGTGCCTGAGCCCTAAGACGTATCTGAAATCTTTTCTTACAGCTGTGGAAGAATGATGCTGTATATACATACAGACTCTGGATCCACACTAAGTGATGTGATACTGGATACGGGAATTACATACATTTCAAGGAAGGTCAACTGGATTCAGATAGATGCATTATTCCTTTTCATGCTATGATTGAAGTGTAGAAGTGGCAGATACATCACACCTCTAGGGACATTGAGAAACCGTAGATATCTGTCTTACTTATGCCAAAGGCGCTCCCTGAGACCGTCTCCCATTCCACGCTCACAGACATGTTCAGGCCATTGCTTCGGGACACTTTTAGATAGACCGTCACATTGTTCTCCTCAACTGTTAAAGAACTTGTTCTAAACATCGGAGCAGGATGTAAAGGAGAAAGAGATAAAGTTACATAACTATTCGTGTCGGCAAGTTGTACTGCCTGTCCACGTATACTTTATGATTACTGACATTTTAATCTGTGATAGAAATTTTCTGCCTGTTACCTCCTATTTGTGGGGAAGATGCTGAACAGTCCTTGAGGTGCTTGGTTTTGGAGCACAGTTATCGCTGTATGGATTCTAGTGCCAAGTCTAGCGCCCCCTGTGGGATTAAGCAGCGTGACAGTAAAATGTTCGTCCATCTCTGGTTCCTCATCCAGCACTGCAGCAATTTCCAAGGTCTGTAAACAAATCAAGAAATAAAAATCCGCACCCAATAACTATTAAATACAATGCAACGTGGACAATGGTTTCTATCTAAAACGTGTATATAAAATTATTCAATATATTGGACATGGATTGTGGTAAAAATATGGACTGTTCAGATTGCCTATTCACTCTTAACCCTTAGAGGACCTTTTCCTTTTTTTCCTTTTTTCTTTTTCACTCCCTGCCTTCCCAGAGTCATAACTTTTTATTTTTCCATTCACAAGGCCTGTTGTACTTTGTAATGGCCCCATTTACGGTTGCATACAATGTAGTGGAAATTGGAAAAAAAAATCCAAATGGGGTGGAATTTTTGAACGGCGTTCACTATGCGGTAAAATTGACCTGATATCTGCATTCTCCAGGTCAGTACGTTTTCCTTGTGTTTTAATACTGAAAAAAAAAAGTTTTTTTTTTTTTTTTATCACCATATTCTGATCCCTATAACTGTTTTGTAGTTATGTGTATGGAGCTGTGTGAGGGCTCATTGTTTTGCTGGGCAATCTGTATTTTTCAGTGATACCATTTTGAAGTGCGTGTGACTTTTTGATCTCCGAAGACATACTGATAGGGAACCTAGATTGTGAGCTCCATTGGGGAAAATGTGATGCTAATGTCTGTAAAGCGCTGAGGAATATAGTAGCGCTATATAAGTGCATAAAAATAAATAACCAAACATATGATACTTGTATAAGAAATGGAACCTACTTTGTCGTACAGCCCGACAACTCTTTAATAATGTAGTAAATCCTACGCATGTAGAGAAAATTCCCATTTTGATGCTTTGCCTACAAATGGTCATCCCTGCCTGGAAGTTACCTTGAACCTCACTCCTTCTTCTAGTATGACATAGCCTTCTGTAGGACTCAGATCACCAGAAGCATCGGACCCATTCTCTCCGGTGATAAAATACTGGACGGTTACAGTCCCAAATATTCCTTGTGGAGGGTCCCTGATAATACAGAGCACTGCAACACTCTCCGTCAAGTACAGTGCTGTGGGTTCCCTCAGGAAGAAGTGCTCAGTGTTGTTAAAATATATAACACCATGACCATCATCACTGGCAAGGATTGTAACAGTAGCTGCCATAAAACAAAAATACAATCATATATAATCATAATCATATATCAATATGCCTAGAACAACTCCTTACAATATACTGTAGTGTGTAATCAGCCATCACCTGTTGTATTCTTGCCCAACTCCAGTCCATGGGAAGGATTTGCAAGTATCAGTTGGAAACTTTCATCTCCTTCTGGGATATCATCATCGTTGATAATTACATCAATAAATTTGTATTTTTCTCCATCAGCAAATTTTAAAATCTGAAACAACATTTTTGTTTACTTTAGTTCACTTAAGAATGTTGTCTTTATATATAATATTTAAAAGCTATAGACACCAAAAAAGTGGAAACAAATGATTTTACATGTTAGTGGTTACCTTGAGTGAAAAAAAAAAGCTTCAGTTCATTACAGTCAGCAATCTGCCTTAATTCATTTTCAGATGCCTTTAGGCTACTTTAACATCTGCGTTTTCCTTTCAGTTTTTGAGATCCGGCAGAGGGTCTGAAAACCTGAGGAAAATGCTTCAGTGTTGTCCCCATTCATTGTCAATAGGGAGAAAACTGAACAAACCGGAACGTAATGCTCCAAAATGCTTTCCGTTCCGTTTTGTTGCAGTCCCATGCCGCACACAAAACTGCTGCAAGCAGCGTTTTGTGTGCGGCATGGGATACTGATCAAGACAGACCCGGCATGAAACACAATGGTGCCGGATACGTCTTTTCGGACACAAAAAAAACTAATCTGACACCCACTGACTTACAATGGTTTTAGTGCCGGATCTGTCTTGTTCTCTTTGGAGATAATACGATCAGATCCGTTCTGAAAGGATGCAGACGGTTGTATTATTGACCGAATGCGTTTTTGCTAATCATCTGCAAAAACGCAGAAGTGTATGTAGCCTTAATACTTAATATTCAGATTGTAACCTGCTCCTAGTTTTAGACTTTTCTCATGTGGATGTGACCCTCCCAATAATACATGCTGGATCTGTGTTTCTAGGATCCTGCTGCCTTCTCACTGAAAACTGCCTTAGGCCTCATGCACACAACCGTTCCAATTTTTGCGGTCCGCAAATTGCGGATCCGCAAAACACGGAAGCCTCCCGTGTGCCTTCCGCAATTTGCGGAACGGAACAGGCGGCCCATTGTAGAAATGCCTAATCTTGTCTGCAAAACGGACAAGAATAGGACATGTTATATTTTTTTTTTGCGGGGCTACGGAACGGAGTAACGGATGCGGACAGCACACAAATTAATGGGTCCGCAATCGAGCTGCAAAAACTGCGGCTCGGATGCGGACCAGAACAACGGTCGTGTGCATGAGGCCTTAATGTGCGTTATTCCCAACTTACAGCCTCTGTGAGCTGTCCTTCTTTCTCTCTCTCTCTCTCTCTCTCTCTCTCTCTCTGTGCTACTATTTCTAACACTGGGAGAAGATAGGGGGAGAGTAGAACTTTATAAACTGGAGCAATGCTGCCAAAGGCAGCACCAGCAGCTAGATGAAGGACTTACACACACTCCACAGTAGAAAATGGTAGAAAGTTTTTAATAAAGATTATTTTGAAAGTTTCTAACTGTTGCATTTAGGAAGCAAATGAACAATAAAGTTCCCAAAGCCTTTAAGTAATTCCTATTCATTGTGGTTTGAGACAGACGATTACTGTACATAAAAAAACCTAGGTAGGGTGCTGGATCTCCTTAAAGACACCACTTCCGTATGGAGATTTATTGGCAATGCTCCATGGGCCAAAAATATGCAAAGAGTTATCTCCCAAGGAAAAGAACCATCTCGCTAGTGTCAACTTGTGGAAGTGTCTGCCTATGAGTCAAAATGTGACTTTTTAACAAGCCTTGAGATTTGGTTGGCTGGGTGCGATGCCTGGAATGTGAGAACTTTCACAAGGTGGCGCTAGCAAAATGTTTTTCTTCCTTGGGAGATAACACTTTGCATATTCTTTTCCCATGGAGCATTCCCAATAAGTCTCCATACAGAACTGGTCTCAGTAAGGAGATCCAGTACCCTGCCTAAGCCGCATTCAAGGCATCGCACTCAGCCAGTCAGAATCCTACTCCGTACTGACGAAGGGCAAGCAAACTGAACTGCTGTCTATGGAGGGATATTTGGCTTGTTTGTATTCCCTTGTCAAAATCCAAACCTTGTTAAAAAGTCAGATTTTGACTCATAGGGAGTCAATTTCACAAGGTGGCGATAGTGAGATGGTTCTCTACCTTGGGAGATACTGCTTTGCATGCACATAAACAAAGTATTGCAGGAATCCCAGCACTCCTATCAGGTTCACAGTTATCTCTACACAGTAAATGGCAAGTTGGATTTGTATCATAATCACCATGGATGGAGATATTTGTCTATAATCTTGTAAATTAGAATGCATATGATAGAAGCAACATCCTACCGTTGAGGAAACATTATAATCCATTCCTAACAGAGCGCCTATATTCTGTGCGTAGAAAAACAATGACACGTTTCCAAAGGTTCCTTTGTTTCGATAAGCTACAAGGGTCAATATACCCTGGGTTTCATTAACTTCAAAGCTGAAAAACAAGACGGGCAATACTATGCATATTAGTTCACAAAACTTTTGGACAAACAGGATTTTTCTGGATTAACCAGTAATATTGAGCTATGGAACAAAAACAATTACAAATGGTATTCGTTCCTGGATTGTGAAAGAGGCTGTATAGAGGATTAGAAAGGCATGGCTGCTTCCTTCTAGAAACTGAGCCATACCTGCCCATAGGTTGCTAGTACTGCAGCTCAGCTACAATTCCATGTATTTCTCCTACTAAATAGGTTAATGTTTATTGTTGATGGTAATGCACTTTTTCTATGCAATCTTTGTAATCCAAGAGCTGAAATGGGAACACCATATAGTTTTTGTGACCTTCTCAGCAGGAGGAAGGATAGCCCTCCCTTTCTGTGTGAGGAGCTAGACAGTCTGGTCTAGACAGGCTAAGTGAGAGGTACTTTCTGCATGTGCCTGTGGAGAAATGAGAACTGTTACAAGGAACCTTAATCCTTGCATACCAAACAACTACCACCATCCTTTGAGAGAGAAAGAAGTACAGAATATACAGACTGTTGAGGCCATTTAAAGGATTGGTGCAAAGGACAGACAATAAGTGCAATAGCTTGTTAATGGCAACAGACCTTACTGCGAGTTGAAAGAGTATATTGCCTCAGGCACCCACCACCCTTTTACCATGGATTCGATATCCACTGAATCTACACTCCACTGTGGAAATTGTACAGCATATAGAGATATTGTCACAGTCCCTCCCATGACAGAGGTGAGAAGATCTGAGAGACTGGCGGCACGTGAGGGTATCTGACAGTCTCTCTGTTTTCATCTTGCAGTGTTGTTGTTTGGTAATGACCACACCTCTTGTCAGGTGCAGCTTGTGGTCATTACTGAGGCTCTATTTAGTTCTGAATCACACTGCTTTCCATGCGATTGATATTTCCTGCTGGAGTTGGTTGAGCTGGTGTGTTGTTCCTTTGGATCTCCTGCTCCTCCATTCTTATTTAAGCTAAGTGCATTTTGTTTTGCATTTTGTCGTTCGCTTGTGTGTGTTGTTGTCTAGATCTCAGGGAGATGCTGGTTCCTTCATCTGGGGAGGAACCAGTAGTCTCATTCCCTGCCACCACTCCTCGGGCCTTCCAGGGTCTCCAGGCTAAGGTTACGGTGTATGAGTATTTCCATCTTCAGGGTCTACTCATACTTGCAGGAGTCAGGGAGAGGCCCCCAACACCTCCATCTCCAACTCTGGGTACAGAGCGGAAACCACCACCTCATCAGCCAAAATCAGAGCGGGATCCTCCGAATCACTGCCCCCAGGAAAACTACGTGACAACGCATCTGGCTTGATGTTTTTAACCCCAGGGCAAAAGGTGACCACAAAATTGAACCTAGTAAAAAACAGTGACCATCTAGCCTGTCTAGGATTCAGGCGCTTAGCAGACTGCAGGTAAGCCAAATTCTTGTGGTCGGTATATACCGTAATAGGATGAGTAGCCCCTTCCAACCAATGACGCCATTCCTCAAAGGCCAATTTGATGGCCAGTAATTCTCTATCTCCCACATCATAATTTCTTTCACCGGTCAAGAGTTTCTTGGAGGAAAAAGCACACGGACGCCATTTGCTAGGAGATGAACCCTGCGACAAAACTCCTCTAACCCCCACTTCTGATGCATCAACCTCCACAATGAACGGTTGAGACACATCAGGTTGCATCAGAATGGGAGCAGACGCAAAACATTTCTTAATAGCAGAAAAGGCCTGTAGTGCCTTATCCGACCAGACTGCGAAGTCGGCGCCTTTTTTAGTCATATCTGTCAAAGGTTTTACAATGGTGAAATAATTCAAGATTAATTTTCTGTAGTAATTGGTAAAACCCTAAAACCGCATCAGAGCTTTCTGATTCTCAGGCCGGTCCTATTCTAGTACCGCCCGGACTTTTCGGGGTCCATACGAAAGCCAGAGTCAGAAAGCAGGTATCCCAAAAACGGTAGCTCCTGGACAGCAAATACACATTTTTCCAATTTTGCATACAATTTATTCTCCCGAAGGATCGACAACATCTGTCTCACGTGATCCTGATGGGTCTCCAAATCGGGTGAGTAAATTAGTATGTCATCAAGGTAAATAACAATGAACCTTCCCACTAAATATCATTGATAAATCGCTAAAAGACCGCTGGCGCATTAGTTAAACCAAAGGGCATGACAAGATTCTCAAAATGACCTTCAGGTGTATTAAAGGCTGTTTTCCACTCATCTCCTTCCTTAATTCTGATCAGATTATAAGCTCCTCTTAAATCCAACTTCGAGAACACCTTGGCTCCGACAATTTGAAATATAGATCAGAAATCAAATAGATCAGAAATCAAAGAAAGATGATACAGATCACGGACCATAATGAGATTAAATTCCCGGAAATCCAAGCACGGCCTAAGTGATCTGTCTTTCTTTTTTACGAAAAAGAAGCTGGCGGCCACAGGGGACTTAGATGACCTAATATGTCCCTTTGCCAAACTCTCGGCAATATTCTTCCACATAGCTTCTCTTTCGGTTTGGGAAAGGTTGTATAACCGATATTTTGGCAGTTTAGCTCCAGGGATGAGATTTACCGGACAATCATATTCTCGATGGGGGGGCAACTCCTGAGCTTCACCCTCCGAGAATACGTCCGCAAAATCAGAGAGAAACTGAGGTAGGACCGTAGTTGACACCCCTGAAATACAAGCACAAAGACAGTTGTCCGTACAAAATTCACTCCAGCTACTGATTTGTCTTGTTAGCCAGTCAATAGTAAGGTTATGCTTTATCAACCACGGTAAACAAAGAACCATCGGAGCAGGCAAGCCCTTCATAACAAAACAAGAAATGAACTCAACATATGAATCACCCGCCCTTAACTGAATGTCATGAACGATATGAGTAAGGCTCTTTTGTGAGAAAGGGGAGGAATCAATAGCAAACACTAATCTCTCTTTATCTAATGTGCTAGTTCTAAAACCAAGATTTTGGAGGAAATGAAAATCAATAAGGTTTATCCCCGCACCACTGTCAACAAATACCTCAAAATCAAAATTTCCTGAGTCCACCATGGCAGGCAGGAGGAAACGGGTATTACAGGGAGAATGCATATTTGCTTTCTCAGACTCCCCGTTCACACTACCAAGGGTCAAGGAAGTTTTTTTTTCTTCTTTATGTGAATACCTGCGTAGATTTTCATTACCGCTTTGAGGTTTAACAAAAGGACACGCACAAACAAAATGACCTTCTTTTCCACAGAAGTAACATAGCTTATTCAGCTTCCTAAAATCCCTATCACCAGAGCGAAAGGAAACCTGGCCCAACTGCATAGGCTCCTCTCCTGCCCCAGATTCAAATGTCATGTTACCCGGGGAAAGAGGTGGGACGGATCCACTTTCAGACGGGACCCCTCGCTCGAGAGGAATCTTATACCTCTATCTAAGACGTCCATCAAGCTGCACTGCCAAAGACATGGCCGTCTCCAATGAATCAGGATACTCATGAAAAGCAAGGGCATCTTTCAACCTCTCAGATAGCCCCTGACAAAACTGACTCCGGAGTGCAGGATCATTCCTTCCTGAGTCAGTTGCCCATCTTCTAAATTCTGCACAATACGACTCCGCAGTACGTTCTCCCTGTAACAAACTGCGCAACTTAGATTCAGCCATAGAGACCTGGTCTGGGCCATCATAAATCAAGAAATGCAAGGGGTGGTCCCTTAGGGGTGGTGCGAGGGCACCCCCCGAAATAACTACTCGTTGATTGAAACTAAGTGAAAGAAAGGGGTAGTAACGTATTAAAACATAACTTTTATTAGGATAATTAGAAGTCCCAATGATGGGAAGAGAACCCCTACCAGACAAACAAAACACACAACAACAGGGGACCTGAGGTGGCAGGTCGCCTGATGGTCAGATACACGTTCACGTCTCCGAGTAAAGTGGGAGGTGGACTCCAGTTGGCGGTCACTTTGTACAGATTTTGATTTTTAGACCCACCCTTATCTCGCCTTATGGCATGTTTATAGACCACGGCAGACCTGCCACGGTCTCCACTTTTTGTTTATGTCTATAGGTCATACAGTCCACCTCCCGCTTTACTCGGAGACGTGAACGTGTATCTGACCATCAGGCGACCTGCCACCTCAGGTCTCCTGTTGTTGTGTGTTTTGTTTGTCTGGTAGGGGTTCTTTTCCCATCATTGGGACTTCTAATTATCCTTATAAAAGTTAGGTTTTAATACGTTACTACCCCTTTCTTTTACTTAATCATCATAAATCAAGCCCAAGGCTCTAAAAAATTCATCCATGAGGGATGGTGAACCGGTCAACAGAGAAAAAGCGCAGGACCGCACGTCCCTTTGAGCAGAGATATAATGATTCCCACACATTGATTCTCGTCACCAGATGAAATCGGCCACAGACGAAAATACAACCTGCAGGACTCCCTGAACCAAATAAAGTCATCAACACCCCCTGAGAACCTATCATGATACAACAGGAAATATAGGTTTGTAAAAAGTCTCTGGAGAAGTTTGAGACTATGCATGATTAGAAGAAAAAACTACAGCCCTCGTAAAAGATCTCGAGGAGAAAATAATGGATACAAAACAAAATAACCAGACATCAAAAGAAGTAAAAGACTGCTCAGATGATCGAAAGTGGCATGATGTCATTAATTCGTCCCAAGTAACACTAACGGAAGATCAAGTGGATCTCTTATCCCTAGGATTGAATTTTGTTCCCACAACTGACTTTGATTTATTCACTACGATTCTTGATGTTAATAAATTTTTGAGAAATTTAACCCTTAAGAGACATTTCTCAGATGTTTCGGATAGAAGCGGGGGAGATGGGGTGATTATGGAGCCAATTGTAAATATATATACTGGTCTTTCTTTTCAGGAACAATGTTCCCTAGTTTGTCTCACAAACTTACAAATAGAGAATGCCTGTTTTTTTCCAACAATTTCAAGGCAAGAAATTAAATTTACCAACACACAATATTACCCAGTAAAATCACATATGGAAAGTATGTGCAAATTTCAGGAGGTACTTGAGAAGGAACTCACTGCAATATATAAATGCAAATCTAATAAACAACACAATGATTACAACCTCACTAGATACAAACATGTCGTAGTTTTATTCCGGCCGCCTCTAGGCATGTTTGGCGTGCTGCCGCCGGAACTCCGGCCCGCCCCCATTATAGTCAAAGGGGCTGGAGCGGACCTCTGGCGGCATGCGTGCACTAGCGGCAGCACAGATCCGGCAGGCTGTTTACCCGCTGGAACAGCCTGCTGGAGAAGGCTGCCGCTAGTGTGAAAGCAGCCTTACTTCTGCCCTCCTGACTTGCAGCCATCTATCTGAAATAAAGGGCACCGCACCTAACAGCAGGCAGAACCCCAATACCAGGGTGTGTCCTGAGGGAAGAAAGGGTGGGCCCTCCATTCACTGCACGGCCCTAGGAAGCATTGGCGTGAGGACGGCCACCGTGAAACACCATCACTCCTATCAGTGCCACAACTATCACTCCCATCCTCCTCTCAGCTCTCCCCCTCCGGGTCACCACATAAATGCAGCAACAGACCAAGGTCCCTCAATGGCAGAAGTCGAGAGAAAGAAGCTGCCTGATCCTTTGCTCCGGTAGGAGATAAGTGGCTGTCAGAATTCACATCTTTCCCCATTGACATAAACATTAACACTTCTCCAAGCTGTGCAGGTTTATGGGGAGATTGGGGTCAATACTTTTGTATATGCACAACTTTACTTACCAATATGATAGGAAAACAAGCAGCTTTTAAAGACTATTTAACAATTAATTTGCACATACCTTGTCCTCTGCCACTCGATAACTCCTTGGACCCCATCATTTGCATCAATAATAATCTGGGCTGTCAAACCTTCAGCATCTATACATTAGTACATAAAAAAATAACACACTATAAATGTACAAAAAATTAAAACAGTTTTCAATGAACATTAAAGCAGTTTTTGCAGTTCATTACATATTTTTTGCATAAGGACAGAACAAGAAATGTCAGATGTGCAATGTGCTTCTTGAATTTGCAAATTTTTTCAAGGATATAGGGGGAGATTTATCAAGACTAGCATTTCCTACGCCAGACGCCTCTAATAAGTTAGGCACATCTCTGGCCCTTCGTGCGCCATGATGTCAAATCCCAGCTGGCATAGACTTGATCTATAACTTACGCCAGTTTCTGTCAAAAATTATAGTAAATCAGGTGGGCTGTACGAGGCTCCAATCACTCCAGTTAAGCTGTGCAAGTTTAGAAAAGGGGCGAGAAATTCAAAAAGTTGCAAATTATGGGGCAGATATAGCGTGGGCCATAATTTGACACTTTTTATCACCCCATAGTGTCTCACATCTAGTTAGTTATGAGAACAACATTTTTAAGGTGGAATTTTTTCCCCTCGAGGGGCTTCAGACTGCCAAAACTGTATGGAATGTGCAGCATTACTATAGTCTGTGCCTTCATTTATTGAAATGATGTCTCAATAGTGTTTGCTTTTATATCTAGGCTGTATTCTATTGTGATAATGTCATGATGTCTTCACTGTGTGCTATCTGGATGATGTCCCATTAAAAAGTTTTTATTTATATACAGTAATCTCAAGTGGGACAAGTTCAATTTGGGCCATGTGTGCATGTACAGTGGGGGGGAAGGGGGGTGTATATGGGGAGCTTTTGGGTGGCAGGTGTCTCATGTGTATGTTCAACGCTATTGGATCACAGTGAGCATGAATAAAACGTAACTTTTAATGTTATTATTAAATAATCAATGATCCACCCACTTTAAACAAACAAAGATAAAAACGAACATATATAAGACCTGATAGTCTCGATAGTAATTGAGGGGGAAAACAGAGTAAGAGGGGGAGGACAACGCGAGGGACCTCACTATCCCTATGGGGACCCTCACTATTGCCTCAACCCTGATGGTGGATGGCCTGTGGTCCCGTGACTGCCCTAGCTCTCCCTCAAACAACCCTAAGACCCCCCAACGCGTTTCACCTAAAAAAGGTTCATCAGGGGAGAGATAATGGGTAAAGAAACAGATCAACACATACAATAATATATAAGTCTTGGATAAAAGTTTGATAAATCACCCAATGCCGGGTACAGATATTGCTGTTAATCAGAGGCACCTAAAATAAATAAATAATCACGCCTATGACACCAGCTCATCTAGTTATAACAGATATACAGGAGTCACACCTATGTAAAGAGACACATGTTGGTCCCTTTACTGATCATTATTCAGATGTCACAAATGATAATCAATCAAACACTTGTTGCTCAGGGTCACATGTATGAAAATAGCGATGTCACATACTGTGAACCTTATTTTGATGCAAGCACTTAAATCCACCAGTCCACATGCATAAGATTAATGCTACAGATCTCATCGTCACTGCATACTATGACATAAATGCATACTATTCCTGTTCATACCCTACGGAGTACATATCAATCTTTTATACGGCTTAAGAATAAGTAACAGGTGCGGTCCAAAGGACCTCTTACTTGTCCTTTGATAGAAAATCTGATGGGTACATTACATGTCCGTCGCTGGTGAAGGGAACTTGTGCAGAGGCGGACATCCTGGGAGCAAAATCGCTGTTTGTGCCAAAAACGGGTCTCCTCTTTATAGGGCTAGAGTAAATTGTATCCTGTTAAGTATTTCCGGTCGGTGGAACGCACGCTGACTTCGCCTGCATGCGTTCACCGCCAGATCTTCCCTTGTGTGGAGCGCTCGCTTCACTTCCGGTTATTGGAACGCATATGTGCTCCACCTGCCGCTGACCTCCTGTCAATGGAACACAAGTGCGTTCCACAACGATGCCGATGGTCTAGCAGGGCTGGGAAAGAAAATACAAAGCTAGTACTGTATTTCTGGATAAAATTGGCCATCCGTTCCTCACACCTAATATATAGGGGGGCAATTTAAACCCAGTGGCATCTAATTAGGGTGCTATAGTGTCTATCATGCAAGACTTCCATTACTGCATAAAAACCACCTGTGGACAGAGATGTATCATTCTATATTTGGCAGCCTCATGATTCTGATAATGCTACCAGTTTCAAGACCTAAAGATGAATTATATATGAATATACATATAGTGACACTTCCCGTGTCTAATTTAATGACCAGATAGTGTCCCTAACACACTTTTTTAAGAGACCAGAGACGGAAAAAAGAATTATTATAAATAAGACCATATCGTCATAGTTAATACACCAGGGAGACCGGACCTCACAGAAAGCATGAAAATGTCAATCTCTCATTGAGACCGTTGGGGGACTGGGACCGAAAACGATAAATCCATTCAGACTCCCTTTGGAGAATCCATCAATCCCAGTCTCCCCTCCTCTCAGACTCATGTATAACCTCCAAAGCCGAGAACTTGAGGGTCTCCAAACGACCGTCGTGCACTTCTACCATATGATTAGCAATAGGTGTATCTTTTCTTTTTTCTATGCCATTGATATGCTCCACATATCCGACGACGCAGTTCTCTAAACGTCTTGCCTACGTAATCCATCGGACTTGCGTTCCATTCATAGGAAGTCAGCGGCAGGTGGAGAGCATATGCGTTCCAATAACCGGAAGTGAAGCGAGCGCTCCACACAAGGGAAGATCTGGCGGTGAACGCATGCAGGCGAAGTCAGCGTGCGTTCCACCGACCGGAAATACTTAACAGGATACAATTTACTCCAGCCCTATAAAGAGGAGACCCGTTTTTGGCACAAACAGGGCGCCGGCCCTGACTCCGTAGGGTATGAACAGGAGTAGTATGTATTTATGTCATAGTATGCAGTGACAATAAGATCTGTAGCATTAATCTTATGCATGTGGACTGGTGGATTTAAGTGCTTGCATCAAAATAAGGTTCACAGTATGTGACATCGCTATTTTCATACATGTGACCCTGAGCAACAAGTGCTTGATTGATTATCATTTGTGACATCTGAATAATGATCAGTAAAGGGACCAACATGTGTCTCTTTACATAGGTGTGACTCCTGTATATCTGTTATAACTAGATGAGCTGGTGTCATAGGCGTGACTATTTATTTATTTTAGGTGCCTCTGATTAACAGCAATATCTGTACCCGGCATTGGGTGATTTATCAAACTTTTATCCAAGACTTATATATTATTGTATGTGTTGATCTGTTTCTTTACCCATTATCTCTCCCCTGATGAACCTTTTTTAGGGGAAACGCGTTGTAAGGTCTTAGGGTTGTTTGAGGGAGAGCTAGGGCAGGTACGGGACCACAGGCCATCCACCATCAGGGTGTTCCTGTGGGTTGAGGCAATAGTGAGGGTCCCCATAGGGATAGTGAGGTCCCTCGCGTTGTCCTCCCCCTCTTACTCTGTCTTCCCCCTCAATTACTATCGAGACTATCAGGTCTTATATATGTTCATTTTTATCTTTGTTTGTTTAAAGTGGGTGGATCATTAATTATTTAATAATAACATTAAAAGTTACGTTTTATTCATGCTCACTATGATCCATTTGCTCCTACTGCATGAATTTACAACTATAAATATGTATATCCTCAGCGAGGTTAATAGTGATATGTTCAATGCTAGCCTGTGCATCAACGTGTCTGAACAGTGTTCTCTTTATTCACAGGCTGTGTTACTTTGTGACAATGTCATAAATACAGAATAGTGTTTCTGTCTACGTTTAAACTGTCTCCTTTGTTAAAGGGGAATGGGCCATCTCATACACTGGTGGCATATCACTAGGATATGCCACCAATGTCAGAAAGGTGCATGTCCCACCTCTGGGACCCACAGCTATCTCCAGAAGGGGGCCTCCAAAGTGAACGAAGGCGCACCACACAAGCGTGGCCACCCTCAATTCACTTCTATGGGAGCTCCCATAGAGGTGACCGTGTTTGCGTGGTGTGCTCTCCATTAACTTCTGTCAAAGTTCAGGAAATACAGATGTAGCAGGGTTAACACACACACTCTTATACATCGCTGTATACATCAGCACAGATATGCTGGACCCTATATGTATGATTTAGGTTAGAAATCGGATATTGTTAAATATAGATACTGTAGACACAGTTAAAGGGGTTAAATGACATGTATCATGTAAACAAAATGAATACAAGGCACGTACTAATGTATTGTGATTGTCCATATTGCCTCCTTTGCTGACTTGATGCATCACATTATACACTGCTCGTTTCCAGAGGTTACGACCACCCTGCAATCCAGCAGCAGTGGTCGCACATTATAGGAAAAAGTTCTGGCCTTTCTGGTGGCCGGGACCGCGGGAGAGCGCATAGGCACGTATGCACAGCAGTTTCCATCCCAGCCACCTTGTATCTGTTCTGCAGTGATGGTCGGAACCCCTGGAAACCAGCAGTGTATAATGAGTGAATCCGGCCAGCAAAGGAGACAATATGGACAATCACAATACATTAGTAAGTGCCTTGTATTAACTTTGTCTATGTGATAAATGCCATTTGCTGAAGTAAGATAACCCCTTTAAATCCTTCTCCAGCTTCCTGACATAGAACCCTTACATTATAACAACATATGAAACATTAAAACTACTTAGGCTAGTTTCACATATGTGGAAAAGCCTCTGGCAGGCTGTTCTAGTAGAGAATAGCCTGTTGGAGTTCCTTGGATCCGGCATTGCTCGATACAGCTGCCTGCCCATTGGACCCCACTGGGGTCTGGCAGAGATCTGGACACTGCCAAGCAAATATGCAGAGAATCGGCCGGATAAAAACCGCTGCACACGGCCGCATATGTGAAACTACACTTACTGCAGAAACAACCCCCTAAACCCTCTGCTGTCCATGGGCACAGTATGTAAACAGACCAGTGTGTCTATAGCTTCCAAGATGGTGGCATGTGACCGTCTCCTTGGCTGCATCCCCTATTGCAGTGATGGCGAACTTATGGCACGGGTGCCAGAGGCGGCACTCAGAGCCCTCTCTGTGGGCACCCTGGAAAAGTCTATGGTGTACCAATATGCCTTAGGCCTCCAGCACACGAACGTGTGCATCCCGTGGCCGTGCTGCGGGCCGCAATGCATGAACACCGACCATGGGGCAGCCGCAGTGGATTGCGGACCCATTCACTTTAATGGGTCCACGATCTGCAAAAAGATAGGACATGTTCTATCTTTTTTCGGAATGGAAGTACGGGATGAAACCCCATGGAAGCACTCCGTAGGGTTCCGTTCCGTGCTTCCGTTACGCATCTCCGGATTTGCGGACCCATTAAAGTGAATGGGTCCGCATCCGAGATGCGGAATGCACACGGAACGGTGCCCATGTATTGGAGATCCGCAAATGCGGTCCGCAATATGGCAACGGGACACCTACAGTCATGTGCAGGAGGCCTTAGACTTTTCCTGCCATTCATCAGCGCAGGCGCACTATGAACAGCGCAGGCAGCGCACGGAGTGTAAACAGGCTTTTATAGCGAAAAGTACATGGGAGATATACTAGACTGGACTGTAGTATTCAGGGAAAATTCCCATGTTGGCACTTTGTGATAAATATGTGGGTTTTGGGGTGCAGTTTGGGCACTCGGTCTCTAAAAGGTTCGCCATTACTGCCCTATTGCATAGACTCGAAAAGTGTAGGAAGCAAAACGTACAAACATCAAATGTAATAGAGACATATTTATATTACCAAAACCCTGCAGACAATTTCAAAGCTACCACTGCAGATAATATCTGATCTGTTTCTTATACAAATGTGTAAACCAGGATTCATAGTCTCTGCAAAATTATTATTATTTGATCAATTGCATACAAAATGTAAGTGCTGACAGCTTGTTCTTTACCTTGTATCCTGTAACTTATAAAGTCTATGAGCATGCACAGAAGAAAACAGAAGGTAACTGTAAGATTTTGGAAAATAAGAAGTAAAGTAAACTGCAGATTATTGAGAAACAGAATAAAGTGCCTGTAGCCTTTGTTCTACTCTAAACGTTACTTGAATACACAATAATATACAAATGTAGCCGAGCTAAAACTCTGATAACACATGGCACAGTGTTATCTCGGTTATCTCGAGACAAAAGCCATTGAAATCCATTGAAAAGTAAGTTATCTTTTTCTTGCCATTCTTTACTTAACACGTTATCCATCAAGTTTAGCTCAGCTGCATCTGTGTGTATATATACGGATGTAGTAGAGTTAACACTCATGATTTATGAGACATGATATCAAAACTAAATGCGTTAAGCAAACACCTTCAATTGCTTTTCAATGGCTTTTGTCTCAAGATAACGCAATGAGTTAAGAAATTTGAGTTCAGAGCTTGAGTGTTAACCCTTCTACATCGGTATATATATATATTATATCAAAACAGTGTTTAACCTATTTTATGAAACTGTTTCAGCAACACTTTTACAAAAAAAAAATGTTAGCATTCATTCACACCTCTGTGATTAAGGTCAGACACCCCTTGTGTGATGAGCAAGAAGAGAGGACATCTGGGACGGGCAAATACTGTACATTCAATATATTTAGATGTTGAAAGAGCCCCTAAAATTCTCATCATAGGAGAAGTCAGGGAAAAGTTGCAATGGTGATTGTCAGATATCTCAGTTACAGTATATGTACTTTCTGAAACAGTGATAATCTAAGCAATACTGTATATCAAACGTCTTCAGAATATAATAAGGAATCTTCCACAATAGACAGTGTATACTGGGAAAATATACTGTCTGCATGCACAGTGCAGTGAGATGTACCGTTCCTGTCAGGACTTATCTTCAGAATTGTATCATTTCTTTTACTAAACAATACAGAAACAATTGGTTTTGATATGGCAAGGTTTGGAACTCTAAACGCCAGCTGTATAATGATATAATGCTGGTGGTTTAGTGGCTACAAACCTAGTGACAGGTTCGCTTTGATGAAGCAAAACCAAGATGAATCCATGGTCATGTCCACATAAATGTAGCTCAACAGATATGCAAAGATGTTAGACTTAAAGGGAATGTGTCATCAGAAAATGTCCTATTTTTTAAATCGTGGTTTAATGTTTAACATATTTTTAAAGAATTTTTGGTGTTTTATGTTATTTTTAATTTTCCATATCTATATTTAAACAAAACACATAAAATCCTTCAGTTTTCGTACTGTCCACTAAGCTTAATAATAGGCGCCACTTCTTGGTCTTTACAGATCACTTCACTGCAGTTATCTGCTTATCTGTCATTCTAATACTGCCTCTAACAACATCACCTCTGTGTATAGATAAGACAGGATCCACCATTCACAATAGGTGATTGTCAGAGCTTATCTATTCTTTCCTTGTACAATGACCTCTGCACAGGTCACAGAGCAGGCCTAGAAAACTCTCCCATAGAGTCAATGAGGTCCTCTCCTCTCCTGACCAATGTGTCTATGGACCATGGGGCTGCCACAAAGCAGTTTTCTTAATGCTTTCTAAATGCTGTTAAGAACAGCTCAGGCACGATGGCCGCCCCCATAATCATGTTCAGGAAATAGAATAAAAAAAATCAAATCAGAAAATGTAAACAGATTAGAAAAAAGGATATGTGTCTCTATCAGGTTTTAACTAGCAGATAAAATCTTGGGTGATATATTTTCTTTAACCTCTTCAGGAAACATGACGTACCGGTGCGGCATGTTGTCCTGGTACTTAAGGACACATGACGTACAGGTACGTCATGTATAGTTCCGATCACCGCCGCCCGGTGATCAGAACCCGACGCCTGCTCAAATCATTGAGCAGGCACCTTGGCTAAATGCGCCGGGAGGTCCTGTGACCCCCCCATGTCGGCGATCGCAGCAAACCGCAGGTCAATTCAGACCTGCGGTTTGCTGCGGTTTCGGAAGTTTATCACATTTATCACTGATTAAAAATGAAAAAAAAAAATCCCTACACATGTTTGCTATCACCGCGTCCGTAACGACCTGATCTATAAAACGGTTATGTTACTTTACCCGCACCCCAAAATAGTGCCAATCAAACCGTCATCTCATACTGCAAAAATCATACCCTACCCAAGATATTTGCCCAAAAACTGAAAAAACTATGGCTCTCAGACTATGGAGACACTAAAACATGATTTATTTTGTTTCAAAAATGAAATCATTGTGTAAAACTTACATAAATAAAAAAAATTGTATACATATTAGGTATTGCCGCGTCCGTGACAACCTGCTCTATAAAAATATTACATGATCTAACCTGTCAGATGAATGTTGAAAATAAAAACAAATAAAAACGGTGCCAAAACAGCTATTTCTTGTTACCTTGCCTCACAAAAAGTGTAATATAGAGCAACCAAAAATCATAGGTACCCTAAACTAGTACCAACAATACTGCCACCCTATCCCGTAGTTTCTAAAATGGGGTCACTTTTTTGGAGTTTCTACTCTAGGGGTGCATCAGGGGGGGCTTCAAATGGACATGGTGTCACAAAACCGGTCCAGCAAATCTGTCTTCCAAAACCATATGGCATTCCTTTCCTTCTGCACCCTGCCGTATGCCCGTACAGTTTACGACCACATATGGGGTGTTTCTGGAAACCACAGAATCAGAGCCATAAATATTGAGTTTTGTTTGGCTGTTAACCCTTGCTTTGTAACTGAAAAAAAATTATTAAAATGCAAAATCTGCCAAAAAATTTGAAATTGTATCTCTATTTTCCATTAAATCTCTATTTTCCATTAAATCTTCCATTAAATCTACGCCCTACTGTGTGCCCGTACAGTAGTTTACGACCACATATGGGGTGTTCCTGTAAACTACAGAATCGGGGCAATAAATATAGCATTTTGATTGGCTGTTAACCCTTGCTTTGTTACTAGAAAAAATTTATTAAAATGGAAAATTTGCCAAAAAATCAAAATTCTGGAATTTTATCACCATTTGCCATTAACTCTTGTGGAACACCTAAAGTGTTAACGAAGTTTGTAAAATCAGTTTTGAATACCTTGAGGGGTGTAGTTTCTAGAATGGGGTCATTTTTGGGTGTTTTCTATTATGTAAGCCTCACAAAGTGACTTCAGACCTGAACTGGTCCCTAAAAAGTGGGTTTTTGAAAATTTCGGAAAAATTTCAAGATTTGCTTCTAAACTTGTAAGACTTGTAACATCCCCCAAAAATAAAATATCATTCCCAAATTGATCTAAACATGAAGTAGACATATGGGGAATGTAAAGTAATAACTATTTTTGTAGGTATTACTATGTATTATAGAAGTAGAGAAATTGAAACTTGGAAATTTGCAATTTTTTACAAATTTTTGGTAAATTTGGTATTTTTTTAATAAAAAAATAAATAAAAAATTTACTTCATTTTACCAGTGTCATGGAGTTCAATATGTGACGAAATAACAGTCTCAGAATGGCCTGGATAAGTCAAAGTGTTTTAAAGTTATCACCACTTAAAGTGACACTGGTCAGATTTGCAAAAAATGGCCTGGTCCCTGAAATAAGGCTGTGTCCTTAAGGGGTTAAAGGGGTTTTCCATGATTTCTTTGTAAGTGGCAAAGAGCACAGGGCTGTATGAAATGAAGAAAAACCCACACTCACCATTTAAATGCTCTACCGCTTCTGTGCCTTTGTTCTGGTGCTCGACGCACTGATTCCTGCTGGGCCAACAGCAGTCACCTGCCATTTACATGTGATTGCTGCAGCAAACCCCTGTCCTCTACAGCCAGAGGTGCATGAATGGTGCATGACTCCTACCGATCTAAAAGTTATCTCCTATCCCCTATGTTTCTTTTGGGGAAATTTGCTTGTTCCCTATCTCAAGATAATAGTCCTCCAAACTGGAGACCTCCAGGAGAGGTTTCCATAAAACAGTAATATTAGGAAAGTAAAGTGCAAGAATTTCATAAAACACAGGATTAAACAGTTGCATCTCTGGTATATTATAAAGTAATCAGGAGCAATACCTAGGCGTGGAGGAGAGGTTGTCACTACCTTCACAGTCAGGTCCACAGACACTAGAGTAACTAAGATGTACTCCTGGAGTTCTGGTATATCATCCTAAGGGAAAAAAGAACATACATACGGTTTTTGTCAATTTGGCTATAATGCAATGTGAAATTTGTGGCTAGATTCACTGAAAGCTACTTGACAAGACTGACTGAGTCACTTGTGTTAAACTACAGGAAGGCTGCAGTACAGTATGTGATCCCTTCCTATATGCTCTTATCTTACACTGTAACTTAAGAAAGTCAACATAACCTTACCTCTAAAATAGTCACATTAATGGCCGCAGTTGTTTGCCCATCTAAAATGATCAGAGATCCAGATGTGCCAATGTAGTCGAGGCCTGGTTCTGCTGGGAGCATACTGGTCTCATTCGGGGCATGCGTCACAGATGTGGTGTAAGTGACATTAATATCTCCTGACAAGTGCACAAAGTAAAACACTGATATTTCAAACAACACAGACAACATGCTATTATTGACCAAGTGGGCTATTCAATACATTTCTCAAACAGTATGATAGCAGCGTCATCTGATTCAAATGTTGGTTTCACAAATGGAAAGATATTTAAGGAATAAGAACAATGAAAGGAGCTCTCATGTTTCAGAATTAATTTCTTTTTATCTGCATATATTTGCCCCATATACCTGTTTTTGCAAGAACAGTTCAACACTTTCATTCCTGTTTTCTGCATCGTTTCATCTCGGCAGGATGTGTACATGCAGAACTTCCTGTTTCCTCAGCTTCCTGCTGCGTTTTCTAACCAAACCCAGCATGCTTTGCTCTGTAATGTTTCTCAAGTCTTGCTCTTGCTTTGCAGTAGTCACACCACTTACACCTCCCCTCTCCATATTAGTTAGGAAGAGCAAGCCATGTAATACATTAGAGAGAAAAACATGCTGGGTTTGGTTAGACAATCCAGCAGGAAGCTGAGGAAAATGGGACGTTCTGCATGTAAACACCCTGTTAGGAGGCAGAGAAAAGGGAAAGGAAAATGCTGACATGTGAAAAACAAGTGAATGAGGAAAATATGCAGTGTTTGAGGTACTCTGTGCAGATTTAAAAAAATAAATAAAATGATTATGAAACTCCTTTAAGGCAAAGTAAAATCCACCTATGTGATTTCTATTAATCAATTTTATCTCTATTGATGTATCTAGACTAGGGATGAGCGAACCCGGACTTTACAGGTTCGGGGTTAGGGTGGTGTATAAATTCCATTATAACGGAATATAATGGGATTCGTAGACGGAATGCAAAATGAAAGCCTTTAAGAGGAATTCAGTTTTGCTCCATCATAATAGAGGTCTATGGCCAAGCATAACGGATCCGCCTGGTTTCCGTTATGCAGGACGAAAAACAAAGTCCTGCATAATGGAAACCAGACGGATACGTTATGCTTGGCCATAGACTTCTATTATGATGGATCAAAACTGAATTCCTCTTAAAGGCTTCCGTTTTGCATTCCGTCTACAAATTCCGTGATAATCCGTTATAACGGAATCCATAACGGAATTTATACACCACCCGAACCCCGAACCTGTAAAGTTCGTGTTCGCTCATCCCTAATCCAGACTGAAATTATTAAATTTATATATTCCTACAATTATTTTGTCACTTTAGACCAACCTAAGGATCCATATTCTCGGTTGATAAATAGCTGAATGGTTTTATTTGCTTCTTGAGTTAGCACAGTCCTTGAAGAGGGAGCAAAATTTAGCAGTCCATGTGGCTCATCGCTGGCTTCCACAGTAAGTACTGCTTCATATCCTTGTTCATCAAGAACAGCCTCACCAGGGCCTGAAATACCTGATACAAAAGTCAGTGACACAAGAGTATAGTAATTGCTGCCGGCGGCATTTGCTCTTTACCAAATACACAAATCAATGTAAAATTGCGGATGACATTATGCACCGCAAACATGTAAACCTAAAATTCCAGGGGCCAACAGTAAATTTTGTAATATGGTGTCATTCTTACATTTTATGGCTCCAGGATCTACACGTGTGTGAAACTACAAATATTACTGAACCTAAGAGAAGTGTATAAAACACTTCTAGGGCAATATAACTACAGGCAATAAAACTGTAAAAGAACGAGCAAAACCCTTAAAGGCGTCCCATTATTAATCTGCTAATCTACTGATCTGTTAGATCACACACAATATCAAAATTCTCCTGTGCATAGATATTGCAGTTGAATATTGCCATGCATTAGATGGATGTTCTGGTAGCAAACAAAAAGTACAGCGGGGGGCAGCATAACAAGTGTGTAACAGCAATACCTACGGTAGACACAGGAACATTTCTTTACATAAAATATTTCATTATTACATTTTTTACCTTGAGTTATGGCATTGTGTAGGACAATTTGATACTCTTCTCTCTCCTCAGGAATCTGATCATCTAGCAGATGAACAGTAAAACTTGTGTTCAGTGTCCCCTAGACATAAGCAGTAAAATATGTGTCATCTGATTTTTATTACTTAGAATGTAAATATACAATTATTTGTGTTCATTTTCAAGGGATTGTATATTCTAGACATGTTTCATGCTGCATGGACAGCCATAACTTTAATCCAAAAAAACGCTCCATTCAATTCTGTGTTTAAGGAAACTTAACATTCAATATGAAGGAAGTCTTTGGTTGTATCTAGTCCTTAGGGTTCATTCACACGACCATATCAGTTTTTGCGGTCTGCAAAACAAGGATACTGGCCGTGTGCGTTCCGAATTTTGCAGATTGCGGACAAAATTAGGACAGTCTCTATATTGACATGAATGTGTCCACACCCATTACAGAATGGATGCAGAGCCAGAAATAGGGTAGTCTGAATGAGCCCTTAAAATGAAACTGTTGTACTGGTAGAGCAAGAGTTCATCTCTAGTGGCCTAAATATGCAAAAAAAATATTCACGTTATAAAGACTTCTTGGATATGCAGTAGCCGGGTTTGAGGTGGCCCCAACACTTTGCTGGTTCCCCCTGATACTTTTGAGGTGTCACCACATGTTGCTGCTCTCTGGAAAGGATGGTAAAGGTATTTCGCACCCCAATGGGAAATAAGTTCAGAGAGTCAGGGTCTGCAGGGGGAGGAACTCAAGTGCAAAAAAATACAGCAATGGCACTGCGCTGGCTTCTCCAGTCTCCTCCTGGGCAGAAAAAAGTTTTCTGCTGAAGAAAGGCCTAAGCTATCTGTCCCTCTGTAGCTCAGTCGTCCGGTTAGCTCTCTGGTCACAGGGCTGGTGACCCAGGATCTCTGGCAGAGTATCCCAGTCTCCGTGTCTTCTTCTGGTCACTCATGCAGTCTGGCAAAGTCTCTCCTATTAAGCACTGGTCCCTATCTGCAGACAACTAGGGTCTCTGACTGCTCTCCTTATATACAGTTTCTAGCTGGACTAACATTTTCTAGTGGGAGGGGTGGAGTAGAGAAGCATTGCTTAAACAAAAACATTGTTACAATTTCTGTCTATCATAGACTTATACAGAGATTCAATGCAAGTATATGGAAAGACTAAGCAGTTTTTCCAGGCATAAACAAGTCTTCAGACATAAACAACAGAGCTGAATCAGACAGTCAGAAGGTCAGTTGGTCTGTTTTTCCCTCCAAAATTTTGCACTGGTAGAATGTTATAAAGCCTGTCAGTATTAGCTGGCTGTGCGTTACACAGTGTAATGCAGCTATAGTGTAATATATAGTGCAAATAAACAGGATATATTACAATAAACATATAAATGCACTACAACAATATGAAACAGTATAAGTGCACACAACAAGTCAATCCTTCAAAGTGCAATAAAGAAGGGAGCTGATGGCTTTAAACAATATGGGGAAATGCCCACACATGTCCACAGTCCAAAGCACCTTTGCTCCATCCAGTTTCTGCCATACTTAATTTGTCTACCAGATACATACCAAACAAAAAGCTCATAAACATGTTAAACATGATGCAGGATTGACAGTATGGTCTGTTTATGTTTGTTTTTTTTCCTTTAAGACCTCATTCACACTAATATTTTTAATAACAGTGTTTTTGTATTAAAACAGGCAGACATGTTCCCTACACTTACATCTGGGAAGAAAATAAATCCTGTACTGTTTCCAAAGTTCAGCTCTATATGGTGTCCGATAATTTTCCATTGAACAGTCACATTGCCTCGTCCAGGCGGAGTCCGTAACACATGGAACTGCAGTTTTTCACCTGCAATATTACACAGTAAATGTAAAGCATATTCAGGTCAATCTAAGATAATAGTTGGCTAATGGTTAAGATGACTGAAGGGTGCAAGTCTGTAGAGTACTGAAGTATACGAAGAGGTTCTCATCACATTTGAGAAATCTGTTTAAAATGAAATGAGGATTAGATCATGGCACAAAGGAGAGGGGAAACATTCTCTAAGGAAATATTAGGAAATGTTTCCCATTCCTGTGACCCAAGATCCGATCCTCCTCCTGATCTAAAGAGATGCATGTGAGAATGGATCTCCTGAATGTATTAAAGCCTAACCTTATGGCATGTGAGAGAGGCCACAGCTTGTGAATACAGCCTTATGCCTCCTTACATATGTGAGAACGCAAACAGAACTTACCTTCCCGACCAATGACCGACCTTGATGCTGTTTGAAAACCAATCCTGCCAGCAACATTATCATTTGGCAAAACGACGATGGTGACTGTGTTGGAGCTAGGAAGAATACGGCTTCCTCCTTCAGTATGCGTCAGCCCAACTACAATACTTTCACTGTCCTCAGGGTTTGTATCATCCAATATCATAACCGTTACCATTTTGCTTGTTTCACCTGCCAAAACAATACCATGATCAAGATGAATTCACCAATATCTGATAAAACTATATACCGTAATACTTCAAGGAATTTAATGCAGAATGCTCCCAGAATCCTGCAGCCTGGTACTGTTAACAAACTAACCTAAAACACACTGATATTAAAGGGTTGTTAACGTTTTATAAAGTGATGGCATAACAGTGAAGTGGACACAATGCTAAATCAGCACTGTGGCGCCTCCAAATGCTGCATAGAGTACTAAAGTGATCGCTGGCAATCACAGATGATCCAATAATCAGTATCAACATAACAGTAAGTAATAAAGGGATTATCCGGGACTTTAAAATTGATGGTGTACCTTTAAAAGGAATCTTTCAGCCACTTTACTAGTACCAGATCCCCTTAGCAAAATGCTGGGTCACTTTGACCGAGCCATTTTGCTACAAATAGTTATTGAACAGCTCCAGCACATGACGATGAGTCCTGAATATTTATGAACTCCTGGCTTTCTCTGTCCCCTCTGCAACTGATTCAGTTGGAAAAATGCAGCATAAAACTGCAGACAGACCCCCTTTAGGATAGGCCATCGATATTAGATCTGACTACCAGCACCACTGCTGATCAGCTGATTGAAGGGGCCGTGGCGCTCCTCTTCATTGTCTACCAGGCCCAGCTCTGTACTCTTCATAGCAGCTGTATCTTGTATTACATTTCACCACAGCTTCACCTCAGTCAAATGAATGAGACTGAGCTGTAATACCAGGCACAGCCACAACTTAATCTCAGGAGCTGTGCATGGTACACAATGAAGTTGAGTGCCATGGCTCCTCTAGATGATCGGCAGGGCTGTCAAGAGTCAAACCCCCACTAATCTAATATTGATGGCCTATGCAAAGGACAGGCCATCAATTCTCAAGTCCCAGATAATCCTTTTAAATACAGTACTAGAGCACAGAACATGTCTGATACCCCTAATCTTCATGTATAAAGAATAAGAACTGTACCTTCAGTGAAGACTAACAGTCCTCCATCTGCTATAAAATCTTCATTTATGGATGCAGTTCCTCCAATGACACCCCACTCAACCATCACTTGTCCTAGACTGCCTTCTCGGCGCTCTATTACCAGCTGAACCATTGTATGCGGTTGTTCTTGTACTTCCACATAGTGCCCCCCATCAGTGGCATTTGGACTTCGACTGTAAATGGCAAACACGCCAAAGGCATCTCCATTCATCATGATCACCACCACTGATGTGTTTGGCTGACCTATTGTTGGCTGATTCTTTACGCTGACAGAAATGTCCAGCAACCTGACTTTGAGAATTGACACAAGGAATTGCTCATCTAATTCTGGAAAACCGTCGGTAAGTATTGAAACTGTAATATTTGCAAACTCTTCTCCTTCCTGCATTGTGAACCACTGTCCTGTAACAGTTTCATAATCGCTCCCGGCTCTGGCTTGAGAGCCAAACAGCACTGACACGCTGGTACTGTTCTTCTTATAGGTCCAGAACTGTGTACTGTTCTCAAGCTGATATGATAGCGCTGTTAACCAGAAACACTGAAGACTGCCGGAGGCATTATTATAAGAAAAAGAGGAGCATACTTGGTTTTTAAGACATGCGATGGCACAGGCCTGAAGAGGGTCTCTGGCTAAGGAAACATTCACAGCAATTCTTGAAGACACCAATGGGACTGCTGGGAATGGAGATTCATAATAAGCCAACATGTCCTGTCCTTCTTCAACTGCAAGACCAACCACATCCAACTCATTAGTACTGTATAGTAACTGTAAGTGGCCAAATCGCCCCCCACTGAGGAAAAAAAACACACAAAATATCTGTAAATATCTGTATATATGACCTCTGCAAAAAATAAGCCCTGACACAACTCTGTTAATGGAACTATAAAATGTTTTAAGCCTTTGAATACATACTACATACAGACATAAATGATTCTCATTAACATGGTGTTTTCTTTGTGTAAAAGTAAAATATGATTAAAAAAACTACCATTTTGGTAGAAAAAAGTTATCATGTCATTTATAACACATAGTGAATGACAAAAACCCCAAAACCCCAAAATTAATTGTGGAATTACTGTGTAATTACAATTCCACTTAAGGGGGTTGTCCGGGCTTTTAATATTGATGACCTGCACCCCCGCCGATCAGCTGTAAGAGGAGACGGCGTGCAGTGCGCATGTGCCGCCTCTCTTTTCTCTTCCTGTTCACCGCTGCTTTGCCAGAGACAGCAGCAGCAGACAGGAAGAGCGACGGGAGACGGCACGTGTGCACTGCACGCTTAGTGTATGATGTTGGATAAATGTAAAATTGTCTACATTTATTTCTGCATGGGAGACTAGCAATGGTTTCCCTGCAGAAATATCAGCCTCATAATGCTATGTAGCCTATGCATTATATATGTAAATTACTGCAAAATTTGTACTCCTCCTCGGCTAAAAATACTTCTCAAAATTGTTAAGAGGAGTATCTTTGCTCTTCTGTAACATACAGCTGATAGTCTGCTTCAAACAGCAGACATAATCCCTTACATGTCATGGTCCTTAGGGACCGCTGTATGGAAGTGGCTAACCAGTGGCCATCCCTCTCCCCACCCCTTCTCCCGCCGTGTAGGATGTCCGTCCTCACCTCCATACAAGTCGTCACCCCCCTGACACTGCTTGAAATGGCCGTTTAACCCCTTCCATGTCGCGGTCCTTAGGGACTGCTGCATGGAGGGGAAAACCATCTGGCTGCTGCTCTGCTGTGGAAGCGTGATCAGCCTGATCAGCCTGATCACTGTGAGTGACAATACACTGCAGTACAATATACAGTGTACTGCAGTGTATTTTAGAGGCATCAGACCCACTGGATCTTCAAGAACCAAGTGGGTCTGAGTCAAAAAAAGTGTAAAAAAAACAAAAAAAAAAACAAAGAAAAAAAATGCTTCCTATATCCACACATATAATTGATAAAAAATGAAAAACACTAAACATATTTGGTATCTCCACATCCGTAACGATCTGATCAATAAAAGGATCACATACTTTTACCACACGGTGAACGCCATAAAAAAAATAAAAAAATAGAAAAACTATGATGGAATTGCAATTTTGCATACCACACTTCCCACAAAATGGTATAAAAAGTGATCAAAAGAGTCATATGTACCCCAAAATAGTACCAATCAAACCGTCATCTCATCCTGCAAAAAATGAGCCCCTACCTAAGACAATCGCCCAAAAAAAAAAAGATATGGCTGTCAGAAAATGGAGACACTGAAATATGATTTTTTTGTTTAAAAAATGCTCTTATTGTGTAAAACCAAAATATATAAAAAAACATACATATTAGTTATCGTCAATAACGACCTGCTCTATAAAAGTATCACATGAGCTAACCCGTCTGGTGAATGCTGTAAAAAAATATATGAAATAAAAAACCGTGCCAAAAAGCAATTTTTTATCACCTTACAACACAAAAAGTGTAATACCAAGTGATCAAAAAGTCATATGTGCCCGAAAATGGTACCAATCAAACAAGACAATCGCCCAAAAAAGAATTATATATTTATAGCTTTCAGAAAATGGAAACACAAAAACATGATTTTTTTTATATATATTTATTGTGTAAATGCAAAAATACACAAGTACCTCTATCAAAAGATTTCTTTACTGCAGGAATAACCCTAATATATATATAACAACTGCAGCACATCAGGCCAAATATCAATATGGAGGTGCAGGCCAATGGATCCGGCAACAAATTCAGGAAAATATAAGAATTTTAAAAAATAGCAACACTCTCACAAAAAATTAGTGAAAAGAAAAACACTTTATTCACCCCTGTGGTCACAATTAGGGATGAGCGAACTTGTGTTTCAAGTTTGGCATACAAGGTTCAGGTTCGGGTTATGTAAGAATTTCATTATGGATTCTGCTACCACGGACCATAACTAAGAGCCCATTCACACGTTCGCATAATGGGACCGCATCCGTTCCGCAATTTTGCAGAAGGGGTGCGGACCCATTGGTTTTCAATGGGGCCGCAAAAGATGCAGACAGCACCACCATGTGCTGTCCGTAACCGCACTTCCGTTCCGCAGCCCCGCAAAAAAAATAGAGCATGTCCTATTTTTGTCCGCAGCCACAGACAAGAATAGGCATTTCTATCATAGTGCCGGCCATGTGCGGTCCGTGTTTTGCGGATACTCAATTTGCGGACCGCAAAACAGTTGCGGACGTGTGAATGGACCTTTATGGTCCGTGGTAGCAGAATCCATAACGGAATTCTTAGATAACCTGAACCTTGTACGCCGAATTTGAAACACAAGTTCACTCAACGCTAGTCGCAATGTTTTAGATCATAGCTTGAAAAGAGACTCTGTGAATGAGCTGAAAACATTGCGACCACAGGGGTGAATAAAGTGTTTGAGAGTGCAGACATATATATATATGTCATTTATCAAACTGGTGTAAAGTAGAACTGGCCTAGTTGCCCATAGCAATCAATCGGATTCCACCTTTCATTTTTCACAGCTTCATTGGAAAATGAAAGGTGGAATCTGATTGGTTGCTATGGGCAACTAAGCCAGTTCTACTTTACACCAGTTTTTATAAATCTCCCAGACTGTGTACTTCTATGTGTTGTCACACTGTACTAATCTGTGTGGGAAAAGTGACCGCTCACTGTGTGGACTGCACACGATACTGTATTCAGAAGAGAGTGCATGTTGTGAGAGCTGTCAGTAATGAGATTTATATCAGGCTTATAACGCTATGGTTCTGACTGTAGATCGCTGCACTAACATTATCAGCAGAAATATCTATTGTGTCTACAAATAATGGACTTCCTACAGAATGGAAAGTGAGAAATAGATCTGCTGATTACAGGTTGTAGCATACTGTAAGACTCACCATGTTGTGGATTGGAATGAAATCTTACAAGTTCCAGCAGCCTATATGTAAGTGGCTGCTAGCTGTGCTATGTAACAGGATATGGGGGCGGGGCAAAAGAGCCTGGGCTGGTGCATGTGAAATCCACAGGAACGCCCACAGATTCTCACAGGAGATGACAGCACTGAGAAAAACTCATATCAGAGCATTTCTGAGTGCATGTGAAGCAGAGCTGATACCAGTAAACTGACAAGTGCAATTGTATTATGTGCTGCATTATGGTAAGAAATGGGGTTATTGATTTTTTTGTGCACAAAGGTGTCCATAGCCTTTAAGTAAAAAAAATATATGCTTTTTCTGAATGAAGTATCCTTTTAGGATTACTATTAGTAGAAAAGCTGAACAAACCTCCTCCTGATGGTAATATTTGCAAAATAACTTTTCTCCAATGGTTCCTGAATCTTGTACACTGTCTTGTCAAATGAAATGGTTCCGTAGGGATTGTCATTGGGTGAAATAACGATTTTAGCCACTCCTTCCTGTCCAATGATTCCTCCATTTGAGGCCCCTGTGAGCTGTATTAGAATAACCTAGTAGGAAAACAATGTCATTTGTCATATCCTTTATTTCTTCTATAGTAAATAATTTATACATATACAATGTATGTCCCTCAAGTTACAATATTAATTGCTTCCAGGACAACCATTGTATGTTTAAAATATTGTAAGTTGAGTAATCGGTTCCAATGCCCCAAAATGTCATCCAAGATAAGAAAAAATTAAGATTTAAGAAAAATAAGCAGATAACTAAGACGGATAAAACAAGTCCTTACATATAAGGCCCCATTCACACGTCCGCAATTTCATTCCGCAAAATGTGGAACGGAATTGCGGACCCATTCATTTCTATGGGGCCGCATTTCTATGGGTCCGCATTTCCGTTCCCCAAAAAAATAGAACATGTTCTATTCTTGTCCGCAATTACGGACAAGAATAGGCATATTCTATTAGTGCCGGCAATGTGCGGTCCGCAAAATGCGGAACGCACATTGCCGGTGTCCGTGTTTTGCAGATCCGCGGATCCGCAAAACACACTACGGACGTGTGAATGGACCCTAACAGTTAGGAATAGCTGCTAACTAGCAAATAATCCAGCTATTTTACCAGACAAATGGACTTGATTGGTTGGATCTGAGTCTGAGACATTGCATGTTGAATCTATTTTCAACTTACGATGGGTCAGAAAAGACCATTATAGGCTGAAAATATTGTATCCTGAGGCCATTGTATCTTGAGGGATCACTGTAGTCAGTTTTATGTATAAATGAGAAAAATAATGTACTAATATGTTTACAACTATTATAGCAAGGTGAGAGGGTAATGCAACTCCGGGCAAAACTGAACATTGTACTAAGTCTAGTGCTGGATATGAGGGGGGAGCTGCATGTTCTGTGAATATCTTTGCCATGCAACTCCCTCTCAAGCCCTTCCTCAGGCATAACACAATGTATATATTTCCTCTTTTAAATTAACCATCAAATTTTTTTTTCCTGTGTGGGTCAATTCAAAAGCTAAAGAGATATCTCCTTGATGCACATATATATTTGCTCACCTCTTCAATTTCAGGAACGTTATCTGGCATGACTTCTAATAACAAGGTCCGAACAGTTTGCCCAGCAGCAAAGCTAATATTACCAGATGCCACTCGGAGGTCATCTGCGGCGACCTTTCCATTGACGGTAGCGACCCATTGAACTACAACATTGCCAAGAGTGCCAGCATTCCGAATTACTGTCAGATTCACAGGAACTGTATTGAAGTCAGGCTCATCTACAGAGATAGAGGTCACCTGAAAAACTGAAGAATTGTCCTTTATTGTTAGAACCGGACATGAGTATGCTGGAATTTCTTCTTACATGCAGAGAGAGCTCAGTCCTCTATTACCCTCTTACAATTTTCTACTTTATGATGTGGCTTTTTTTCTTTCATTTTTTCATCCCTGCCCTCTAAGAGCCCGAATTTTTTTTCCTGTTGACATAGTTGTATCAAGATTTTTTTATTTTTTTATTTTAAATTTTGGTATACATATTAACATTTATTAACTCTTTTTGACGGATGGTAAAAAAATAGCAAAAATAGCAATTCTGCAAAAAAAATTATAGCATGGGTCAGTATAATTATGATGATAACAAATTATTAATTTTTTATTGTTTTTCCACTTTAGCCCACCAATAAACTTGAAAAAAATAATTATTTTTGTGTCGCCATATTCTCAAAGTCATACATTTTTCTTGTTTGGACTCGTTATTTTTTTGTTGTTAACCTTTTAGTGACCAGCCTCTTTTGGGCCTTACTAACCAAGCGTTTTTCTTCCTTTTTTTTATCATAGCGTTCCAAGAGTTATATCTTTTTTTATTTTTCCGTCTATAAAGGTTTATGAGGGCTTGTTTTTTGCAGGACAAAATATCGTTTTTAATGGCGCCATTTTGGGGTACACATAACTTTCTGATTAACTTTTATTAATTCTTTCTGGGAGGGAGATTGGAAAACAGCAATACTGCCACTGCGTTTTTAAGTTATAAATTTTACGGCGTTCATTTCTCTGTATAAGGGCTCTTTCACACTTGCGTTCTTGTCTTCCGGCATAGAGTTCCGTCGTCGGGGCTCTATGCCGGAAGAATCCTGATCAGGATTATCCTAATGCATTCTGAATGGAGAGAAATCCGTTCAGGATGCATCAGGATGTCTTCAGTTCCGGAACGGAACGTTTTTTGGCCGGAGAAAATACAGCAGCATGCTGCGCTTTTTGCTCCGGCCAAAAATCCGGAACACTTGCCGCAAGGCCGGATCCGGAATTAATGCCCATTGAAAGGCATTGATCCGGATCCGGCCTTAAGCTAAACGTCGTTTCGGCGCATTGCCGGAGCCGACATTTAGCTTTTTCAGAGTGGTTACCATGGCTGCCGGGACGCTAAAGTCCTGGCAGCCATGGTAAAGTGTAGCGGGGAGCGGGGAGCAGTGTACTTACCTTCCGTGCGGCTCCCCGGGCGCTCCAGAGTGACGTCAGGGCGCCCCAAGCGCATGGATCATGTGATCACATGGATCACGTCATCCATGCGCATGGGGCGCTCTGACGTCATTCTGGAGCGCCCCGGGAGCCGCACGGACTGTAAGTATACCGCTCCCCCGCTCCCCGCTCCTACTATGGCAACCAGGACTTTAATAGCGTCCTGGGTGCCATAGTAACACTGAACGCATTTGGAAGACGGTTCCGTCTTCAAATGCTTTCAGTACACTTGCGTTTTTCCGGATCCGGCGTGTAATTCCGGCAAGTGGAGTACACGCATGGATTACCTTCCGTGCGGCTCCCCGGGCGCTCCAGAGTGACGTCAGGGCGCCCCAAGCGCATGGATCATGTGATCACATAGATCACGTCATCCATGCGCATGGGGCGCTCTGACGTCATTCTGGAGCGCCCCGGGAGCCGCACGGACTGTAAGTATACCGCTCCCCCGCTCCCCGCTCCTACTATGGCAACCAGGACTTTAATAGCGTCCTGGGTGCCATAGTAACACTGAACGCATTTGGAAGACGGTTCCGTCTTCAAATGCTTTCAGTACACTTGCGTTTTTCCGGATCCGGCGTGTAATTCCGGCAAGTGGAGTACACGCCGGATCCGGACAACGCAAGTGTGAAAGAGGCCTAAATAACATAACATCTTTATTCTCTGGGTCAGTATGATTACAGTGATACCAAATGCATATAGTTTTTTTCACGTTTTACACCTTTTTTGCAATAAACACCCTTTTTCTTTAAAGAAGAAAATGTTTTTGCATTGCCACTTCCCAAGACCTATAACTTTTTTATTTTTCTTTATATGGAGTTGTGTGAGAGCTTGATTTTTGGAGGACGACTTGCATTTTTTTATTGGTATCATTTTAGAGCAAATGGCGCTTTTTGATCGCTTGTTATTACGTTTTTTCTGTGGCAACTAAGAATAAATGAGCAATTCTATCTTTTTTGTTTCTTTTTTTTTAAGGCGTTCACCATAGGGGATAATTTATGTGATATTTATGTAGTCCAGGTCGCAATACCAAACATATGGGGAAGATTTTTCTTTTTGCAATGGAAATTACTGAATGCTGGTTTGGGGCCTACATCAGACCCCAGGCAGCCTTCACACACATCGGCACCCCGCGATCGCATTTGCAGGGTGCCAATGGGAGACAGAGGAAGTCCTCTCCCTCTGTCAGCACTTTACATGCGGCAGTCGCCATTGCCCGTGGCATGTAAAGTGTTAAACAGCCCGGATCGGCAGGACCCGTCCAGTGCTTAGACTGGGCTGCCTTAAAAAAGCGTCGGCCCAGCCTGAGGCCCCTTAGTGACCGCCGTAAAAAGGCATATGGGTGGTCACTAAGGGGTTGTCCGGGTTCAGAGCTGATCCCGGACATACCCAGAATTTTAACCCAGGCAGCTTCCTGTTATCAGCGCAGGGAAAAGATATTTTATTGAGTTCCAGTGACGTACCGGGCTCTCCATAGGGACTGCTAGGCGGAAGCTTCTGTCCAGCAGTGAGCCCGATGACATCACTGGCTCTGATAGGCAGGCTTTAGTGCTGCCCTAGCCTGTAGCCCCCGCCCAGCAGTGTGTTGTTATAAACAGAAAAAGCCCTTGCCCTGCGCAATTCAGTTCAGGGCAATGGAGAGCATCGAAGCATGAAATGCTCCGATGCTCATAACAGGGGGCTGCCTGAACCCGGACAACCGCTTTAAGCTGCAGTTTTCATTGGTACCATTTTGGGCTACATAAGATATTTTGATCCCTTTACTTCCAAATTGTAGGAGGCGAGATGAACTAGAACACAGCAATTCTGGCATTGTTTTTAAGGCATTTTTTAACGATGTTCACCATGTGGTATAAGTGACATTACCTTTATTCTGTGGGTCAGTACAGTCATGTCAAAATAAAATGTATATATCGGTTGTTTATTTTTATCTTTTATTTCACAATAAAAACATTAAAAACAAACTGTGTCACTGAATTCAAAGACCTAAAACTTTTTCTTTGCTGAATGAGTTTTTTTTTCTTAGGTCAGCAGTATCTGATAAGTGGGGGTCAGACTCCGAGAACCCCTGCCGATCAGATGTTTGAGTAGACACCAGTGCTCCTGTGAGCGATGTGGCCTTCACCGTGATTACCAGGCACAGTGCCATACATTGTACAGCAGCTGAGCTTGGTATTGCACTCAGTCCCATTCACTGAGCTGCACCTGGACCACATAACAGATGAACGCGATGTCACTGGCCTAGGAAAAGCTGCAAGAAGGCCGCGGCACTCACAGGAGAACCAGTGCCTGCTCAAACAGCTAATGGTCAGGAGTCTCAGGTGTCGGACCCCCACCAATCTGATATTGATGACCTATCCAGAGGATTCAAATCTCAGAAAACCCATTTAACGGTGAACTGTAAAATGATGATAATTAGAATTACAATAACCTGAACAAGCCTCCCCAACTTTAAGAAAAAGTCACAAACATTGAACTAAGTCCCTATTGTTATGGACCATCTATGAATTCCTGAACATTCGGAAACCCTGCTTCTAAGGAATTAATAGTCGAGATGGGAATAACCCTTTAAAAAAGTAAAAAAAAAAAATGTATAAGTCTCTTACCAAAAGAGCCATAGGGATCATCAGATGCTTCAATAACTATGATAGCTTCTGTTATGTCTCCTACAAATGCTCCCCCCGTCGTCTCATTTAACAATATGACGCGGAATGACTCTTCCACTTCAGGGTTGATGTCATTGATGATATATATTGGCACCGCTTTGCTTGTTTCTCCTTCAAGTAAAACTACATCTGATGAAGCTACACTGTAATCTTCACCTGACCGATTCAATAAAATAAAATTAGTATAAAATGTTACAGCGATGAACACATCATAAATAACTCATGTCTCATGGAGTATGACAACATATAATGTACTTGCATAGCTCAGATTATTTTATTCAAACATGTCCTTCCTTACTGTTCCTCTTGGTTCACATGTCCTGAAAAACATGATTTTGCAATATTGTGTCATGAGATCTCTATCCCATATGTATCTATGTCTGGGCACCCAGTGGTTGTGTTGTGGCTTGCAGCCTGTCAAGGATTTTGCTAGCATATCGCAACATCGCACTGAATTGGTTTCCTTTACCTAAACTTTTAAATCACTTTATTAAAAACTATTCTAAATGACATAAAATAATTTTTGTATTATACTTCTTTTTTTTTTACATTTTAATAATACTTTTGGTACTTACAGATTCCGCAGTCAGACCACAGTGAACGTTGTACAGACAGGCATACATCACTGCTCGTGCCTGTGCCAGACTGTGCCAACTCCACTCTGCTAAAGTGGAGCAAGCGCAGGCAGGAGCAGCGATGTGCTCTGCTAAAAGCCTTGCATACCACATCGGTACAGGGTCTCCTGCCTGTACATCATTTACTGCAGCGCCATAATGGAGTCCATACACCAGTACATGTCAGCAGTTTATGACTGTACAGACTCCAAATCACTATAGGCACCTATTTCACAAGGAAAACTATGAGGTGGGAGTCCAACACCCGGGACCCTTGCCGATCATCTGTTTGAGAAGGCATTGATACTCTAGTGAGCGCCGTGGTCTTCTCCGTGCTCACCAAGCACAGAGCAGGACATTGCACAGAGGCTGTGCTGGTTATCGCAGCTCAGCTCCATTCACTTCTATGGGGCTGAGCTGCGCCTAGACCATGTGACCGATGACCGTGACGTCACTCAGCCTAGGGAAAGCAGCGAGAAGGCCATGGCACTACTGGGAGTGCTGCTGCCATTTCAGACAGCTGATCAGCAGGGGTCCCAGGTTTTGGACCCCCACTAATCAGATACTGATGCCCTAGAGGATAAGTCATCAGTATTTAAAGGGGTTTTCCGGGATTTAAATATTGATGACCTATCTTCAGGTGGAAAAAGTGGGAAAAAAACACTTTAAAACTTGAAACTGAATTCAATTTGGTTCCGAGGTTCGGAGCGCAGCCTTTTCTTCAACCAGCTAATCGGCGGGGGTATTGGACCTCCACCAGTCTGATATTGATGACCTATCCTGAGGATAGATCATCAATATTAAAATCCTGGAAAAACCCTAAATAAGTCTTGGACAACCCCCTAACTAAACATAGCAATTTTTCTCACGATCTAGCAAGAGACATAACAATGTTTCCACGCTATTTTCATCTTTTTTTTCACAATTATTACTACAAATGCTACAGTAAATGTTATTTTCAAGGAAATGCATGGTCCTATTTTTAAGATGGCAATGATGTAAAATTTGTATGGGGCAATAATGATTTTCCTTTGATGGAGGATACTAAAGGAAAGAAGGGTCACGCATGTTGGGTTTCAACATGCTTGGTCCTTTCATTCTGAAGAGATGAAGCCACCCATTAAAAACACATGCACGTTTGGCCAAGGATGCACATGTATGGTGGGGTCAGGAGGAGTAGCTGACAGCTGAACAAGTGTTTGTCCAACAGCTATCTGTGGTGTATGGCCAATATTAAATGTAGGACTGAAACAAATCACCCCTAAAAGCACGTAAAAGCCCCTTTTACATTTGTCAATGATCAGGGCAATTATCAGGAAGGAACATTTCTAGGAAGTCTTGTTCCTAGTAACTGCGGAACGGATGCGGACCCAGAACAACGAACGTGTTAATAACCCTGTTATTCTTGGGCTGGCTGTGGAGTAACAAGCACGACGCTGACAAAGTGGTCAAGGACAAGGAGGACATAAAATATTTGCTGAATGAAGAAAACCCTTTTGGAGATATTATAGTGAATGAATGCAAAATGTTAGCAGAATCAAATCAGGTTGGACGTACCGGCTGTAGCTGTTATTGGCACTGCTTTAAATTTCACAGAGACATCAGCAAACATCCCGCCAGTTCTAGTGACGTTAATTATTGGCCCAACATAACTTTCCGCAATGCGCACAGAGGTGGTAGAAAGCTGAAGGACTCCAAATGCATCATCACTGGCATTTATAATGACATGTGCGACCGTGTCACTTTTCGATCCAAGGCGGGGGGAATTAAGCACTGAAGGAAAGAATGAGCACTATTTTAGCACTATTAACGTATCTTACTCACATATTCCGCAGCACTTTACAGACATTATCATCATGCTGTCCCCAGTGGAGCTTACAATCTATGTTCTCTATCAGTATGTCTTTTGGAGTGTGGGAGGAAACTGGAGTACTCAAAGGAAACCCATGCAAACATAGGTAATAAATACAGATGTTCCATGCAGATGGTGTCCTCCTTGGTTGGAATCAAACCTAGGACCCCAGTGCCGCAAGACACCAGTGCTGACCAATGGCGGCAATCAGTTTAGGGGTGTGGTGCATTAATTTAGATTTAGAATGGGATTAGGGGTCTGAATAATTTTAAGGGCGTGGTCTGAGGTCTGAATGAGTTTGTGTGTCTAGTCTAGGGTCTGAATGAGTTTAGGGATCTCATCTGAGATCTGAATAAGTTAAAGGGGTTGTCTCATCAAATTGTTACTAAGGTGAGATGATACTAAACCCCGATCACAAGGTGGCCAGGAACAGCACAGCGGGTCGGTGCTACACTGTTTCTGTAGATTCCGTTGCAGTGCATGGGGGCTGCAGAAACAGCATAGCACAGCAAGCTATGCTCTTTCCGAGTTAGGGAAACAGTATAGCTTGCTGTGCTATGCTGTTTTTGTAGCCCATGCACTACACTGGGAGCTACTGAAACAGAGCAGCACCGGCCCACTGTGCTGTTTCCAAGCTGTCTGGTGGTCAGGGGTTAGTCTCATTTTGCCTTACTAGCAGCGAGTTGAGACAACTACTTTAAGGGTTATGAGGTTTTAATTAATTTGGAGTCTAGTCTGAATTCATTTAGGTTACTAATTTAGGGTTTGGTTTCCCTGCTAACATATAATAACTATTGACGCAAATAGTTCAAAAAAGTTTATGAAATGTTAACAAGATGACAACTTTACCATTGGACCGTCACCTGACCATTTGTATACTAGTTACAGAAAGTAGTCCGGATCTAATGAATAATAAAACATATGCAAAGGTTTATAGCATACAGTTGCAAGAAAAAGTATGTGAACCCTTTGGAATGATATGGATTTCTGCACAAATTGATCATAAAATGTGATCTGATCTTCATCTAAGTCACAACAATAGACAATCGCAGTCTGCTTAAACTAATAACACACAAAGAATTAAATGTTACCATTTTTTTATTGAACACACCATGTAAACATTCACAGTGCAGGTGGAAAAAGTATGTGAACCCCTAGACTAATGACATCAACAAGAGCTAATTGGAGTAAGGTGTCAGCTAACTGGAGTCCAATCAATGAGATGAGATTGGAGGTGTTGGTTACAGCTGCCCTCCCCTATAAAAAACACACACAAGTTCTGGGTTTGCTTTTCACAAGAAGCATTGCCTGATATGAATTATGCCTCACACAAAAGAGCTCTCAGAAGACCTACGATTAAGAATTGCTGACTTGCATAAAGCTGGAAAGGGTTATAAAAGTATCTCCAAAAGCCTTGCTGTTCATCAGTCCCGGTAAGACAAATTGTCTATAAATGGAGAAAGTTCAGCACTTCTGCTACTCTCCCTAGGAGTGGCCATCCTGTAAAGATGACTGCAAGAGCACAGCGCAAACTGCTCAATGAGGTGAAGAAGAATCCTAGAGTGTCAGCTAAAGACTTACAAAAGTATCTGGCATATGCTAACATCCCTGTTAGTGAATCTACGATACGTAAAACACTAAACAAGAATGGATTTCATGGGAGGATAACACAGAGGAAGCCACTGCTGTCCAAAAAAAACATTGCTGCATGTTTACAGTTTGCACAAGAGCACCGGGATGTTCCACAGCAGTACTGGCAAAATATTCTGTGGACAGATGAAACCAAAGTTGAGTTGTTTGGAAGAAACACACAACACTATGTGTGGAGAAAAAGAGGCACAGCACACCAACATCAAAACTTCATCCCAACTGTGAAGTATGGTGGTGGGGGCATCATGGTTTGGGGATGCTTTGCTGCGTCAGGGCCTGGACGGATTGCTATCATCAAAGGAAAAATGAATTTCCAAGTTTATAAATACATTTTGCAGGAGAACTTAAAGCCATCTGTCCACCAGCTGAAGCTCAACAGAAGATTGGTGTTGCAACAGGACAACGACCCAAAGCATAGAAGTAAATCAAAAACAGAATGGCTTAAACAGAAGAAAATACGCCTTCTGGAGTGGCCCAGTCAGAGTCCTGACCTCAACCCGATTGAGATGCTGTGGCATGACCTCAAGAAAGCGATTCACACCAGACATCCCAAGAATATTGCTGAACTGAAACTGTTCTGTAAAGAGGAATGGTCAAGAATTACTCCTGACCATTGTGCACGTCTGATCTCTGAACTACAGGAAACGTTTGGTTGAAGTTATTGCTGCCAAAGGAGGTTCAACCAGTTATTAAATCCAAGGGTTCACAAACTTTTTCCACCTGCACTGTGAATGTTTACATGGTGTGTTCAATAAAAACATGGTAACAGTTAATTCTTTGTGTGTTATTAGTTTAAGCAGACTGTGATTGTCTATTGTTGTGACTTAGATGAAGATCAGATCACATTTTATGACCAATTTGTGCAGAAATCCATATCATTCCAAAGGGTTCACATACTTTTTCTTGCAACTGTATATGAAAATATAGCTTACCAGGGCGACTTTGCATTTTTTCTACTAATGTGACATTGAATAATTCAACAAATAGGGACTCTGATCTCTCTGGATCATTGTCATCCAAAATTGGGAGAAAGATCTTGACTTCACTGATATTTGATGTAAAAAGAACACTTCCATAGATGGGCCAGTAGTCTTTCCATTGAGTGGCTCTTGCAATATTCGGTGGGAAAAATGAAAATGTTTCAGAGTCCATAATAGTTTGATAGGAAACCATGACCGATCCCATCAGTCCACTTAATCGTTTTACTGTTAATGAAACATTGAGATTTTTTTCCTCAACTTTCATGGGCCGATTAAGTTCGGAAAATATAAAAAGACCATATGGGTCATCATTGGCAAAAATGGTAAGTGAAGCACTGGTAAAATTCCCCAGTCGTCCACTGGAAACATTAGTGATTACAATGGAAAATTCTTTATCCAGTTCCGGAACATCATCAGGAGACACAAAAACTGTAATATTTGCATCCATTTGTCCTATTTGAAATGTTACATTTCCAGATGTAAAAGCCAAGTCTCCAAATAGGTCAGATTCTATTCTCCAAAACAGAAACACCAAAGACAAGGCACCGCGATGACGTAAAACCTATGAAAAGCAGATACATTAATAAACATTTGATGTTCATTATTCTTTCCACCACTTAGCCCACACAGTTAATTAAATGTGAAATAAATTCAGATATGGAAATCATGTGAATAGGATCATTCAGATTTGCAGGTCATTCATCTACTGTAATATACAATACATGAATCAAGATGTATAAATGTTCTCTTTAAAAATAAACTTGACTCCTCTTCTGGGATTCAGAAAATGTGTTTCAGGAAATTATCCCCTTTTTCTAAAGAACTCTCCCAGAAAATCCAAAAAGGGTTAGAAAATATGACATGAGGATCTACACTGGATATACAATTCAAATTCTGCTCTGGTGTAATGAGATCCAAAATGCCAGATGCATTCGCAGAAATGTGTGTTTGGTTAAGTAATTTATGAATTATCCTCTTGAGGGAGACACTTTGCACTTGCCTGAAATGAAACAGCGCTGTATCCAGATTCGGGCTCAGTTGCGTTCATGAACAAAGAATCTCGTCTGAATTCAAACACACCATGAGCATCATCAGAGTCTTCAATGACCACAATTATGTGCGAGGCAATACCTAGGCTAGCTGTTCAAATAACAGCCATTAAGATAGAAATACTAAGGTTAGCATGGTGCAGCAAAGAAGGTGCCCTCTGACTAGATGTGATAGTAAAATATTAATTAGCAGCATGATTGAAATATATACTAGCTACTACATTTTACACTAAAAACAAGTTATACGTGTTATAAATCATTCATGAGTTTAATAATTATATAATTTTTTTATTTGCATCTTTAAGTGGAATAACAATTTAACTAAGATATTCTTTAAATGTGTTTTTCTCCCTCGTTGTTAACCCAAAGATATACACTGTACTTAGAAAAATTCTAAATTCCTTATACATTCACCTTCTTCAGTAGACCATCAAGTTAGCTTACATAAATGTCACGCTATTATTATGTACATCCCATATGGATATAACCACACGGAATAACCAAACTGTATTAAAATTTTGTATTTCTAGAGCTTTTTATATATTCCTGGAGGTCTACTTCAAGAAGCTCCCTGATGCCAAAGCCATAACTCCTGTTTTTCCAGCCCATATACTGCTCTTCAGTAAAATGTGTACAGTATATTCTTTAACCACTTCCAGACCAGGCCATCTACCCCCCTTCCTGTCCAAGCCTAATTTGGCAAACCTGTGTCACTTTATTTGGGAATAACTTTGGAATGCTTTTACTTTGGAAAATTCACTTTTCACTCTTTGAATCTCACTGCTTTGAATCTCTCTGTTTTTAAGACATATAAATTAACATGCAACATATGTCTACTTTATGTCGGCCTCATTTTGGTAATGTTAGAAGGAGCTTAAATAATAAAAAAAAAACACACATAAATTACCCCATTTTAGAAGCTACACCCCTTAAACTATTATAAAATGATTTTAGAAATGTTGTTAACCCTTTAGGTATACCACAGGCATTAAAGCACAATGGAGGTGAAATTTTAGAATGTAACTTATTTTTGCAGATTTTACATTTCAATCCATTTTTTCCTGTAACACATTAAGGGTTAACAGCAACACAAACCTCAATATTTATTAACCTGATTCTGCAGTTTACAGAAACACTCCATATGTGGTTGTAAACTGCTGTATGGGCACATTGCAGGGCGCAGAAGGAAAGGAGCACCATATGGTTTTTGAAGGGCAGATTTTGCTGGAATGGTCTTTGAGTGCCATGTTGCGTATGAAGAGACCCTGATGTATCCATACAGTGAAAACACCCAAAAAGTGACCATACCTGTATTTTGGAAACTACCACCCAAGGACTTTTTAAGGAGGGTAGTGAGCAGTTTGACCCAATAGGCATTTTATAGAATTTATAACAATTTTTTTTAACAAGAAAATTGTGCTTTAGGCCCAAACTTTCTTTTTCACAAGGGATAACAGGAGAATATCACCCACAATGTCTTACTCATTTTCTCCTGAATACAGTAACACCCTATTTGTGGTTGTAAACTGTTTGGGGTAACACCAGGTCTCAGAAGGGAAGGAGCGTAATCTGGATTTTGTAACATGGAATTTGCTGAAATGGTTTTTAAGACTCATAACATTTTCATTTTTTGTTGACTGACCTGTGTGAGGGCTTATTTTTTGTGGGACAAGCTATAATTTGTATTGCCACCATTTTGGGGTACATTTAGTTTTTTTCTTCGCCTTTTATCTCATTTCTTTGGAGGTGAGGTGGACAAAAATTAAAATTTTGTTAGTGTTTTCTATTTTAACTTTTTAGGAGGTTCACCATGCAGTGTATATGGTAACTGGGGATACCAAAGTGAAATCGTTTTTGTCATGTTTTAAGACTTTTGCACAATAAAATCTATTTTTATTAAAAATCTTTAATCTTTGCATCACCATAACATAACAAACATCCATAACATTTTTATTTTTCTGCCAAAGTAGATTTGTGAGGGCTTTTCTGCAGACTGTAAAGGACAGACTGCATTTTTTATCAGTACCATTTTAGGGTAGATAAGACTTTCTGACGACTTAATATTATGATTTTTTGGGAAGCGAGGTGCCAAAAAAAGCTGTTTTGGTGCAATTTTTATTTATGGTTTTATGGCATCCACCTGATGAGGTAGATGTGATATGTGATATTTTTATAGAGCCAGTCATTACGGACGTAGCAACACCAAATTTGTCTATTTTTTTTAAATGTTTTGCACAATAAGAACATTTTGTGTTGCCATTTTCTTAGAGTCATATTTTTTACTTTTCTGCCTATGGTCTTATGTGAAGACTCGTTTTTTTTGTTGGATGAAGTTATGTTTTCATTGGTATCATTTTGGGGTATAAAAGACTTTTTGATGACTTGATATAGTTTTTTGGGAGGCAAGGAAACAAAAAAGACTTTTTTGGCATAATTAAAAAAATAATAATTATGGCGTTTACCTGAAAGGGTAGCTCATGTGATAGTTTTATAGAGCTGGTCGTTAAAGACACGGCAATACCAAATATATATATATATATATATATATATATATATATATATATTTTTTTTTAAAGAATCATGTTTCTGTTTTGCCATTTTCCTAGAGCTATATTTGTTTTAATTCTTCTTGTGATCTTGTGATCTTGTGTAAGGGCTTGTTTTTTGCAGGATGAGGTGACATTTTGATTGGTACCATTTTGGGGTACATACAACTTTTTTTGATTGCTTGATATTATGTATTTTGGGAGGTGACTAAAAAACTGTTGTATTGGCATAATTTTATTTTATTTTTTTACAGAATTCACCTGATGGGAAAGCTAATGTGATATTTTATATAGAGCCATTTGATGCTGTTATTTTTTTTTCTATTTTTAAAGATTTTAAAATGACTTAATTGTGGAAAAGGGTGCTTTTTTACATGTGAAACTTTATTTATAAAATAGTTCTTTATTTTATTTTTTTATTTTACACTTTGTGTCCCCCATAAGGTCAAACAAGACCACTCGGGGACTTTTCAATAATTTTTTTTTTACTGCTCATTTCTATGTCAGCCCCAGTTACAGGGGGAATACAACCCCCAGAGAGGCCGTACAGTGCAATACAACATTTTACAGCCTCACTACAGGACTGATCTTGGTCTCAGGAAGACACGGCAGCTCCTGCAGTCTCATGGCAGATCGCTTCCTCAGCTGTATACACAGCGCTCATCCAGCGATCTATAAGGCAGGGACACAGAGGAACAGTCCCTGCCTTCTATGTGGGCTCCCTGCTCAGCAGCTGCAATCCCTGAATGGACGTTTCAGAAAGTCCATTCAGAGAGCAGTCCCGCCCGCTAGGACGTTTATAGTCTATGGGCAATCAGGAACTGGTTAACGATATGCTGCTAATCCTAGAACTAGGGCCCTCACGGTTCCAGCAAGTTTTCTTGTCTAGTTCTATGATCGCTCAAATGCAGATATAAGTAATCATAAACATGTAAAAGAAGAACTGCATGGTGACCGAAATATTTATTGATATACTAATGTATATGGGGGTGTGTGCTCATCTGGCAGACAGCTATTCCACTCTGACTCCCTCATATCGATGCCCATTGGGCTCAGCCGTGAGGGGAGAGGGGAATAAGTCAATGCCATACTCTGACAGCAGCTTATGTCTCACAGGGAATAAAGAATTAGGCATTAGGCATACCTGAACCTTCACAACTCCACATTAGATGGTTGGTGGGTCCCGTCAAAATCAGCGTTTTTGACTTATATATCTAATGTGGGTCCCTTAATGTATGGGGAGGTTAATTCTTTGCAATAATTCCAAGGGTTAATTTTGTAAACACACAGTAGATAAAGGTATGAAATGACATTACACTGCTTTACTCCAGTAGAAAGGACTGAGCGTGAAGTGCTTACCCCTTTGCTGTACAGCTGGAAGGAACAGCTCCAGTTCACCATCACCACTACCAAACGCATCGTCCCTAAAGAGTTCAGCCACTTCAGGAAGAGACACACAGAAGACACATATATACATACACATATAAGAGATAGACAGGACACTGATAGCACAAATACTAGCAAGCAGAACAGAGGATGAAACTTTACATTAAACTGATAGGTTTCAACAGTAGAGTAAGTGAAAGGTTACCGCAGAATAACCTTACTGAGGCCTGACATTAAGGACCTGAAGGATTACGTCTTCATTAATGAAAAGAAGGTGAGGTGTTGTACTATACATAGAAATATCATGATAACTTAGCAGCAGGGGCAGATTGGCCATAGACCTTACAGGGAAATTTCCCGGTGGGCCGATGCCCATGGGGGCTGCCTGAGCCCTCCTCACAGCCTTCCAGTGGAAGTTTTTTGGGATACATTTTGTGCTGCTGGTAGTATTTTGTGATGGACTGTCGTATTTGGCTCTGTTGGGGTGGAATAATGTGCCACAATATGGTATTGCTGGCCCTGCCTTCCATCAATTTGCACCCAACTACAAAATGGGGCCACTTTTAGTATTTTTTCCAGGGCCACTTTAAGTTCCCAGTCCACCCCTGCTTAGAGGTTATGAAAATGGTAAAAGGGGTGACAGCATCGGAATGAGTGACGTAAAACAGCCTTTATTCCAATATAGCAATATTTTAATCCAAACAGGGGTATTTCTCAGCAATGCACTTGAGAAAGGCCCAGGTGTGGGCTGAAACGTAGCTACATATGTTGGAAGAATAAAGGCTCTTTTACTTCACCCATTCACAAGCTGTCGCTTCTTCTACTATGTTGTGCTTGATGTCCATTATGGATTCCTGGACTGATGGCACTGTATGCTTTAATCCCCTAAGGGATATACAATGTGTGTGCTGTGGACTTTTATACAAAGTGTATGCTCTGAGGAAGCAGACTGAATCAGGGGTTTCTATAAATGAATGGCTAGAGATGGACAAATTTCTTAAAATTCTATTCAGTCCTATTCAGACGATTTGGCTGTCCAATTCAATTTGGGTCCAACTCCAAATAAATTCAATACAAATCGATAGAGACCTTTTCAAGAAATTAGGAAACTCTCTTTCTCTCTATTTTATCCAGTGAGAACTTGTTTTTCCCTGTGTGCCTTGCAGCTTCAGCAGCCCTACTGATGACTGCCCTACCTGACATGGAGTAATGCATTTCTCTGTTGAAGTGTCCTGGTCAATTGACAATGCATTCCATTTGAGATATATAACAAGGACTAGTTTTTGCCAGTTCTGAGATGGTGCAATAACTAACATTTAGGAATACAAATAGCATGCAGCTGCAAGAGCATATGTACCACAAAGCGAGGCATCTCATACGGCTGCTATGGGGCTCTAGAAGAGAGGAGCCCAGGCCAGGTTGCCTCCAACCCTTATTTTAATGGGTGCGGAGAAGCTGTGCATGGAGGTTTAAGGCCACCTGCACACATTGAGTTATATGTGTGTCTTTTTTTCTGTGCGGATTCCTATGCGGGAAAGCCGCAGCGTAGTACAGTACCAGTAAAGTGTATGAGAATAAACAAATCTCATGTACACATTGCAGATTTTTTTTCCCTGCAGAAAATGACCTGCCATGTAGATTTACAAATCTGCAGCATGTCAATTATGTTTGGTTTTAGGTTTTATCTGCTGATTTCACCCTTGTCAAATGAAGGGTGAGATCTGCGGCAAAACCAAATCTAATCCGCACCAAAAACACTATTAGAAATTGCGGATTTTGGTGCAGATATGGTGCAAAAAGCAGATAAACCCGCATGTAAATTTGTGTGGATCTTATGTGAGCCCATCCGCACTCGTATACAGGTGGCCTAAAGGCTCCATAAAGGGGCAATAACCTAAGAATCAGTGAAAGGAGATGAGTGCCGAACAATGGTTGATCACATGGATTCACTTGATGTTAATATATCTTAAAATAAATAGGCCAAATCAGAGACAAAATGTATCAAATGTAGACATGTGAAAATGTGAAGAAAACAGGTTTCAGCATTTTTGACAAATGAATAAAGGAACACTTACCTCCAGCATCAGCATTCCACAGCTGAACTTTAAAGGATTTGGCCAGTTCAGGTACAACATTATCAGTGATGTTAACATAAATGTATTTATATCGCTCTCCAGGCTGGAATTCCAAAAAATCAGCTGTTTCCTTAAAGTACAAAAATAGTGAACACACGTGTGAGCTGGCTACTCGTTCCTGGACCATGCATGCAGGATATATCACTCCACACTAGTCACCTGATAGTCCTGTGGACTGAATGCAGTCATTGGAGATGTCCTATATTCAACTCTTACATGGCCCAAAAGTCCTTGAGCTCGTACCACCAGCAGCTTAACTTGTCCTACTTCCTCCTTGACTTTTATAGAGGGAACAGATTTTGAGGGAATGGTCATGTTATCACCTGGTCTTGGAGGAGGGTCCACAGAGAACTGAAGTAATCCTGTATAAAACACATATCAACCATCAAGCTGCTGTTGTAACAGTGCCCTACATACGTGTGCCATTTAGATAACTGATGTCTTTTGTTGTGTTCAATGCAAGTAGAGGCCATTGCCATGACAAAGTGTTTTCGTCCCTCTCTCTTACTGCATTTATTGTAAAAATAAAAGGTGCAGACATCATAGTATACTGACAGTCCTTTGTATTATGTTTGCATGTTAAATTCAGTTTGCAAGACTGCAAGGTCAGACTACACAGAGCTTGTTTGTCGTCTGTTGCCATAGTTATAGACTGCTGGCATAGGCGCTGTAAAAATTCTAATTATACAGCATTGCTATAGGTGTCATACTGTGAATGTTTTGGGAAAGGGTGACTGTTGGTAGAATATGCGGACAGATAATAGATCAAAAAACACAAAAAGGCATTTTAAAGCAATTCCCACAACTATTTCACAGGCATTTGGCATTTCTCATAAAATGCTACTGAGATTAACATGTTAAATGTCTAATGCAGGAGAATCTGAACATTTAGGGGGTCATTTATGAGTAGATATATGGCAATTTTCGGCGTATCTCTGTCGCATATTCAGTCGCAAGAGGGATTTGCAGCTGAATCTGTGACTTCTCCCCCATCCACGCCACGTACGCCAGCTCTAAAGAAGGGGTGGTGGCGTGGGCAGGGAAGGGAGCGGGCCGGCCTGTCTCATTTATAATTTTCTACGCCTGTTTTAGGCGTAGAAAATTATCTATATCTATGCCAGAAAGGGAGCTGGCATAGATTTAGGCCGGCAGTGGATGCGCCTAAGTTATGTAGAGGCTGGCGCCTCTACACAACTTAGGCGCATCAGGAACCAGTGCAGAGTTATTAAGACCGGCATCTAAAACACTGGTCTTAATCAATTACCCCATTAATCCTTATATACATTTGCAAATACATTTACTTTACAAACAATGCGAAATATCTTGAGTGCTGATGCTGATATTAGAAGTAACCAAGAACATAGGTGCTATCTACATGTGTATACTTTGTCTTAACATTTTGTGATCATTCATACAGAACAATACACCCATTTCATCACAGTACTCTCTTACCATAAGGGTGATCACTAGCATTAATTCTAATATCTTCTGATTTCTTATTGGGATCTATGCTGGCTCCGCTGGTAGGAGTAGACCCAGGTATCCCATCACCAGATATGGCATGTGTGAGAGTCACTCGAAAATTCTCCATGAGTTCTGGGATATCATCATCTAGAACATCCAGATTTAACACCTGTTACAAACAAATTGCAAATAAATAAGTATATACATTAATATGTGGTCAGAAAATAGTGCTGCTCCATGTGTACAAAAAAAAAATCAGCTTGCTACTGAGAGAGGGACATCAGGAAAGGGGCTTATAGTAATTTTTAGACAATTTTAGGTCTTGATAACTTTTTGTGATTAATAAAATCTCTTTCCCTCTCCTCTCTCTCTCTCTGTCCAATGGGCAAAAGGTCTGAGAGTGAAATAACAGCAGTGATACCTCACCAATCATTGATCACAATTTCCATAAAGTTGAAATCAGCAGGGATCAGGTAAGCATGGAAAGGTAGCAGCAGGGGATTGGTGAGGTGAATATTTTTAGCCTACTCTGAGCCTTCTGGACAACCCTTTTAATTTATACAGTTATACATCTCTGGGGCATATGTTTGGTGACACTTGTTCCTGTTTCACATAGCCTAGCCTGTAGCCATTAATCATGTACAGAAGAAATAAATAAAAAAGTTGACCAGCCAACAATGATGAAAAGAAAAAGGGGTTAGGCTTTTTGGTACGGAAATTGCCTTAAAGAATATATTGTATAATTTGTAACAGCAGAACTGGTCACCTTCTTTAGGCAAAGGTACCATAAAGCCTCCAACATACTGTACACATGAGACCACACTGCCAATTTAGTGCCTGATTTAATGTGTTCTTCTAAGCAATCACTTCAAGTATTTATACATATATATTATTACCTTTGATCTCTGAGATGGTAGAAAAGTGATATTTCCACTGCTTGTACTGAAGTCAACTACTGGGCCATCAGATTCTGTCTGACTAATGCTGTAGAAGAGATAAACAGTGTCCAGTGCTCCTCGTGTGCGTTCCACAACACATGAGATGGTAGACCCCTCCTCTGAAGACTAAAAACATAACAAGACATCCAATATATTTTGGCACCATTAACGATTATAAATGCAGAGTTGTGTTTCATGGCTTTCTTTTCTCACCTGAGGAATACATGGTCCAGTAAAGCCGAACAAGCCATTGGCATTATCACTTTTTAGGATCCTTATTAAGGCTGTTGTGTTCTCATCTGGAATTCTTGCTCCACCAAACACAGACACCAGTTTTAGCATGAAGACTTCTTCTCCTTCTTCCTCATTGTCATCCTTGGCAGACACAACAAATGACTTATGTATTTCTCCCTGTCTGTATTCCAAATAGCCAGATATTGGGTGTAGATCACTTCTGGCTGGAGTGCCATGAAGTTCAGTAATCTCTGCTCGAGAAAGTCGTTGTTCATATATTCTCACATCTTGGAGAAAGCCGGTGTATCTGCTGCCTCCTTTTACTCCTGCACCAATACGCAATGTTCCTGGACCTAGAATACAAAACAACTTGGTTTAAGTAACTTTCTTATACTGTGTATCTGTGAATATGAACTGAGAGTTTTTACACAAAATGTTCTTCAAAACAGTATTTTTGCTATGTCAAAAGGATAGATTTTTATATTTTTTTTTTATCATTTTAGACAAAGATGCCCAGTGACCTTACTTTACCAAAAGCTAAATTTTCTCATGCTCCCATGATTTCTCTTTAATGTAAATTCTAAAGTAAATTTTTCTGTTGTGTGACCATTACTACAGGACGTTTCTGTCAATGATCATTTTCTATTACTCCTTTTAATACCCAGCCAATTTTTATTTTTTTGGTTTCAATCCCCCCTCACTTTTCTGTTCACATAGATATCTTGGGGAAACTTGTATTTTTCAATGACCTCATTTCATTTACAATGTCTTGCATAAAAAAATGGGAACAAACTTATGTGGGGTGAAACTGGAAAAAAATTCTGCAGGTCAGTACAATTACAGTGATATTAAAATTATAAGGGGTCTTCTGGGTGTTTAATATTGATCACCTAGCCTCGAGATAGGTTATCAATATCAGATCAGCAGGGGTCCAACACCCAGCATCCTTGCCGATTAGCTGTTTAAAGAGGTTGTGGCTCACGTTTCCTCGCAGGTTAACAGGCTCTTAAAGGGGTTCTCCTATGAAGAGTATTGTTTATAGTTAAATCCAGCCCTTAATTAATCTGCAGATTAATTAATTACATCTGCAGATATTCCAGAAATAATGTTAGTATAGCTCCATCTGCTGTTTCTTATGAACAGATGCTGAGCAAGTGATAGGAGGGTGAGACAGGTTTACTGAATGTACTCGCTCAGCATCTCCCCAGAGAAGCAGCTGACTTACCACACTAGGAATCCCTCCACAAACCCTAAAAAGCAAGACTGGGCATGTGGGTCCACTTTGGAGGTAGCCACAGGAAGGCTATTCAACAAAAACAGCATGTGACTCTATACTAAACATTGTTCCTCGAATCTTTTTTAATTTAAATCTTTAATATAAATATTTTGTAATATAAAAATATTTATAACTATGAGTTGGATTTAGCTATAAACAATATTCTTCGTGGAACTACTCCTTTAGCTAGTTTAACAGAAGTTTACATGATTTGAGCTCCTAGTCTGTGGAATACAAATTATATTGTTTATATATGGGCAGCACGTGGCTCAGTGGTTAGTTAGCATTGGTGCCTAGGTTCGAATCTGACCAAGGACAACAGCTGCATGGAGTTTGTATGTTCTCCCCGTATTTGTGTGGATTTCCTCCGGGTTCTCTGGTTTCCTCCCAAACTCCAAAGACATACTGATAGGGACCTTAGATTGTGAGCCCCGTTGGGGATAGTTGGAAGCTAATGTCTGTAAAGCGCTGCGTAATATAGTAGCGCTATATAAGTGCATAAAATAAATAAATATATGGTATGGTAATATCTTGTTTTGGCCAAAAAATGCATCAAAATCTATACCATTTAAGCCTGATCTCAAAGAGGATCTGTCAGCTCTCCTGACATGTTGAACAACTTATTGAGCCGATCCACTATTAGGCTCTATTCACACGTCCGCAAAACGGACCCATTCATTCTCTATGGGGACGGAATGGATGCGGACAGCACACAGTGTGTTATCCGCATTTGCGGAGCGCGGCCCCGATCTTTGGGTCCGCAGCTCCGCAAAAAGATAGAGCATGTCCTATTCTTGTCCGCAGCTTGCGAACAAGAATAGGCATTTCTATGGGGGTGCCGGGCGGGTGTGTTCCAGATCCGCAATTTGCGGGTCCGCAACACAGCACGGACGTGTGTATGGAGCCTTAATCCGAGAAATGTATGACTGTATGTCTGACACTGAAAAGATGCTCCAGCATCTCGTGGGCATTGCAAGTATTTACTGACACACACAAGGCAGGAGACCGGCCAGCTCCTCTATATTCATTGCATAATACATACTTACATCTCTGTGTTTAATTTTCTCCATATCTGATTGCTACATATCTTTCTACATATCTGCTCAGAAGCTGAAAACCTGTACAGACTTAATACTTGTCACACAGAATTAACTACAGTCAATCCTCTGTGAAGATGATGGAAATCATGGAAAGCTTACATCATATAGCTTCAGTTGGCTTCTGCTTGCAGTAGCTACTAGGCAGTTGGCAAGGAAAGTGCATTCCCTGGTTTTTCACTTAGCAGCACAGATCTTTTATCCACAAGATAAACGATAGGTGTCTACTTGCCAGGGCTCTGACTGCTGAGACCTATTAGACAGTGTTCATATCACGTTTTTGTCCCACCTTTAATGCACACATATGAAATACATATTAAAGGGGTTGTCTCACTTCAGTAAATGGGATTTATCATGTAGAGTAAGTTAATACAAGGCACTTCCTAATGTATTGTGATTGTCCATATTGTCTCCTTTGCTGGCTGGATTGATTTTTTATTCACATTATACACTGCTCGTTTCCATGGTTGGCACCACCCAGATATGTAGACTATGCACACTCTCACGGTCTCGGCCACTAAAGAGGCCAGTGCTTTTTCCTATATTGTGCAACCATGGCCAGCGCTGCTGGATTACAGGGTGGTCGTAACCATGGATACAAACAGTGTATAATGTGATGGAAAAATGAATCTAACAGCAAAGGAAGCAATATGGGTAATAACAATATATTAGTAGATTGTATTAACTTTCTGTACATTAAAAATGTCATTTGTTGAGTGAGACATCCCCTTTAACTGGATGCCTTTCACACATGCCATACAGTGGTATCCATCACCATAAGGTTCCATTGTGAAAAAAATGTATCTGTTAAGGTATTACTTTTTTTTTCTGCAGGATGGAAAAGCATAGTCTTACGCTTTTGCGTTCTTTTTCCCCCCAAAATATATGTAAAAAGTGAGACAAAAATGTGATGTGAACAGACTTACTTTATACCAAAAATATGGCACACATTGTTGTATCTTAAGGCATCATATTCCTGCTAGACCACGCCCCTTTCCCACTAAGCCACACCCCTAGTTGGGCGAGTAAAAAAAAATGTCTAAAACACTGTCCCATAACCCGGAATTTTTTAGCATGTTGGAGTTAGATTCTTCTTTTTTTTACATCTCTTCTGCATTTTCCACTAGTGTGCATTAAAGGAATAGTAAAAGTGTTGAAGAAATTAATAATAGAAATTAATAATATAATGAAGTTATGCCTAAGAGATGAGAAAGCCTGAAACACGTTGGTTCCTGGTGGTTTTTGGGCCTGTATGGATACTTTTACTGAAAAAGGCTCTAGTTGTATTGAGTAACTATAGAAATCCATTCGATTTGCTTGAATGTTGTTAAGGTCTACCATTTCTGAGGATACAAAATTGATACATTCTTGGCACAGTTAATAGAATGTGTTAAATGTCTAAAAATTTTACATGCTTAAGTCACCACATATAATTTATTTCAGAATATGTTGAGCCAAGGGAGAAGTTAAGGGAAGGCACATTTGCATGAACAGTTTGCTTTACTGTTTTCATATGAAATTATTTCACTTCATTTCTCCCTTCTTATACTGCATACAAGGTTGGACTGGCCCACCAGAGTAACAGAGGATCCTCCGGTAGTCCCGGGCTCTAATACCCTAGTGGGCCCTAAAGGTCCATAACAAAAAAAAAACATTTGGCTGCCTTTAGAGCCAATCACTTGCCACTGGGGTCTTTTTCTTTGATTTAAAATTGATTAAAACCTCTATTGATGATATAGGGGTTTGACCCCAAGAATAATTTCCTCTGGTGGGCCCATGGAGCCCTAGTGCAATATATGACAACATATGATCGCTTTCAAAATTCTGCTGGTTACCATTGGAAACAGACAACAATATTTCCCCTCTGTTGACATGACCTAACAAATTTGAGCTTCACCTTTTAACATAAAGCTCATCTCAGAATAAGCTGTAAAATATACAGCCTGATATATTTATTTACTGTATGTGGAATGAAATAGATTTTCAACTTACCATTCAGTATTGCTTCTCCTTTCAGACTTTTCACTCCTCCAGGGACAAGGTTTCCGTCAATATAAAACTCTATAAATCCATCATCTAATGTAATCAGTATATGGGTCCAAGCATTTTGTTCCATAAATTTTGAAATTCCTGCTTTAGCCACAAAAGTAGTATCAGAACCAAAGGTCACATAGTATAGCAGGATCATGATATAAGAGTCATTGGTTTCAGCTTTCACACCATAATACATTGTCCCATTATCATTGTCCTTTGAAATGATAAATCCATTGGTGTTAATGGTGGGTATGGTCCATGCTGAGAAGGTAAAGTTTGTCAGAGTCGTATTTAAACTATGATAATACTGGGACTCAATCACTCCAAAAGCACCTTCGTTGCCACTGAAGAACAAGGCATCTGTTCCACTGTGGTGTCGGCGCATATGCGGTTGCAACTGCACAGAAGATGGGAATGAGGCAATAAGCAAGAGATCCACCATAGGAGGTAGGCCCACTTTGAAGCCTGTGGAGTAAATTTCCCAGCCAATGCGAACATCTCCAAATGTACCCTGACGTCTCCAAATGGAGATGTTGATGATGTATCTCATATCGTCTACCGATATGACATCTTCAGCCACCTCCTGATTCTGTGTCTCTGGCCCAATGACAAATACTCCAAATGGATCATCATTAAAAGGAATCATCACTGTCACATTTAGATTTGTTTCTGCCAGCTGACCGCCTGGGCCTGGAAATCCCCCTGTGTATGGAAAGTATAATATTTAACAAATACAACAAAAAACGAGCTCAGCAACTGAACACTTGTGTGAATTGGGGCCTCCTCTATGACTATGTAGAAGCTTACTAACAGGATGTTAAAGGTGATATATGACTTAAAGGAACAATGTAGGTTATAAAACCCATAGGAAATTCTGAGTGTTTCCAATTCAGAATCCTCATCTCAGAATGGAGTGGTTCCAAACATCACCCCTTGCTCTGGAGGAACTGTCCTGTTTTCCATTGCACAGGCAGCCCATTCATTTGAATGGAAACTATGTAATGCTTCATTTCCCCTGTGGTGGTGATGTAAGCAAACTGAACATTCATTGAAAACTTTCCACCAGATTCAATATGGTGAACAATGCGCCAAGAGAATAGATCTATTCTAAATAATCTTCATGGTAAATTTTGGATTAACTCCTTCATGACACAGCAATCAGTTTTTGCGTTTTCGTTTTTCACTCCCTGCCTTACCCAATCCATAACTTTTCTTTATTTTTCCATACACATAACCATATCAGAGCTTGCTGTTTACGGGACAAGTTGTAGTTTGTAATGGCGCCATTTTATATTGTATAGGATGTAGTGGGAAACTGGAAAAAATTCCAAGTGGGGTAGAATTGGGGAAAAAATATAAAACCCGCCATAGTTTTATGGGTTTTGTTTTTAAAGGGGTTGTCTCTCTTCAGAGAATAGCATTTATATAGAGAAAGTTACTATAAGCCACTTACTAATGTATGGGTATTATCCATATTGCTTCCTTTGCTGGCTGGATTCATTTTTTCATCACAATTTTTTTCATCACATTTTTTCATGCAATGCAGTAGTGGTGGTGCTTGCACACTATAGGAAAAAGCTCCCATGGTCCCGGCCACCAGAGAGGCCGTTGCTTTTTCCTATAGTGTGCGAGCATGACCTTCACTGATGGATTGCAGGGTGGTCGTAACTATGGAAACGAGCAGTGTATAATGTGATGGAAAAATGAATTCAGCCAGCGAAGGAAGCAATATGGATAATAATAATATATTAGTAAATGGCTTGCATTAACTTTATCAACATAATAAATGCTATTTACTGGAGCGAGACAACCCCTTTAAGGTGTTCCCTAGGAGGTTACCTTCATTCTCTGGTTCAGTACAATTACAGTGATACCACATTTATATAGTTTTTTTTTCTTGTGTTTTAATACTTAAAAAATAAATAAAAACTTGGTCAACTCCCCAGGTTCTCAAACAGTTGTCTGCTAGGTGCAAAAAACCTTGAGACCTCAGAAACTGATGATCAGGAATATCCAGCACTCTGAACTGTGGTATAAAAGCTTGAATCTTTATTTCAAGACATCAACATGGGTACACTCACTGCAGCACTTCAATTAAACTGATCTTAGTCATCAGTAATATGTCATGCTATGATTAAGATCTGTTTGATCGAAATGCGTCAACAAGTGTATTGAAGACGCTATCCCTGTTGATGTCATAAAATAAAGATTCAAGTTTTTATACCACTGTACGGTTTTCAGTAACATCATTTTGCAAGGTGTATGACTCTTTGATAAAAAAATTTGCGGGAGGTTAAGGGATGAAAAAACTGTGAATTGGCCATTTAGATTTTTTTCGGTTATGGCATTCAACGTACAGGATAAATATGTTTGTAAATAGTTCAGGCATTTTGGGAAGCGGTGGTACAAATCATCTTTATATATTTCGTTTTTGTTTATCTTTATTTTTATTATGGGGAAATGGGGGTGATTCGAATTTTTATAACTTTTTTTTACTTTCTTTTCTACTTTAAGAAAGGGGGGGAGCTGAACATGAGTTCTTTAAGTCGCTTCTCTCATACACTACTGTACTTTAATACAGTGTATTGGAGATTCTGTATATTCTTATGGAGCACTGCCCCCTGCAGGATATGCCAGCCCGCTCTGCTCTGGAGAGGGTGCCATCTGTAAAATGCTGACATCCGCTGTATATGTAACATTAACATTAACCCTGCAACATTAAGCATTCTTGCCATCTATTTAGATTCTAATTTTTTCATCCCAAAATTTCCTATTACTACGGTATGATCCCTTAGCTCCTTGTCTGGTAATTTACTTCCCAGACCACATTGTGGTCTATAATTTCTGACGCCATAATGCAGCCTGTACAAGTAAAAGGTAAATGTGAGATGGTTCAGGTAGGTAAAAGGGATCTGTTTAGAACTATTGGTCTAGGTTTCACGTTACTGCACTTTTGGTTTGGGCATTTTATGGCACTTTTAGTTCAGGCATTGTATGGCACTGTTGGTCTTAGCCCTGAATGTCACTTATTTGATCACTCTCTGAAATAATTGTTTTAATATGGTATGAACACACATCAGTCTTCCTCTTGCTACAGACAATGGATTATTAGAAATCTCCAATGTACTGGTGCTGTTGTTCCATGCTAATTAAAGGGCACTATGCACAAAATCAAATCCATATCATGTTCTATCCTTTGGGAAAACTGGCATATATGTCAACAACTGTCTTAAAATGGAAGCATTTCGATTTTTTTAAATGATTTTTTTAAGAGAACATATGAATCATAAGATCTCAAGGCACATTAAGGTTTAATGTATGTACATTAGCTTGAAAAGGTATTCATACCCCTTGAATGTTTACAATTTTTTTTACATTAAACCCACAAACTGGTATTTAATTGGGATTTTATGTGATAGACCAATATAAAGTAGCAAGTATGTGTGAAGTGAAAAGAAAATAAAATTATACAGGGTTTTAAACATTTTTAATTCTGAAATGTGTGCATTTATATTCAGCGCCCTTTACTCTGATACCCCTAAATAAAATCCAGTGTGACCAATTGCCTTCAGAAGTCACCTAATTAGTAAATAGAGTCCACCTGTGTATAATTAATTCTCAGTATAACTACAGATGTTCTGTGAAAGCCTCAGAGGTTTGTTAGAGAACATTAGTGATCAAACAGCATCATGAAAATCAAGGAACACACCAGACAGGACAGGGATAAAATTGTGGAGAAGTGTAAAGCGTGGTTAGGTTCTAAAAAATTATCAAAAGCTCTGAACATCTCACGGAGCACTGTTTAATCCATCATCTGAAAATAGAAGGCGTATGGGACAACTGCAAACCTACCAAGACATGGCTGTCCATCTAAACTGACAGCCCAGGCAAGTAGAGCACTAATTAGAGAAACAGCCAAGAGGACCATGGTCACTCTGGAGATGATGCAGAGATCAACAGCTAAGGATACTTTCACACTGGCGTTTTGAATTCCGTTTGTGAGATCCGTTTCAGGGATCTCACAAACGGTTCAAAACAGATCACTTCAGCCCCAATGCATTCTGAATGGATAAGGATCCGTTCAGAATGCATCAGTTTGGCTCCGTTCCGCCTCCATTCCGCTCTGGATGCGGACACCAAAACGCTGCTTGCAGCGTTTTGGTGTCCGCCTGGCGATGCGGAGCCAAACGGAAACGTCCTGCCTTACAATGTAAGTCAATGGGGAAGGATCCGTTTTCACTGACACAATATGGTGCAATTGAAAACGGATCCGTCCTCTATTGACTTTCAATGTAAGTCAGGACAGATCCGTTTTGACTTAGACTTTTTTTTCAAAGAATAATGCAAACGGATCCGTTCTGAACGGATACAAGCGTTTGCATTATAGGTGCGGATCCGTCTGTGCAGATACCAGACGGATCCGCACCTAACGCAGGTGTGAAAGTAGCCTAAGGTGGGAGCATCTGTCCACGAGACAACTATTAATTGTGTACTCCACAAATCTGGCCTTTATGGAAAAGTGGCAAGAAATAAACTGTTTTTGAAAGCAAGCCATAAGAAGTCCTGTTTGTAGTTTGCCACAAGTCATGTAAGGGGACACAGCAAACATGCAGAAGAACGTCCTCTGGTCAGATGAGACAAAAGTTGAACTTTTTGGCCTAAATCCAAAATGATATGTGTGATGTGAGGATGCTTTTCTTCAGCAGGGACAGAGTTGATGGAAAGATGTATGGAGCTAAATACAGGGCAATCCTGGCAGAAGATTTGAGACTGGGGCAGAGGTTCACCTCTTAGCAGTACAATGACCCGAAAGATACAGCCAGAGCTACAATGGAATGGTTCAGATCAAAGCATATTCATGTGTTAGAATGGCCCAGTCAAAGACCAGACCTAAATCAGATTCTGACTGAGCTTGAGATATTTTGCAAAGAAGAATGGGCCAAAACTTCAGCCCCTAGATGAGCAAAGCTGGTAGAGACATACCTCAAAAGACTTGCAGCTGTAATTACAGCAAAAAGTGGTACTACAAAGTATTGACTCAGGGGGGTTCAATGCACACCACACTTTCCTGATTTTTATTTATTAAAAAGTTTGAAAACCATGTATCATTTTCTCTTTACTTCACACATACTTGATACTTTGTGCTGGTCTATCACATAAAATCCCAATAAAATACATTTAAGTTTGCGGCTGTAACATGAAAAAATGTGGAAAAGTTCAAGGGGTATGAATGCTTTTTCCAGGCACTGTATGTATATATCTATAGTGATCAATCAATAGATAGACGGATAGATAGATATTAATGTATGTTATATATGCTAAATGAACAGGATCTTTAAAAAATATGCTTGACTTCTGCTTACAATGTTAAATATACGCACCGGAAATATTTATCAGCTTTAAAACATAGAACTCGTTGAACTCTGGAATTTGATCAGAAATTGCATGGAGAGTAATATATCTAAAAGCATCTTGGTCATTAAACAAGAGAATGCCCCATGTTTCATTAAATTCCTGGCCTGGCCGTAAAACCGATCCATTCTGCATAATCTGCCAGTGCAGAAAAACACTGCCAAAATGTCCTCTGTCTCGCAGCACCCTGAAAGGATAACACTTTGTAATAGGATATATCATAAATAATAACCATAATGCAATATATTTTCAGTGATGACATTAGGATAAAAAAGGCATTACTATAGCTAATCCTAACCACAAAGCAGCACATGCTTAGCATTCTGAGAAAGTGGGACAATTTATTTATAAAGTAAAATGCCATATCCCATATAATCCATAATATAACAATAATTTTTATTTCAGGAAATGTAGTCTTTACGCAAAGCACTCCTAGCTGAAGTTAAAGGTATTAACTGTTTCTAATAGTAACCAGCAGAACTGTGAAAGTATCTCTGAGAGATAGGGTATGTTAACACATAGGGCAGAATTGTGGCAGAATAAATGTTGTTTTTTACAGCATGCACATGAATTTCTACAACTCCCATTAAGATGTATGGGGCAGGTACAGAAATTCCTGCACCAAATATTCCATATGTGAACATAAGTCGTGCAATGCATTTACTAAGGATCTAAATTTTTGTTTAGTACTGTATTTTTACAAAATATTATTAGATGTGTTTTAATAAATAAATACATTTCCTAATTAGAAATTGAAGATGAAATACACACTTAGCACAGACTTACTTGAACTGATTACTTCCACTTTCTTCTACAGTTTTATCAATGGATTCAAAGTAGAATATTCCATTGGGGTCGTCATTAGCCTTGATAATTATTGTGGCATTTCCATTTCCACTCACCACAGTGTCTCCTACATAAAAGATAAGTATTTCTATAAAAATGTTCTAGATAGAAAAGAAAGCTGCCAAAACCAGCTTTGATGTCCTTTTTGTGTGCTACTAAAGTCAAAATTATGCTTGGAGCACAAGGCAAGGGAACTGTAATCTGTCTTGACGCTAGTCATCTGGCTTAGCAAGAACTAGAGTATGGAGGACTAAACCTGGAAACGGAACACCCGTCTCAATAAAGGCGATCCCACTCAGGAACCAAAACTAGTTCACCCAGAGCAGTCTCTGCTTGTGGTATAGAATCCTAGGTTGCGATGTCAGGGGAGCTGCTTGCAGGTCGAGTGAACATATAGCATGGTTTGCTAAATGGGGTTAGAACCAGTGGGCAAAAAACATCAAAGTCAAATCTGTATCCCCAACAGAGACAATGAGGGTCAAACCAAGACAAACAGCATTGTAACAAAAGGTAGGAGAATGGCTCAGGAAGAGTCCAAGGTCATACACAGTAGCAAATACAAAGGGGAAGACAAAGAGTACTCAGGTAAATGATATCAGGTCAATAAAATAAGTACAGACAAACCAAAATAATGAATACTAGCTGCCACTGAGCAAAAAAAAGAGCAAGGTTTAAGAAGAGCACAAATCTAACTGACTGGCTCTCAAGCAAAGCCCAGATCAGTTCATCACAGCTCTCAATCTGTGCCATCTCCTCCTCTTTGTCTGGCTTCTGGAGCAGAAACAGGCAAAGTTGTATGTTAATAGGTCTATCCTGTATATGTTTCTTCTCTTTTGGATCTGCTCTGGGTTTTGGCTAGGAGGATATCATCTAAGCACTGTATGAAATGAATTACCAAGGTAAAACTAATAACCAGTTTCTGTTTAGCAGAATTTTGTGCCATTTATATACAGTTGTTATTGATAGACATTGAAAGAAAGAAGGCTGTAAATAAAAAAATGAAATTACTAGGAGTCACTTGTTCGTGCCATTTTCAAATTAGAACCATTCACGTAATCTGTCATAAAAAATGTGCTGTAGCTTGGAAAGTGTTACCAGAACTTACAGTCGCTATTGCCAGGGAGACAAGGATGGAGGCTTTGAACAGAGAGAGAGATTTGCTAATAGTCACAGGAAATGGGTAGGGTTTGCAAATTCACCCTAAAATGGGTGCTTTATGGTCATTTCTGGTGTGTGTGTTTCTGGGGCTGGGTGCTTAAATTCAAAATCATATCAGTCACATACAACAAAGAAACCAAAAAATTGTCCGCATTGCCAGCAAGTCCAAAGAAGTGATGTACTCACTTAATTTAGTTTGACATTTTAGGACAGCATGGAGACTCTGGTGGAGGTGCTGGTGTTATGGGTTCGAATCTGACCAAGGACTATCTTTGCACAGAGTTTGTAAGCTCTCCCCGTTTTCTCCCACACTTCTAAAAATATACTAAGAGGTTACTTTTATTCTATAAAAACTAACCCTGGTGGATTCTGGGGAACGAGTACCTAGATGACAGCCACAGACTCCTATGCTCCACGTCTCTTCAAATAACACCACAACAGTGCTCTGAATAATAAAACTGCATTACAGTCAGTCCTATGTTAGGTCTATGCTGAAATAAAGTCCTGGATGATAGGTCTATTATGAAATTAACAATCACTCAACAGCACTAACCTGTACAGTTAAAAAGCCATACATAAAAGTATTCATCTGTCTCTGGTGCATCATCTTCATTTGTCTTTACTGCTATATTCAACATTCTTTGGCCAATTTCAAACACTAGTATGTCTCCAGAAACGGGAGTAAAATCTCTTTCCTCGGCAATAGCTGTTCCACTGAAAGTTGCATAGGCGACAGAAGAGATAAAATCAGCTGATCCATTCCGCATAATAGTGAGGTTTGCACTCTCACCTTCATTAACCCATAAAACAACTGGTTCTGGAAGGAAAGTACAACAAATCAGTGTTCCACGTTGATTATTAATGTATGGTGCAGAAAAGAGACAAAACAAACCTAAGGCTATGCTTTTTGTAAGAGTATAGGGCTAATTTCACACAGGATATAGCAGATGTTATATCGTACATAGCATTTATACGTAGTGTCTACTAGTCCACATGCAAAGCAGAATTTTTATAAAATGCAGCCAAATGCAAGTAAAATGCTTGTATGTAAAAAATGCTCTGCTCTGCTAGCAAAGCAAGAGCGTGCAGGCAGGAGCTCGGTATAGCACATTGCTGCTCCTGCCTGTACCCGCTCCTCTAAAGCATGGCATAGCACATGTATGCCAGGCTTTAGCAGAGTGGAGCTGGCACAGGCAGGAGTAGTGATGTGTGTTCCTGCCTGTGCATCACTGTGACCCCAGTGGAATTGTTACACCTGTAAACCACTGATATGTCGCAGGGGCGTAGCTATAGGGATCTCAGTGGTCTCAATTGAGACTAGGCTCAAAAGCCAGGGGCCCACATGGTTGCATTACAAGGGGGTAGTTTTTGTACTTGTGCACATTATAAGGGGGTATTTTTTGTACTAGCGCACACTATAAAGGGGTATTTTTTGCATTGGCATCCATTAGAAGGGGGCATTTTTTTGCACTGGCACACATAACAGGGTATTTTTCTGTGCTTGTGCACATTATAAGGGGGTATTTTTTGTACTAGCGCACACTATAAAGGGGTATTTTTTGCACAGGCATCCATTAGAAGGGGGTATTTTTTGCACTGGCACACATAACGGGGTATTTTTTGTGCTTGTGCACATTATAAGGGGGTATTTTTTGTACCAGAGCACACTATAAATGGGCATTTTTTGCACTGGCACACATTATAAGGGGGTATTTTTTGCACTGGCACATATTATAAGAGTTTTTTTTTGTACTGGCGTACATTGTAAGGAGAATTTTTAGCACTGGCACATATTATAAGGGGGGGGGGGGTTCGTACTGGCGTACATTGTAAGAGGGTATTTTTTTGTATTGGCACAAATTATAAGGGGGTGTTTTTGTATTGGCACAAATTATAAGGGGGTGTTTTTGTATTGGCACACATTATAAGGGGGTGTTTTTGTACTGTCACATTATAAGGGGATATTTTTGTACTGGCACGCATTATAGGGAGAATTATTACTACTGGGGGACTATGGGGTACATGATTACTAGTATGGGCACTATGGAGGCATTACTTCTGGGGCACAATGGGGGACATTATTACTATTGGGGGCACAGTTAACACTAAGTGCACTCTGGCAGATTATTTCTACTGGTGGGACTTTGGGGAGCTCAGCACAGTATCAGCTTAGCACAATTATTTTGGGGGGACATTATGTTTACACTATTACTGTCAGGGACACTATTTGTTTGGTACAGTTATTTTTTAGGGAACTGTATGCCAATACTTATTGAAGGGGCACTATGTGCGTGGTACTATTTTCAGGGGGACTAATTCAGCATTATAATATTGGGGAACACTATTGGGGTGGAATGATGAAGTATTGAGAAGGTGGGGAGGATGATGGAAAAGTAAGAAACTAAGATGTCTGTTTGTCAAACTCTGCATGGACAAGAGATAGCTGAAAGAAATCACTATGGCGGTCTGGTCTGAATGGAGAAGATGAGGAAAGAGAACGTCTACATCAAAGGAGACATCACTAGATGTAAGAGGTATGTGGCACTGTATTACCCTGCATGTTTTGTAGCACTGTATGTAATGTTTTCCAAGTATGTATTTAACAGTAAGGATGGAGGGAAGGGGTTAGGTTGAGAATATGGCATGGGGTGCCGTTTTTGCCTCAGGCAGCAGAAAGGCTAGCTGCTCCCCTGCCCTTGGCTAGAAAGCACTGAGGGAAGGGGGACCCAAGCTTAACTCTTGGACCAGGGCCCATAAGCCTTTAGCTATCACCCTGGTCAGCGGTGTACAATTGTACAGATTCCAAAGTGAGACAGAACTTCAGGTGTCTATTTCATATAGAAAACCTAATAAAACATAAATAAGGTATATTAGAAAAAAATGATTTTATAAAATATAGAGTAGTTATGTATGTAGCCTTGGTTTATGTTCAGTTCATTAAAAGGACATGGCCAGGGTATAGTGACCGTACTACAGGTCCAAAATGTGTCATAATTATAAAAACAACCTAAGGCCTCAGGCACACGACCGTTGTTTTATTCCGTGTCCGTTGTGCCGTTTTTCGTGATTTTCTGCGGACCCATTGATTTTCAATAGGTCAGTTGAAAACTCGGCTAATGCACCGTTTGCCATCCACATCCGTGATCCGTGGTTCCAGTCAGTCAAAAAAATATAACCTGTCCTATTATTTTCGTGGAAAACGGTTTGCGGACCCATTCAAGTCAATGGGACCGCTAAAAAACGCGGAGGCACACAAGATTGTCATCCGCGTCCGCGTGGCCGCGTCCGTTTTTTTCCTATCATTTGCATTGCAAACCTGTCTTTTTTTTACTTTCCTTTATGTCTGTTGGTCCTCCAAAAATAAAGGAATCCCATTTTGCAGAACGGAACACAACAACGGTCGTGTGCATGAGGCCTAAGATTTAGGGATGAGCGAACCCGAACTGTATAGTTCGGGTTCGTACCGAATTTTGGGGTGTCCGTGACACGGACCCGAACCCGAACATTTTCGTAAAAGTCCGGGTTCGGGTTCGGTGTTCGGCGCTTTCTTGGCGCTTTTTGAAAGGCTGCAAAGCAGCCAATCAACAAGCGTCATACTACTTGGCCCAAGAGGCCATCACAGCCATGCCTACTATTGGCATGGCTGTGATTGGCCAGTGCACCATGTGACCCAGCCTCTATTTAAGCTGGAGTCACGTAGCGCCGCACGTCACTCTGCTATGATCAGTATAGGGAGAGGTTGCAGATTAACTCCTCCAAAAGACTTCATTCTGTGATCGATCTGCAGCTGTGGATCATTGAAGTGCTATTATTGACTTGCTCACTTTTTTGAGGCTGCCCAGAGCGTTTTTAGATCACTTTTTTTCTGGGGTGATCGGCGGCCATTTTGTGACTTGTGGTGCGCCAGCACGAGCTATCACCAAGTGTATTTAACCATCGATAGTGTGGTTATTTTGTGCTATATCCTACATCAGCTGCAGGCTGAGCCTGTGTCACCGAAGTGCATTTAACCATCAACAGTCTGGTTATTTTTTGGCCATATACTACATTAGCTGCAGGCTGAGCCTGTGTCAAAGAAGTGCATTTAACCATCAACAGTCTGGTTATTTTTTGGCCGTATACTACATCTGGTGCAGGCTGAGCCTGTGTCACCCAAGTGCATTTAACCATCAACAGTGTGGTTATTTTTTGGCCATATATTACATCAGGGGCAAGTTGAGCCTGTCACCCAGCGCCTAAAAAATAGACCTGACATTTCTATTCAACCAAATCTGCACAGTTTTAGCTGGTCAAGTTATTTGTAGTGACCGTAAAAGCAGACTTTTTGTTCTGGGTTGAAAAAGCATTCCCAAATTTGCCATTCTGAAAATAACTAGTTTGTGGTATTTGAGGCCTACTTGAAATCTATCCCAAAAAGAAAATCTTACATTGAAGGTATTGATAGTGTGATTCAGAAAAACCTAAGACACACGCTAGCGTGCTGATAGAAGTGTCATTCTGTGATTAAACCTATAACTGTCACACAGCGCAAAAAAAAAAAAACAGGTCTCACATCTCTCTTCAACCAAATCTGCACAGTTTTAGCTGGTCAAGTTATTTGTAGTGACCGTAAAAGCAGACTTTTTGTTCTGGGTTGAAAAAGCATTCCCAAATTTGCCATTCTCAAAATTACTAGTTTGTGGTATTTGAGGCCTACTTGAAATCTATCCCAAAAAGAAAATCTTACATTGAAGGTATTGATAGTGTGATTCAGAAAAACCTAAGACACACGCTAGCGTGCTGATAGAAGTGTCATTCTGTGATTAAACCTATAACTGTTACACAGCGCAAAAAAAAACAGGTCTCACATCTCTATTCAACCAAATCTGCACAGTTTTAGCTGGTCAAGTTATTTGTAGTGACCGTAAAAGCAGACTTTTTGTTCTGGGTTGAAAAAGCATTCCCAAATTTGCCCTTCTGAAAATAACTAGTTTGTGGTATTTGAGGCCTACTTGAAATCTATCCCAAAAAGAAAATTTTACATTGAAGGTATTGATAGTGTGATTCAGAAAAACCTAAGACACACGCTAGCGTGCTGATAGAAGTGTCATTCTGTGATTAAACCTATAACTGTCACACAGCGCAAAAAAAAACAGGTCTCACATCTCTATTCAACCAAATCTGCACAGTTTCAGCTGGTCAAGTTATTTGTAGTGACCGTAAAAGCAGACTTTTTGTTCTGGGTTGAAAAAGCATTCCCAAATTTGCCATTCTGAAAATAACTAGTTTGTGGTATTTGAGGCCTACTTGAAATCTATCCCAAAAAGAAAATCTTACATTGAAGGTATTGATAGTGTGATTCAGAAAAACCTAAGACACACGCTAGCGTGCTGATAGAAGTGTCATTTTGTGATTAAACCTATAACTGTCACACAGCGCAAAAAAAAAACAGGTCTCACATCTCTATTCAACCAAATCTGCACAGTTTTAGCTGGTCAAGTTATTTGTAGCGACCGTAAAAGCAGACTTTTTGTTCTGGGTTGAAAAAGCATTCCCAAATTTGCCATTCTGAAAATAACTAGTTTGTGGTATTTGAGGCCTACTTGAAATCTATCCCAAAAAGAAAATCTTACATTTAAGGTATTGATAGTGTGATTCAGAAAAACCTAAGACACACGCTAGCGTGCTGATAGAAGTGTCATTCTGTGATTAAACCTATAACTGTCACACAGCGCAAAAAAAAAAAACAGGTCTCACATCTCTATTCAACCAAATCTGCACAGTTTTAGTTGGTCAAGTTATTTGTAGTGACCGTAAAAGCAGACTTTTTGTTCTGGGTTGAAAAAGCATTCCCAAATTTGCCATTCTGAAAATAACTAGTTTGTGGTATTTGAGGCCTACTTGAAATCTATCCCAAAAAGAAAATCTTACATTGAAGGTATTGATAGTGTGATTCAGAAAAACCTAAGACACACGCTAGCGTGCTGATAGAAGTGTCATTCTGTGATTAAACCTATAACTGTCACACAGCGCAAAAAAAAACAGGTCTCACATCTCTATTCAACCAAATCTGCACAGTTTTAGCTGGTCAAGTTATTTGTAGTGACCGTAAAAGCAGACTTTTTGTTCTGGGTTGAAAAAGCATTCCCAAATTTGCCATTCTGAAAATTACTATATGATTGAAAAGACCGGCACTCTCAACACACGGGACCATATGGTTAAATGCAGATCACAATGTTTAATTGATACATATATAAAAGAATAAAAATATATAAAAATATAAAATATACACTAATATTGGGTGATAATGGTTTCACACAATGTTGTGCCAATCCTACAAAGGTAACATTAATTTAAAACGTCCAATATTCAATACTGGTTTATATCATGTAAAAAAGACCGCTGTAGGTAAAGAAGACCATGAATATTCACATATAGATTCCTAGAAGGAAAGAGAATAGAAGTCCTTTTTGGTTCTGTCCCGAATATAGACAGACAGTGCAAGGTGGTATTTGCTAAAATAAAGTCAATGTTATATTGTATATAACTGTCTTTTTCTTCATATGGATATCGCTTTAGCGATTAATGGTCATATGCGCTTGATGATCACCCACTGTGTGGGCTTACCTTCCCTTTCTGCCGGTCTGTCAGTCGGATTCCTCGGGGCTCGCTGAGAGCCGGCGTCCCGGCTGAAGCGCTGTCAGCGTCCCACGTGGGTTTGGAGGAAAAGTTTGTCGCTCCGGAAGTGACGTATCGGCATGCAGGAAGGTATTCAATACTTCGCTCAGACTCGGCTGTTCGTTGTAGCGGCTGAGGTAAAACTTACAGTGCACTGTAATTGGAATTATTTGCTTCTCACAGATGGGTCATAATTTGATCTCCAATTTGGATCTCTTAATACCAAACACGTTTCGGGAAACACTCTTCCCTTCTTCAGTGGTGATGACCCTCCTTCATGCCTGATTGGTTTTTATACCCTCTGTCGGTAATTGCCAAAAACAGACATGGAATCTGTCCATTTTTTTCTTTGTTTTCTTTGTATGTTTTTAGTCATCTACAATATAGTTATTTGGTATCTGTTGTTCTTAACATCTCTTTTATACATAGTTCTTTTCATGTGTTCAGTATTTTTCCATTTTTTCATCTTTTTTTCTCTTTGCGGTTGTGCCGCGTTTTTGGTGCGTTTTATTTTTGACATATGCGTTTTTTTGTCAAAAGGTTGCAATTTACCCTGTAGTACAAAGTCCATAAAGGGTTTCATTGCATGGGCCATGGTTAACCTTATATATCATTTATTATAGTTGTTAAGTGTATATGGGCAGATAAACATATGGGCAAGTAAACATATGAACATATATTTGCATCTGATGAATATATTAGAAATTTTGCCAATGTTAAAATTGAGTACATAAAAATTATAAAATTGTGACTGACTAATATGATACATTTTGTATCTCCATATTTTATTGGTTGTAACAATATATAACATTATGTATATTTCTATCTATATGTTTATCCTGGAGTGTGAAGAGCATATCTTAGTGTTGTTAGGTGGCTTGTGATATGTTAAAAATACAGCCGCAAATTAGTGCGGATGTACCTATAGATTATGCTTTGCATCTTCTTTTACAAAAATTTCTTCTGGGACGTTTCTTTCCCAAGGGTCATTTTGTTTGGATGTAGGAGGGGTACGTGCGCCTTTCCCCCCGCATATGTCAAAAATAAAACGCACCAAAAACGCGGCACAACCGCAAAGAGAAAAAAAGATGAAAAAATGGAAAAATACTGAACACATGAAAAGAACTATGTATAAAAGAGATGTTAAGAACAACAGATACCAAATAACTATATTGTAGATGACTAAAAACATACAAAGAAAACAAAGAAAAAAATGGACAGATTCCATGTCTGTTTTTGGCAATTACCGACAGAGGGTATAAAAACCAATCAGGCATGAAGGAGGGTCATCACCACTGAAGAAGGGAAGAGTGTTTCCCGAAACGCGTTTGGTATTAAGAGATCCAAATTGGAGATCAAATTATGACCCATCTGTGAGAAGCAAATAATTCCAATTACAGTGCACTGTAAGTTTTACCTCAGCCGCTACAACGAACAGCCGAGTCTGAGCGAAGTATTGAATACCTTCCTGCATGCCGATACGTCACTTCCGGAGCGACAAACTTTTCCTCCAAACCCACGTGGGACGCTGACAGCGCTTCAGCCGGGACGCCGGCTCTCAGCGAGCCCCGAGGAATCCGACTGACAGACCGGCAGAAAGGGAAGGTAAGCCCACACAGTGGGTGATCATCAAGCGCATATGACCATTAATCGCTAAAGCGATATCCATATGAAGAAAAAGACAGTTATATACAATATAACATTGACTTTATTTTAGCAAATACCACCTTGCACTGTCTGTCTATATTCGGGACAGAACCAAAAAGGACTTCTATTCTCTTTCCTTCTAGGAATCTATATGTGAATATTCATGGTCTTCTTTACCTACAGCGGTCTTTTTTACATGATATAAACCAGTATTGAATATTGGACGTTTTAAATTAATGTTACCTTTGTAGGATTGGCACAACATTGTGTGAAACCATTATCACCCAATATTAGTGTATATTTTATATTTTTATATATTTTTATTCTTTTATATATGTATCAATTAAACATTGTGATCTGCATTTAACCATATGGTCCCGTGTGTTGAGAGTGCCGGTCTTTTCAATCATATACGTTTTCTTGCATTTTGAAGGGTGAATCATTTTAGACCAGAGCACCTCTTTGTGACTGTGAGAGGGTGAGCTATTTCCCTTTTTTCTATCCTGAAAATTACTAGTTTGTGGTATTTGAGGCCTACTTGAAATCTATCCCAAAAAGAAAATCTTACATTGAAGGTATTGATAGTGTGATTCAGAAAAACCTAAGACACACGCTAGCGTGCTGATAGAAGTGTCATTCTGTGATTAAACCTATAACTGTCGCACAGCGCAAAAAAAAACAGGTCTCACATCTCTATTCAACCAAATCTGCACAGTTTTAGCTGGTCAAGTTATTTGTAGTGACCGTAAAAGCAGACTTTTTGTTCTGGGTTGAAAAAGCATTCCCAAATTTGCCATTCTCAAAATTGTTGTGAACGGGAACAATGAGGAAAACATCTAATAAGGGACGCGGACGTGGACATGGTCGTGGTGGTGTTAGTGTACCCTCTGGTGCTGGGAGAGGACGTGGCCGTTCTGCCACAGCCACACGTCCTAGTGAACCAACTACCTCAGGTCCCAGTAGCCAGCAGAATTTACAGCGATATTTGGTGGGGCCCAATGCCGTTCTAAGGATGGTAAGGCCTGAGCAGGTGCAGGCATTAGTCAATTGGGTGGCCAACAGTGGATCCAGCACGTTCACATTATCTCCCACCCAGTCTTCTGCAGAAAGCGCACAGATGGCGCATGAAAACCAAGCCCATCGGTCTGTCACATCACCCCCATGCATATCAGGGAAACTGTCTGAGCCTCAAGTTATGCAGCAGTCTCTTATGCTGTTTGAAGACTCTGCTGCCAGGGTTTCCCAAGGGCATCCACCTAGCCCTTCCCCAGGGGTGGAAGAGATAGAATGCACTAACGCACAACCACTTATTTTTCCTGATGATGAGGACATGGGAATACCACCTCAGCACGTCTCTGATGATGACGAAACACAGGTGCCAACTGCTGCGTCTTTCTGCAGTGTGCAGACTGAACAGGAGGTCAGGGGTCAAGACTGGGTGGAAGACGATGCAGGGGACGATGAGGTCCTAGACCCCACATGGAATGAAGGTCGTGCCACTGACTTTCACAGTTCGGAGGAAGAGGCAGTGGTGAGACCGAGCCAACAGCGTAGCAAAAGAGGGAGCAGTGGGCAAAATCAGAACACCCGCCGCCAAGAGACTTCGCCTGCTACTGACTGCCGCCATCTGGGACCGAGCACCCCAAAGGCAGCTTCAAGGAGTTCCCTGGCATGGCACTTCTTCAAACAATGTGCTGACGACAAGACCCGAGTGGTTTGCACGCTGTGCCATCAGAGCCTGAAGCGAGGCATTAACGTTCTGAACCTTAGCACAACCTGCATGACCAGGCACCTGCATGCAAAGCATGAACTGCAGTGGAGTAAACACCTTAAAAACAAGGAAGTCACTCAGGCTCCCCCTGCTGCCCCTTCTGCTGCTGCCGCCTCGGCCTCTTCTGCTGCTGCCTCGGCTTCTTCTGCTGCTGCTGCCGCCGCCTCGGCCTCTTCCTCTGCCTCTGGAGGAACGTTGGCACCTGCCACCCAGCAAACATGGGATGTACCACCAACACCACCACCTGCGTCACCAAGCATCTCAACCATGTCACACGGCAGCGTTCAGCTCTCCATCTCACAAACATTTGAGAGAAAGCGTAAATTCCCACCTAGCCACCCTCGATCCCTGGCCCTGAATGCCAGCATTTCTAAACTACTGGCCTATGAAATGCTGTCATTTAGGCTGGTGGACACACACAGCTTCAAACAGCTCATGTCACTTGCTGTCCCACAGTATGTTGTTCCCAGCCGCCACTACTTCTCCAAGAGAGCCGTGCCTTCCCTGCACAACCAAGTGTCCGATAAAATCAAGTGTGCACTGCGCAACGCCATCTGTGGCAAGGTCCACCTAACCACAGATACGTGGACCAGTAAGCACGGCCAGGGACGCTATATCTCCCTAACTGCACACTGGGTAAATGTAGTGGCGGCTGGGCCCCAGGCGGAGAGCTGTTTGGCGCACGTCCTTCCGCCGCCAAGGATCGCAGGGCAACATTCTTTGCCTCCTGTCTCCTCCTCCTCCTACTCAGCTTCCTCCTCCTCTTCTTCCACCTGCTCATCCAGTCAGCCACACACCTTCACCACCAACTTCAGCACAGCCCGGGGTAAACGTCAGCAGGCCATTCTGAAACTCATATGTTTGGGGGACAGGCCCCACACCGCACAGGAGTTGTGGCGGGGTATAGAACAACAGACCGATGAGTGGTTGCTGCCGGTGAGCCTCAAGCCCGGCCTGGTGGTGTGCGATAATGGGCGAAATCTCGTTGCAGCTCTGGGACTAGCCGGTTTGACGCACATCCCTTGCCTGGCGCATGTGCTGAATTTGGTGGTGCAGAAGTTCATTCGCAACTACCCCGACATGTCAGAGCTGCTGCATAAAGTGCGGGCCGTCTGTTCGCGCTTCCGGCGTTCACACCCTGCCGCTGCTCGCCTGTCTGCGCTACAGCGTAACTTCGGCCTTCCCGCTCACCGCCTCATATGCGACGTACCCACCAGGTGGAACTCCACCTTGCATATGCTGGACAGACTGTGCGAGCAGCAGCAGGCCATAGTGGAGTTTCAGCTGCAGCACGCACGGGTCAGTCGCACTGCGGATCAGACACACTTCACCACCAATGACTGGGCCTCCATGCGAGACCTGTGTGCCCTGTTGCGCTGTTTCGAGTACTCCACCAACATGGCCAGTGGCGATGACGCCGTTATCAGCGTTACAATACCACTTCTATGTCTCCTTGAGAAAACACTTAGGGCGATGATGGAAGAGGAGGTGGCCCAGGAGGAAGAGGAGGAAGAGGGGTCATTTTTAGCACTTTCAGGCCAGTCTCTTCAAAGTGACTCAGAGGGAGGTTTTTTGCAACACCAGAGGCCAGGTACAAATGTGGCCAGACAGGGCCCACTACTGGAGGACGAGGAGGACGAGGATGAGGAGGAGGTGGAGGAGGATGAGGATGAAGCATGTTCACAGCGGGGTGGCACCCAAAGCAGCTCGGGCCCATCACTGGTGCGTGGCTGGGGGGAAACACAGGACGATGACGATACGCCTCCCACAGAGGACAGCTTGTCCTTACCTCTGGGCAGCCTGGCACACATGAGCGACTACATGCTGCAGTGCCTGCGCAACGACAGCAGAGTTGCCCACATTTTAACGTGTGCGGACTACTGGGTGCCACCTTGCTGGATCCCCGGTACAAAGACAATGTGCCCACCTTACTTCCTACACTGGAGCGTGATAGGAAGATGCGCGAGTACAAACGCACGTTGGTAGACGCGCTACTGAGAGCATTCCCAAATGTCACAGGGGAACAAGTGGAAGCCCAAGGCGAAGGCAGAGGAGGAGCAAGAGGTCGCCAACGCAGCTGTGTCACGGCCAGCTCCTCTGAGGGCAGGGTTAGCATGGCAGAGATGTGGAAAAGTTTTGTCACCACGCCACAGCTAAGTGCACCACTACCTAGAGGCAACATTTCACTAACATGGTGGAACAGTACCTGTGCACACCCCTCCACGTACTGACTGATGGTTCGGCCCCATTAGACTTCTGGGTCTCCAAATTGTCCACGTGGCCAGAGCTAGCCTTTTATGCCTTGGAGGTGCTGGCCTGCCCGGCGGCCAGCGTTTTGTCTGAACGTGTATTCAGCACGGCAGGGGGCGTCATTACAGACAAACGCAGCCGCCTGTCTACAGCCAATGTGGACAAGCTGACGTTCATAAAAATGAACCAGGCATGGATCCCACAGGACCTGTCCATCCCTTGTGCAGATTAGATATTAACTACCTCCCCTTAACAATATATTATTCTACTCCAGGGCACTTCCTCATTCAATACTATTTTTAATTTCATTTTACCATTATATTGCGGGGCAACCCAAAGTTGAATGAACCTCTCCTCTGTCTGGGTGCCGGGGCCTAAATGTGTGACAGTGGCCTGTCACAGTGGTGGGTGACGTGAAGCCTGATTCTCTGCTATGACATGAAGACTTATTCTGTGCTGACATGAAGCCAGATTCTCTGTTACGCGACCTCTCTCCTCTGCCTGGGTGCCTGGGCCTAAATATGTGACAGTGGCCTGTTCCAGTGGTGGGTGACGTGAAGCCTGATTCTCTGCTATGACATGAAGACAGATTCTGTGCTGACATCAGGCCAGATTCTCTGTTACAGGACCTCTCTCCTCTGCCTGGGTGCCTGGGCCTAAATGTGTGACAGTGGCCTGTTCCAGTGGTGGGTGACGTGAAGCCTGATTCTCTGCTATGACATGAAGACAGATTCTGCGCTGACATCAGGCCAGATTCTCTGTTACGGGACCTCTCTCCTCTGCCTGGGTACCTGGGCCTAAATGTGTGACAGTGGCCTGTTCCAGTGGTGGGTGATGTGAAGCCTGATTCTCTGCTATGACATGAATACAGATTCTGCGCTGACATAAGGCCAGATTCTCTGTTACGGGACCGCTCTCCTCTGTCTGGGTGCCGGGGCCTAAATGTGTGACAGTGGCCTGTTCCAGTGGTGGGTGACGTGAAGCCTGATTCTCTGCTATGACATGAAGACAGATTCTGCGCTGACATAAGGCCAGATTCTCTGTTACGGGACCTCTCTTCTCTGCCTGGGTACCTGGGCCTAAATGTGTGACAGTGGCCTGTTCCAGTGGTGGGTGACGTGAAGCCTGATTCTCTGCTATGACATGAATACAGATTCTGCACTGACATAAGGCCAGATTCTCTGTTACGGGACCTCTCTCCTCTGCCTGGGTGCCTGGGCCTAAATATGTGACAGTGGCCTGTTCCAGTGGTGGGTGACGTGAAGCCTGATTCTCTGCTATGACATGAATACAGATTCTGCACTGACATAAGGCCAGATTCTCTGTTACGGGACCTCTCTCCTCTGTCTGGGTGCCGGGGCCTAAATATGTGACAGTGGCTTGTTCCAGTGGTGGGTGACGTGAAGCCTGATTCTCTGCTATGACATGAAGACAGATTCTGTGCTGACATAAGGCCAGATTCTCTGTTACGGGACCTCTCTCCTCTGCCTGGGTGCCTGGGCCTAAATTTGTGACAGTGGCCTGTTCCAGTGGTGGGTGACGTGAAGCCTGATTCTCTGCTATGACATGAAGACAGATTCTGTGTTGACATAAGGCCAGATTCTCTGTTACGGGACCTCTCTCCTCTGACTGGGTGCCTGGGCCTAAATGTGTGACAGTGGCCTGTTCCAGTGGTGGGTGACGTGAAGCCTGATTCTCTGCTATGACATGAAGACAGATTCTGTGCTGACATCAGGCCAGATTCTCTGTTACGGGACCTCTCTCCTCTCCCTGGGTGCCTGGGCCTAAATGTGTGACAGTGGCCTGTTCCAGTGGTGGGTGACGTGAAGCCTGATTCTCTGCTATGACATGAATACAGATTCTGCGCTGACATAAGGCCAGATTCTCTGTTACGGGACCGCTCTCCTCTGTCTGGGTGCCGGGGCCTAAATGTGTGACAGTGGCCTGTTCCAGTGGTGGGTGACGTGAAGCCTGATTCTCTGCTATGACATGAAGACTGATTCTGCGCTGACATAAGGCCAGATTCTCTGTTACGGGACCTCTCTCCTCTGCCTGGGTGCCTGGGCCTAAATGTGTGACAGTGGCCTGTTCCAGTGGTGGGTGACATGAAGCCTGATTCTCTGCTATGACATGAAGACAGATTCTGTGCTGACATCAAGCCAGATTCTCTGTTACGGGACCTCTCTCCTCTGACTGGGTGCCTGGGCCTAAATGTGTGACAGTGGCCTGTTCCAGTGGTGGGTGACGTGAAGCTTGATTCTCTGCTATGACATGAAGACAGATTCTGCGCTGACATAAGGCCAGAATCTCTGTTACGGGACCGCTCTCCTCTGTCTGGGTGCCGGGGCCTAAATGTGTGACAGTGGCCTGTTCCAGTGGTGGGTGACGTGAAGCCTGATTCTCTGCTATGACATGAAGACAGATTCTGTGCTGACATGAAGCCAGATTCTCTGCTATGGCATGAAGAGACTGATTCTGTGCTGACATGAAGCCAGATTCTTTGCTATGGCATGAAGAGACTGATTCTCTGCTGACGTGAAACCAGATTCTCTGCTATGGGACCTCTGTCCAATTGATATTGGGTCATTTTTTATTTTTTTATTTTTTTTTAAATTCATTTCCCTATCCACATTTGTTTGCAGGGGATTTACCTACATGTTGCTGCCTTTTGCAGCCCTCTAGCTCTTTCCTGGGCTGTTTTACAGCCTTTTTAGTGCCGAAAAGTTCGGGTCCCCATTGACTTCAATGGGGTTCGGGTTCGGGGCGAAGTTCGGATCGGGTTCGGATCCCGAACCCGAACATTTCCGGGAAGTTCGGCCGAACTTCTCGAACCCGAACATCCAGGTGTTCGCTCAACTCTACTAAGATTGAGTTTTTGAAGATCGTTGATCTAAAGGTATGGTTATGGGTATAACTGTTTGGAGTTTAACTGGTGTAGCATGACCTATTGTAAGTTTGTTCAGTTTGCAGAATGTTTCCCCAATTCCCTCAATGTCGAAAACCATATCATATCATAAATCAAGATTTTTTTTTTTATTGCTTTTTCATGCATCACTGCAGCTCTGTTTTCCATAGACCCAGCTCTAGGTGGATTTTAACATACTAAAAACCTCTTTGAGAATCCTAGCTGCATCATTAAAGGGGTTGTCTGACTTTAGCAAATGGCATTCATCATCTACACAATGTTAATACAAGGCACTTACTAGTGTACTGTGATTGTCCATATTTCCTCCCTTGCTGGCTTAATTAATTTTTCCATTGCATTATTCATTGCTCCTTTCCATGATTACAACTGTGCTTGCACACTATAGAAAAAAGCACAGTCCTATGCGAACTTCCGCAGTCTCGGCCACTAGAGAGGCCGGCGCTTTTTCCTATAGTGTGCAAGCACGACCACCGCTGCTGGATTGCAGGGTGGTCATAACCCCTGGATACAAGTAGTGTATAGTGTGATAGAAATACGAATCAAGCCAGTGGAGGAGGAAATATGGGCAATCACAATACATCAGTAAGTGCCTTGTATTAACTTTGTCTACATGATAAATGCCATGTGCTGAAGTCAGACAACCCCTTTAATGCTTCTTTTTGTTTTTGGAAGGCTCGTCACAGACAAATCACAGCTATAAGCAGCAAAGCGCTGTCATCATACAAGCCATTCAGCTCAAATATTACCTGCAAAGAAAATGGCATCATCATTTTTTTTTATTTCCAGTGTGGCTGTGGTGACGTTTCCCATCCTGGCACCACCCGTGGGGTTGAAAATGGTTATAGTGAATGCTTCCTTCTCCTCTGGAATCTAGAAAGTGTCATAGATTGGTTGCAGATTACAAGAAAGTACATTTAGAGGTATCAGTGCTGTATAATTACTATGTTGTATGAACTACTTATAATTAGTGTTTACTGCTCAATGAGATAGTAGAGCAGTGATTCTATATGTAGATTATATAACTGGTACTTTACATGTCATATAGCTTGTCCTGTCATATGAGTTAGGCTATAGTCATCATCCTAGAGCGGGCCCAAGATACTTTTCACCCCTTGCTCCTCCGGCTTCCTCTGCCAGTCCCTCCCTAGCCTTCTTACGGGGCCAGGTTTATCCATAGTCATCTCGCCTAGCCCTGTCAATCATTAAGCAGAGGAAGTGGTTGGCAAAGGAAGCAGGAGGAGCAAGGGTGCCTTAGACCCGCCCTTGGTGCACTTAACTGCTTATTTGCATATAAAGGAAAAATACTTTTTCTCCACAATAAAGCAATTGATCGCTAAATGAAAGGTATCATGACATTCATCTGAGCTAGCACTACAAGGCATTGTGCCTGGTGTAGCAGTGAATTTCCAGGTGACAGACCCCCTTTAAAGACCGTATACGTGGACGTGGAGCTTTATTTTCACATTAAAATGTTAAACTAAAACACAATCTACAACCACAAATCTTTAGTATTTAAAAAAAATGTATGTCAGTACATGACAAGGGTGGATATTCTGCACACATGTATCTAAATATGAATGACCATGGCATACTATCAACCAATTCAAACCATATGTACTATAACTAAAGTGCAAAAAGTGCTTGTAAAGACATGACGGCACAGCTAAACAGAAAGGAACAAAATGTAAAAGAAAACAAACTTGGGGTCATTTATCAAACTGGTGTAAAGTAGAACTGGCTTTGTTGCCCATAGCAACCCATCAGATTTTCATTTTCCAAAGGAGCTGTTCAAAAATGAACGCTGAAATTTGGTTTTTATGGGCAACTAAAGCCAGTTTGAATTTACACTAGTTTGATAAATGACTCAGACTGTTCCTACATCAGGAAACCCACCAGACCCAATGCACATTTCACAATAATACCGGATTTCAAACAATCCAGATTTCATTAGTCTAAAATTGTTGGATATACTTCTTGTAATGCAAACAATGGGCCTCGTTTATCAGACCTGTTTAGAGGGGTTCTCTGGGAATTATATAAAAATGGCCTCCTGCAGCCCAATCTAGAATGTGACTAGGACAGGTGGTCTCCACTTGCAGAGCTGTTTAGGGTCTGAGGGCGCGAGGCCTTGCTACACTGCATGCTGGTGTCTGAGATACGCTGTCAGCCTGCTCAGCCTTACTGCATATTTCACGCGCAATCGCTCTATTATGTAATTGTGAAGTGGGAACTCTGCTCTACAACAGACAGTCAGAGGCTGTCTTGACCACCATGCAAACCACCCAATTGGTCCTCTGGGCCCCTTGACAGATGAGTCAGACAGTGCTAGTTGACGGTGGGACACAGTAGCTCGTGACTCCCATCCCTGCTGTTCACTGTTATACGCCTCCCTGTGGACAGACAGGAAACCGCTGCCGGGAATAGTGATTCCTGGCTGGCCGTCCTTATTAGAGCCCCCAGGCTTAACTTTGCTTGGGGCCCCAGAAATGCCAAGTCCGCCTCTGTAAATAGTAACTGAGCAATTCTATGTGCAATAGGCTGTCAAGGCTCAGCAGCCTGACAGGAACAAGGAGGAGGGATGTGATCCAACTCCCCATTCCTGTCCAGCTGCTCAGGCCCCACAGCACATTGCACACAGGATCACGTCATTACTATCTATTGTAGCGCAGAGTTCCTGCTCAGTGGCGTCATTAGAAATGAGTGGGCCCCACAGCAAATCTTTAAATGGGGCTCCTCCCCCAGAAATGTCTATCCAACCCCTCCTCCTGTGTAACCCCCACTCCTGTGGCTAGTCAAGATCGCTCTCTCAGACCAGGCCCGGGAGCTGCTGTGTCCAGTTACTACAGTTTCACAATATATACCATCACTGTATAATAATGTTGAGGGGGCCCTGACAAAATCTTTTAGACCTCATCCTGAGTGGGCCCCTTCTGAGTTTGGGCCCCAAAGCAGCTGCTAAAATCTGAGCTGCAATCGGTAGCTGGTGGTAAAAAGTCCTGTTTTTCTGTTACATATTTTGGATAAATGAGGCCTACTGTCAAAGCTGAGTGGACAGACTCTATACGACAGGCGCACAGGTTTTGTATTACCACCCCCTTGGCTCTTAAGATGGTGCCTCAACAATGGTTTTCTTATGGTTTCAGAGGCCACAGCGGTCAGCCGAACTCTGCACCCCCTTCATTACTGTCCCTTTACTGGACATTTTGTAGGGGTTTTGCCAATGAATAGGACTGAGTTGCGCTACAAAGCACACCCAATACGGCTCCATCCGTGCACAGGACCCCGACCGATCTGATAGGTCCCAGGAAACTGTGCCGGAAGCTCGGAAGTTCACAGATACTATTTTTTCTCTGTGGAAGCTTTGACTTTTCTTATCTTACAAAACAGCAGAAAGCTAGTGCTACAGGTCTGTTAGTACAGAGAATAGAAGGCTTGCTTTTACCTCGTCTGGAGTCGATGAAATGGTTATTGTCTTCACAGTTTCCCCATCTTTAAACTGCAGTACGCCATGTGAGGGGTAAACATCAGGGGTGGAATCTGGGCTTACAGTCCATGTCACATTAATGGCGCCAAAGCTGCCTTGTCGCCTCATGACATCAAATGCAGCTGGAAATAAAGAGACGCTTATACACAATCCTCCTATGACGTTTAGTAATCACGTAGAAGAAAGCGAACACAGACAAAACTGACAAATCTACAACATAGAAACCTGGACAAAATACTTTCAGCCAAATAATATTTAGTTAGTATTGGATATTTCTGGCAAGTTACAAAAAGGTTGGTAAAAGGAAGTTCATGATGATATTGTACATGTTGTCATTTTATTCCATAAAATCTGTACATACCCGAACTCCCACGATAGGCGTAAAGGCAGGACAATGGGCAGGCAATTACCATGAACTAAACTAAATGTTACCGATAATTGCCTAATTGTTTAATAGGAGTGGTAACCGCCTTTACATGCAGCGATCATACGCTCTGTATGGGAACAAGCAATCAGTGCGGAGATCAGTCATCCGCATACAGATTAATTGTTTGCAGGCAGCCGCTCCGCATAAAACTTCAGATTATCCAAGCGTTTGTTTGCTTGCAATAAAGTGAGCGTTGCCAGTTAGGGTTGTGTCCCTGCACAGTGTGACACTATCCAACCAATGCTGCCAGTGGCAAACTTGTGCGGGGACACACTCCCAACTAGTAACACCCAGCTGGACCTTTATCGCAGACTGCTGCAATTGATTCATAAACTTATAGTAGAAATAATAGAGGAATGGCACATCATAGAGATATGAAAAGTTGCCCTAGGATTGTTATTACATAGGGATAGTAGGTAATTACTAAAACAGACAAGTCGAGAAAGGTGACAGCTCCTTTTTAACTCATTAACAAGTTTCCATGTGATATGATCACTTGGTCAGAGCACTGACTATCCAGACTAGGCAAACTAGAAGCAAAGCTTCATAATCAGACATGTCATTCTCATTTGTCTAAGCCTCGTACAATACCAATGGCGGATTAGCATAGGGGCCATCTGATCTGTTAACTTGCATTGCTAACTCCTTGTGTTGCTCCCATTAGGTTAGTGCAGTGCTGAGTAATATCAGGCACTAGTCAGTGCAGTGCTGAGTAATATCATGCACTAGTGCAGGGAAGCCCAACCTGCGGCACTCCAGCTGTGGTAAAACTACAACTCCCAAGATGCACACTTGCTTAGCTGTTTTCAGAACTCCATAGAAATGAATGAAGCATGCTGGGAGTCGTAGTTTCACCACAGCTGGAGGGGTAACCTTATGGCATAATCCGCACCCCCTTGTTAAGATGTTATCAGAATAAAATGTACCAGTTCTTATCCTTACCATAGTGAATGTCATTTTCTTTGCTTTCATTTATGTTTCTGACTATTCCAGGAGAGACAAATTCAATAACTCCATGTGGGTCATCATTTTTTAAGATGGTTATGTTGACTCTTATGGCTTCCCCTAGTGTGATGGGAAACTCTCCATGACTGCTCAGCACCACCGAGTACATCTCCTCTAACTGTGAAGAGCAAAGTAGAGATACCATTCTGTATTTCATGTAATATCTACATATGGTTAGTAATGCCACGCTACCTGAATGTGTGAATGAGATTTATATCAGAATTCTTGTCTTGGGTGTGTATCGTGGGCACTTGTGTGTACAATGCATGTGTAATCCAGGTATTCCCAAAATCCAAATAGCTGTTTACAGTAAAAAGGTAGAATGGTTGGCGTCATAGTCTACAAGCCAAACTTGAAGCTTAGTGGGAAAGTGAATAGATTTATGGTAATATCCCTGGTGGTCTAGGGCATTGACGTGGTTATTGTCTATATTCTTGTTGTCTAAAGTAGTGAATGTATTAATATCAGTATCACTAGTGCTCTGGGGTGAGAAAGGGTTAATACTGTGCTTGAACAGCTGCACACTCTCTATGATCAGTAGAGTGCTCCCCCCCCCAAAAGAAAAAAGTTTAAGCAGCATGTGTGATCACTGATTGCTCTTGTGCATATTCGACAAATAAAATGGATGGCGCGCCCCATTCAGGACCCTCCTCTATTGGCAGGATCAGTTGTAAATAGCATATCCCCCTCTAGAGGACACAGTGCATCCATTGAACAGAATGGGATGGACAGCCATCAGTGGGACCCAACATAACGCTGCTTATGAAGAATTCAGCAGATGGCTCGTCATCGGAGGGGCCACTAAAAGAGACAGGTCCCAAACACAACCTGTTTTATAATACAGCATTAATCCAGCCTAAGGTTCTGTCGAGAAATCCTTTACACATCGATCTGAGAACAGAATACACTAAGGGGGTCATTTATTAAACAGGTGCCTTGCGCCTCAATCTGCGACTTCTCCCCGCTCGTGCCAGGTCTAAAAAACGTGGGCGGGGAAGGGGACGGGTCGGCCGTCTCATCTACCATTTTCTACACCTGTTTCAGGCGTAGAAATGGTCTAAATGTAAGACAGCAAGGAAGTTGTCTTACATTTAGAGTCGGCGGTGGATCCGCTGAAGTTATATAGAGGCTGGTGCCGCTAAATAACTGCAGCGGATCCACCGCCAGTGCAGGGCTTTATTAAAAATAAATGTGCCCCTAAGTACATATTCAGTCTGCACATCTGTATGAACCTCCTATATTGTGTCCCGCTGCACCGATAATGTTACCCTAAATGTAATCTTGTACTGCTACATTTGTATATATGTTGTGCGCATTTCTCCTTCTCACTACATGTTCCTGCAGCTGACAGGGATGTTATATGCATTTTCACATATTTCCTTTCCGTACAGCTTTGTCCTTAACAACTAACACACGGGGGCTGAAATTCACATGCATCTCACATGTTCCACCAGAAGCCGCTAACAAAGGAGCCGACAGCCCCAGCCCCAGCTCTGCGCATAGCAAGCTGGTGTAATTGGCAAATGATTGGTTCTTTATGCTAAATAGGTGTCAGAGGATTTTCACACCATTATCAATCCTCTGGGATGTGAATAGTGGTTCACAGGTTCTTAATAACTATTTAATCATGTATCGCTCCCTTTGTGGCAGTGTATGCAACCTCTCCTTCAGCGCTGTAAGTGTTAGCTGTGGACAAAGTTAACCTCTGCACAAAGCCTTCAGGAAAGAAGTGCAGCCAGTGAGTGAAGAAGTCTAATACCTCTGGTACCCCATCCATCCTTGTTAACAATGTAATTACAATCTCTTTTTCACCAGTCTTAAACTCCAGGATCCCAGTGTTTCCATAGAATTCATTGCTGTCCCTTGGCTCAATGGTATACCGCAGGAACTGTTTAACAAGAAGCCCTTTGGATCGAGCAATTCTAAGTTCAACAGAATCTCCCTCCTGGGGAAAAGAAAAAGATTTAATATGTTTAAATAGAGAAAAATATTCTACATTTTTCAAACCAGCACCTGGATCTGAATACATTTGTAATTGCTTGTAATTAAAAATGTAGTATAGCCACTGAGTTATTCAATAAAATGTATCTGTATAGCGCCACCTGCTGTTTGTTTTTTTTCCATATTCCCTGTCCACCTCACTGAGGTGGTCGCACGTGCTAAGTTTAAATCTTCAACCTTCAATAGCCATATTTTCTATTAGAAGCTATAACAGTTGCAGGGAAAGGACATGCCCCCTGAGAAAGGACATGCCCCCTAAGAAAGGACATGCCCCCTAAGAAAGGACATGCCCCCTGAGAAAGGACATGCCCCCTGAGAAAGGACATGCCCCCTAAGAAAGGACATGCCCCCTGAGAAAGGACATGCCCTCCGAGCTGCCAGCCTAAAATAAATTTACCAGAACAAATGGAGTGAGGAGATCTCTGGATCCATGCGAGGTACGCGGCTGGTTCTAGCTTTGTCAGAAATAGACTGTCATGTACTAGATTATGTTTGATTTTCATTTTTTACATCAGTCATGGGATAACCTCTTATCTGGGAGAAAACTATCACTGTACATTACAAACTCACGCAATGACTACCTGAGCCCCTGTCATCTACTGAGGATTTGCTATTATTATTATTATTATTATTATTATTATTAAGTATTGGGCAAATCAATTCTAAACAAATTGGATCCATCGCAAATTTGGCAAAAATTCTCTTTCTGAACGAATCCAAAGTTTTAGCGATTTGGTTCAGATGAATCGTGCAAAACTGTGCCCGCCGATTTACTTTTAAAATTCAGTACTCTCGATGAGGGAAATAGGGCTGGGAAGATGAAGGATCACATGAAATTGGGAGGGGCCCCAGTCAGCAAGTTTGCCCACAATGCTTTGCAGCCAATAAGGAGGAAGGATATTGGCTAGTCTACCAGGCTCTATGCTGGGCTCACCACTGATGTGATAGGACATGTCTCTGACAGACACCAATTAGACACACAAGCCAGGAATAGTCTACTGATTGTGAAGAAGATATACTTACGGTAGTTAGGTAGATTTAATTACTAGGTAGAATTCAGGTTTTATCATTAGGGACAGCATAGGTGAAGTTAGGGTACTGTGTGTCTTACAGTCAGGGCTGCTGGAGCTATTCATAACTATATGTGTTACACCGACTGCACAAAGAGACAGTTTAAAGGGACAGTACTCTTTTTCGGTGCATGCGCTAGCCTTCTTTTTGTTTAAAAACATGTTGCAAAGCTTCAACATAAGTGTTTTATAGGCATGTTCCCAGCAGTACCAGCGGCATATATTTCTCTGCGTATGCTGAGCATTTGAACTTTTTTCTTTACAAAAACCTATTGCAATTTTTCTACTGTTTAGAAGTGCGCAATTTTTGTGCATTAATAGCAGTGAATAGTATAGTCACCCTCAGGGGACGACCAGTTAGGCCAGTATTTTTTTTCCCAAAAACTTGTTGCAATTTTTTTTATTTGAAAAAGCATAACAAAAACGACATTGTGGTGTGTTTTTAAACAGACTGTTTATTAATATCATCAACAATGGGTTTTCCCTTTTAGCTATATATGCTAGTGTCACTCTGACATTATTTTCTATTGCTGTCTATGTGTTAAAGAGCTTGAAAAGGGGTTAAAGAAAGAGAGAGAGCGGAAAAAAAAAAATCCCATTGCAATGGACCCAGGCTCCATTCCAGAGCGCCATTCTCTACCACTGAAGCGCTACCTACCTGAGCTTCCTGTTCCAACTTTTGTACTATACTTCATTACACCCCTATCCAGTACGGCATCCAAGTATCTGAAGAAGGCTTACTGCCGAAAACATTTATACTACTGGAATGACTGCATATTATTCCTTGGAGTGCAGAGTTTCTATTAGGGTCCATTCATATGTCCGTAGTGTATTGCGGATCCGCAAATTGCAGATCCGCAATACACCCGGCCGGCACCCCCATAGAGCTGCCTATTAGAACATGTTTCTATTTTCTTCCGGAGACGCGGACCGGAAGATCAGGGGTGCGCTCCGGAAATGGGGATGCGGACAACACACTGTGTGCTTTCCGCATCCATTCCTGCCCCTTAGAGAATGAACGGGTCTGCACCCATTCCGCAATTTGCGGAACGGATGTGGACCCATTCTGCGGATGTGTGAATGGACCCCTATACTGTTAACACTGGTCCGGGACCCATCTCTAGCACCCTCAAGACTATGAGAGTGTGCCCTTAAACCACTGACTCACAGTGATGTCATAGTAATGTGAGAATGTCACAGTGATGTCATAGTAATGTTGGACTGTCACAGTGATGTCATAGAAGTGGGATAATGTACAATGAAGATTCTGTATTAGTAGGATAAAATGCATAGTCCACACTAGTGGAATAATGTGCACAGTGATGTCACAGAAGAGAGATAATGTGCACAGTGATGTCATAGTAGTGTTATAATGTGCACAATAATGCCACAGTGGTGGGATAAAGCACAAAGTGATGTCATATTAGTGGGACCATGTGTACAGTGATGTCCTAGAAGTGGGATAATCTGTACAGTGATGTCATAGTAGTAGAATAATGTGCATGATGGTGTCATGGTAGTGGAATAATGTGCACAGTAATGTCATAGTATTTGGATAATGTTTAAACTGATGTCATTGTACTATGATAATCTGCAGTGATGACATAGTACTGGGATAATGTGCACAGGAGTCACAGTACAGTTAAACTCCACACTAATATCAAAGAGAATATTCACACAGTGATGTCACAGTTTACCGATAACCCCGGTTTGATTCGCCGCAAATCCAAATTTCTAGTGCTTCGTGGATGAATCAATTTTCCCTGAAATGGCGGTAAAAAAATTAATTAGAAATCATACTCACCTCATCCATTTGCGCATAAAGAATCCGCCACAGCCAGGGATGTGCCTAGCCTTTCTGCTGCCCGAGGCGAAAACTAAAACAGCGCCTCCCCCCCAATGGCAATTTCTTAACCTAACCCCTTTGCCACAATAAAAGCGCTCATTGCCCACGGCCCTTCCGGTGCCCCCTTCTTTCCCCTACCTGGTGCTGTATGGGCTCATTGGTGGTGCACCCCTGGCCACAGCCATCTTGATAGAAAAACCCGCGCGAAATCTCGTGCACGGTGACGTATGACGTCACCATGGCTGCACAGTGCGAGATTTGACGGTGGATCTTCAATCAAGATGGCCATGGCGAACTCTTCACGCACAAGTGGATGAGGCGAGTATGATTTATTTTTTTTAACCACCGTTTCAGGGAAAATTAATTTGTTACCACGAATAGATTAACCTCTGACAACCCTCAATGGTCATCTCATCATGCCATGATCAGCAATGAACACGGAATCTGAAGGGTTCAATGATGGGGAGGGGGGCAGCAATTGCTATTCCCCGTCATTGCGCCCTCTACTCACAAAGAAATGCGCTTTGTGGCAAATTTCTTAGTGTAATTCGGGGAAGCAGCCGAATCGAAGTTTTGAGAACTTCACACACCTCTAGCTATTACTATACATTTTCAGACGACAACCCTAAGTTAACAAAACTATTATCAAGCATCAGCTACCGAGGACCTTAGTTTTATGTATCATTATCTGTTCCCTGGTCTACAGTGATGTTTGCAGCCCAAAATAAGAGATCACCTTATGAAAAGCAATACTAAATATTAGAAGCAATTAGGACATTTCAGCTTTTAGCTTTCATCTGAGTTGTGTGAATTAAAGGATGAATGAAATAATACACATACTTTTACATTATAAGGTCCTCTGTAAAATGGGGAGAACTCAAACACGCCTCCCGGGTTGTCATTTTCCAGTATTGTAAGTTCGCAACTGGTAAATCCAGACTTGAGGACTTGATTTTCTTCACTGACCCTTCAGTGTGCAGAACAGAAACAAACTGTTACACATATACATATAGAAAAGCAGAAATTGGTAGCACCGCTAAATATTAGGATAGAAAAATAATATGGTGACTTGTAGCGGAGGCCTACGGTCATTGTATGTATAGAGCTGTCGCACCCTGAAACTAGGAGCCCCAGGAAAACAGCTGAACAGTGCTTTGTACAGATAGAAAAGACCCATTCTCTCAGGCCACATTGTAATGCCGAGTTCACACGATCGTATGGCTTTTATAGTTTTTTGCGGTCCGTTTTTCACGGATCCATTGTTCCGTTTTTGACTTCCGTTGTGTTTCCATTTCCTTTCCGTTTTTCCGTTCCATTTTTCTGTATGCCATGCACAGTATACATTAATTACATAGAAAAAATTGGGCTGGGCATAACATTTTCAATAGATGGTTCAGCAAAAAAGGAATGGATACGGAAGACATACGGATGCATTTCCGTATGTGTTCCGTTTTTTTTGCGGACCCATTGACTTGAATAGAGCCACGGAACGTGATTTGCGGGCAATAATAGGACATGTTCTATCTTTCAACGGAACGGAAAAATGGAAATACGGAAACGGAATGCATACGGAATACATTCAGTTTTTTGGGCGGAACCATTGAAATGAATGGTTCCGTATACGGACCGTATACGGAACACAAAAAAACGGCCCGTACACTCGCAAAAAAACGTTTGTGTGAACTCGGCCTAAGACAAAGCTCAACAGGTCCAGCTGCAGGGTATCTTCAGTGGGACTATTTGACATGATCCCATTGAACAGTGCCCGACATCTGCATGTCTGGTGCAGTAAACAAAAAACTAAAATAAAAAACTTCAGAGACCTAGTGGTCACAATATGTCAATAATAAAACAATGTTTACTAGAAAAAAAACAACAACAATAGGAAATATGTTTTATAGCTCATAAAATTGCAAGAATTCAGCTTTATGCTGACTTACCTGACTTAGGCCTCATGCCCACGACTGTTGTATGTTTTGCGGTTCGCAAATTGTGGATCAGCAAAACACGGATGGCGTCCGTGCGCGTTACGCAATTTGCAGAACGGCACAGACAGCCATTAATATAACTGCCTATTCGTGTCTGCAAAACGCGGACAAGAATAGGACAGGATATATTTCTTTTTGCGGGGCCACGGAACGGAGACACGGATGCGGACAGCACACGGAGTTCTGTCCGCCTCTTTTTCGGCCCCATTGAAGTGAAGGGGTCCGCATCCGAGCCGCCAAAACGGCGGCTCGGATGCGGACCAAAACAACGGCCGTGTGCATGAGGCCTTACACTGAAGGTTTTTTAATCACCAGCATGTCAGTTTTATGCAGCAGGATTTACCTGGGGTTTTTGTCCATTGCACAAATCGAACAAGAAATATTTTCACAGAAAGCAGATACATTGCACTAGACGTCTGAAGACCACTGCATATCACACATCACAGCATCACAATAAGGGCTCATTCAGACGGCCGTATGCTGTCCGCAATAATACTGAATGCTATCCGTTTTTTTGTGGATCCGCAAAAAAAAGGATAGCATTCAGTATTTTTGCGGACCCATAGGCTTCAATGGGGCCATGTCCTGATTTTCAGGGACAAGTATAGGACATGTTTCATTTGTTTTGCGGAACCGTGGAATAGAAACAGGCCCCATAGAAGTGAATAGGTCAGCATCTAATCCGCAAAAAAACTGATCTGCATTTTTGCGGATAGCATACGGCCGTCTGAATGAGCCCTAATGCACAGGCCTGAGGGTTTATTGAGAACAAGATCGGACATTTTTGGAAGTGCATTATTCACGCAGGGCACACACATATAGCACTTACCCAAAGTAAACCACAAATCTGTCTGTCTCTACCCTGGCAAAACAGGAAAGGGATCAGGGAGGAAGAGAAGGGGGTGAAAGAGCTGCCAAAACCTCAGGACGACAGGGGGAGAGAAGAAGGCACTTTTATTCCTTGAGCACACATAATGCTGCTGACTTTCGGGGGGTGCTATTTGTTGGGTGCTGCCCTGTTTACAAAGCCTCGAAAGAGAATTGTCAGCTCTGCCTAATGAGAGACGACCAGACAGTGTGTCAGAACCCATTTACCACCTCCCGTGCCAGCCCCTCTCCACAGGACGGCTGCCAAGCTACAACCAGCGCTGCTTCATCTGGAAAGAAAGTCAGGGATTTGCTTTTCCGTAATCTTGTTGATTCCTGAATGTTTCTAAGCAGTTACCGTGATGCAGATCTCCTCTCCATACAGACTAAGCTTCCACTACTACAGTCATCAGTCATTTGCTTCTATTATTAGGACCAAACGCTGGGCATTCTTTCAGGGTGTAACCCGTTCTCAGCATAAAGTCGCCCCCCTGATCGGCTGTGAGCACCAGGGGACATCAGGGAAATGATTACAGACATAAGTGTGATCTCATCTCCCAAAAGCTATTGAAAAGTCAATTACAAATGTTTTGCCATTGTTTATTTAACTCGTTAAGAATCAGGATGAGGATTGCTACATCTGTACATCCAAAGCTCCAGCCCCTAGAACTGCTCTGTGACCCAGAGGGGATCCTCCAGAGCATATCCCTGACAGGGTGAAATACCCCTTTAAGATTGGTCCCTAATTCTCTGCATCACATTGGCTTCTGGGAGGCTGAGTACACTGTTCTGTACATTCTGATGGTATGCAGGGGTGCAGTATGGACTATAGGGCACCAGAGCAAACCTAGACTGGGTCCCCTGCCACCATGATAAACCTTAGAACATGAAAAGCTTCAGATGATTTTGGTTTCCCTAATGCACAGAGATAATTCATACAATGCTGTCATAATAGTGAAATCATGCACACAGTGATGTCACAGCACAGGGATAATACATACAGGGGATGGCACACTGCAGGCATAATGTGCACAGTGACAATACAGTGCAGGAATTATACAAACACTGATGTCACAGTACGCAAGTGTGAAAGTAGCCTAAAATTGTCTATATGTCTATGGAAGGAACGTGGAGATATGTATAGGAAAAACAAAGCATCGACATTAAAAATGAAAAGCACATCTGGCCCGGTTGTCGCCTGCACTGCAGCTGCATCACTGCTGAACTGTGGCCATTACTGGCATCTCTCCGTAATGTGACGCAGGGTACAGTGCCTATATGATGAGTTACAGTAATCTATAGAAATTATTACATAAAGGCCGTATACCTGTCCAATGATATGATCACAGTTTCATTGACTTCGGGGTAATCATCGGCTTTAATGGTGACATTTATCTCTGTCGTATTCTGTCCAGATAAAAAAGTCACAGATCCATTGAAGGGACTTAAATCGTCGAGAGTGATGGAATTCTTATTGACGCCATAGGGTTTGATGCTCCAATATACAACCGCATCATCGCCTGTTCCATCACGATGTAGCACAATCGACACCTGAAACCAGTATAAAATAAGATCAAAATGGAAAAGCAGACCGGTAATAGCATTACTATAAAGGTCATAAAGGGAGGAAAAAGGTACAAAAAAGAAGAGGGGTCCTACTTCTCCTTACTAATGGAGCAGCAGGTCGCCCTTGCATGCTGCCACGCCATTCATTCTCTATGGGACTGCCAGAGATTCTGAAAGGATCAAGGTAACCTGCCTCAGAAATTTCACTTTGACATGTGCATTGTCCCATGGATTGTCACACAGATTTCTGAAACTAATCCCCATGGAGGTTTCACTACCACATCAGACCAGGAAAACTCCCCCTCGCCTACACAAAATATCAGTCACAGCAACAGGGAGCATCCACAACTCCTGAGGAGCACCTCCTTAAGGTCAGGAGACACCAAATACACCGTATTATAAAGAATAGGGCCCATGCATGGGCACCATCTGTGTGGCCGGCGCTGATGGGTCCGTGATCTGTCCGCAAATGCTTATGTGGCCTTCCGCTCTGTGCCGCCGCTCCGTATCTTCCAGATTGCGGACCCATTTAAGTGAAGGGGTCTGATCCATGATATGGTGCGCACACACAGCGCCTGTATACTGCGGACCTGCTGTTGGCAGGCCGCGATACGGCATGGCCGGCACACTGCAAATGTTAACCGCTTCAGGACCTTATGGTTTTCTATTTTGCGTTTTACACCCCCTGCCTTCCGGAAACGATACCTTTTTTATTTTTCTATTCACATAGATGTGTGACTATTATTTATAAAAAAAAAATTGCAGGAAAAGTTGTAATTTCTACTGGTACCATTAAATGTTGCATATGAAGTAATAGAAAGCCGGAAAATTCCAAATTGGAAAAAATACTAATCTGCCACAGTTTTAGAGATTTTGGGGCACATTTATTAAGACCGGCATTTTAGATAATGGTCTTAATAAACCCAGCGCCTCTCCATAACTCCGGCAGATCCTCTGCCAGTTCTAAATGTAAGACAGCTTCCGATCTGTCTTACATTTAGACCTTTTCCTGCCCACACTACACCGACTTTTTTAGACTTTTTTAGCGAGTGGGGAAAAGTTACAGATTGCAGCGCAACTAACATAATACCTAATTTAGGCATTTTTCAGATTGATAAATGACCTTCTTTACTGCGTTCCCTATGCAGTCAAACTAACCTCTTACTTTTATTTCCCAGGTCAGTACAATTACAGCAATACCACATTTATGTAGTTTTTCTTTAATACATAAAACAACTTCATGGCCATATTTTGACCCCCCCCCCCCCCTCCGCCCCATAACTTTATTGTTACATCTACTGAGCTGTGAGAGGGTTTAATTCTTGATGGGCGATTTGTACTCTTTATTACCATTTTGGAGTGCGTATGACTTTTTGATCACTGTTTATTCAAGTTTATTTGGGAGGTGAAGTGACAAAAATGATCATCATTTCTTTATTGTTTATTTTATTTTTTTACACATTAGCAGCAGAACCCCGGCAGCTCTGGCATATGCTCAGCTTCTGAGCAGCCGCCATGTTTAAATGCTGGACTTCCACCGTACAATAACGGGGGAGGTCCTGAAGGGGTTCAATGCTGGCGAAGAATACATCAGGTATGGACCTGAAAACAATCTATTTTACATAATTTTTCTTATATTGTATTACATAAAATGAAAAACCACCATTTTTTTATGTATTTTCCAAAGTTTTGCTTTCACGACAGCAAGCGTGTTTTTATGCTTTGTGATTGTTCATGCAGTCATGTTTAAAGGGAATCTGTCACCACAATTCTGGACTGTTACCTGCAGTACTACATGAGTACTACTGCTCGTAAGGAGAACAGATTGCACTTTGTTTTATTTTCCTACAGCCCCCGTTACCCGTTATTAGCACTCAAAACAGTCCG